>NW_025091270.1:1668946-2083695 GCF_001078395.1 Aspergillus udagawae
AATAGGCAACAGACCCGATTGGACTCGGTCTCGAAGGATCCAATTGCTGCCCTGATTTTTGATCCAGGCTGCCCGTTGGCACTCCTCACTGGCTGATGCCCACCAGACCGTGGAACGTCAATCAGGGAATAGTATACAACCCCAACCGCGTGTTCTCTATTAAAATCAGGAACTCCGATTTCAGGTGGAACTGGAGTCTGGGCCATCATAACAGGAAGCTCCAATGAAGGTGGACAACTGGGAAAATGAACAGACAAAGTTTTCTCCATCTTAGTCTATATAGACCGACTACCTCTAGTTGGAATCCAAAGCTGCCTTCGCTGTCACCCAACTCGAGTCTAATTAGATCTTGATACGAAGTAGTCTAGTCGTCATTGATTCCCTTTCTTCAACTTGCAAACTTATATCATTTTCTTAATGTCACGACTTACTGAAAAAGCCTATGATAATGCTCACGCCAGCCCACTGATTTCCGACATTCCGTCCCAGTGTTCTTCGATCTGGAGTTCACCCTAGATTTCTATCCCTCGTTCCACTGCTTATATTGCTTACTCTCTCGGTATCCACCATTATTATAACCCCTAACACAGTCAGCATGGGAAGAACCATGCTTGTCTGCCTCGTAGGCAGTATCACAGCTTTTTCTATTCTCGTTGACCTTGCTATCTCCATTGCATCCTATATGCTTCAAGAGAGCCCATCAAACGAACCCAATCCTACCAAATGGAGCAGCGTTTCTCTTACAGCCGTCAATTTCATTCTTGTTGGTATTCTATCCTACCGATTATTCCTTGAGAGCGAATCTCAAGCGACAGAATGGGTCCTGTGGAAAATCCGAGCTCGAGCTCTCTTTAGTCTCATCATCTTCATCAATCTCGGCATCATCAGCGGTGAGAGGGTGAGACATCTCTACTTCAACAGTCCAAAGAGTTCATCCAGCAGCGTATGGCTCTCTATGGACGTAGCCCACGCTGTCGTATGGACGATGTCAGCTTACTGTCAAGGATTTCTCTGTGCCCTGTCGTTCGTCCTCTCCAACATCCTCGACAACCAATCCGGTCGAGTGTCCAATCCACCCATAGATATCGGCCGCACAGCCGAATCAGTCTTTTCAACGGCCAACCTCATCTCACCACAAAGTCCACAGTGGAGAAACCCCCTCCTATCACCAGTCCCCTCATTCCTCGAACCCTTACCGTCCCCTCAGAGCGAGATGAGCATCAGAACAAGCATCCTCCGCTCCCCACTCCCAAACTACTACACCTGCAAAGAACCCGAGCCGCTCTTTCTGCAGACTCGCAGCAGGGAAAAGTCGCTCCAATCGACTCCATCCATCGACACCGTCATTCGGTGCCCTGAATCCAGCAACGAGGATAGTGCAGAAGCCCTCAAGCCGACTCCCACCCCGACCGCTGGCGAGTCTCTCCTCGATGCCATTGAGAAGAACATCCACCCCCTCTTCAGACCTAGCACGCCGTATCTTTCTCCAATGCCGAATATGTCCACTGCGATTATTGCTCCGTTGAGAAGTCATGACCAGACGACCATGTCCTTACCACGCCAGAGGGAAGTCGTCGACCCGCAGCTGTCGCCTGAGACGGCACAGCCCATGCTGCCGTTTTATGTTCTCAATGCGACGGCACGGAATAGCCTTGCGCGGTATGAGGATAGTAAGGTTCAAGTAACTCGTGGATGATCCACCTCATCATCTCCGATCTTTAACATATGGCTTGGCTGTCATTATTTCGTCTGCCTCAACACCAGTCTTTCTCGTTTCAGGACAATGAGTGCTTCTCTAAGGACAAAAGTACTTACGCCCATCAATGATTCCCTAAAACAATTAACTCATTTACGATACCGAAATGCATCTCAGCCGATATTAGTACACACCCAGTAGCAATCAGACTCTTCTACTAAGTCCAAAGACACTCTACACCCCCAAACACCGCCCGATCCCACAACTCTCAAACCGATACACCCTCCCATCGTCCATGATCGTGTCTACCCCCGTCTTCTCCAGTACCTTCTTCCCATCAACCCACAAACGGAGCTCCCCGTTGCCCTCAACATCCCACTTGACCAAAACAGACACGGCATACCACCTCCCCATCTGAACACTCCCTAGACTGAATGTCCTCATCTGGGGCTCAAGAGGCGTCCCAGTGACAAGACGAACGTAGAGCTGATCCTCCTGGGCCCAGATCAAGCCTGGTGCGAGGTTAACGTCGCTGGACTCTGCAGTGAATCGCGCGAGATTGTAATACCCCCGTAGAGCAAACTGCCATTCTTCCTGGAGGGAGAAGGCGAAGCTGTGGAAGGTTGTGTCGCCGCGGTGGTAGATGTTGTGGTTGACGGGTTGATATTGATATTGATATTTTGGGGTGTCAATGTGTTTGTGGGCGAGCAGGTGGGTTATGTTGAGGGAGGAGGGACCGGTGATGATGACGCTGGGGGTTTTTTGGACTGCGCTGCTGCATGTAGATGCATGTGCGATAATACTTATGCTGAATAGTAAAAATGCTATCAAGACTTTTGGGAGCATTGTGTTGATATATTGGATTTAGAGGAATGGGTTTCATCTTTTCGCCATGTTGATGTTGTTATCTGGCCTCCTGTCTACGGTCGTGTGTCAGATTGGTGACTCGGTTCGTGGGAGAGCTTGGCTTTCGTACAGACAACACGGGGAGAAATGTCTTATCTTCTGCTTACAGCGGTTCTCGAAATCGGCTTGACCAATATACTGTGGTACACTCAAAACTACTTTGTGGTCCCACCGCCCAGGCATTAGCGCAGAAAAATCATTGAAGGGGCTGCATACAGTTGAGGGACAGTACAGTCACACCTAAGTTTGGACACCCACGCCCCACATCCTCTATGATTATGTAACGTTATGCCGGCTAAAAGCCTCCCAGGTCTAAGCTTGCGGGGTGTCACTGGAGAATCCGATTTGCGTGTTACAGTACCTAACTCCGTAAATTTACGCGATGCAGACAAGAAAGTATGGAAACCGAACTCAGCCACCTATGTTTGGATCTCCCAAGTTTGAAAACATCTCGTCAATAAGCTTTTTTTCCCAGCTTCTGCGCCTCCCCAGAAGGCCCGGCACCCGTTCGGAGGGCTCAGGTCCTTGAAATCAACAGAGTCAACAGTTCCCCCTTCTTTCAACTCAGCTGCACCTTTGAATATGTCATGTACTTTGAACAATGGTGCCACAAACCCTCGCATCACTCCCTTCAGAGATCCTTTCCGAGATCTTTGAACATCTCCCCCTATCAGACCTCGCAAGGCTCGTCCGCACATCAACATTCTTCGCTCGGATCGGGACCCGGCTTTTATATGATAGGCTCTTCTTCAATTCTGTCCGTCCAAAAGCCAGCGTTAGCATTGCAAGGTTACGGTCGCAATTCATTCTCGCTTATTTTGGCTCCAACTCGGAGAAACTGCTCGCGGTACAGGCTGCCAAGGGCCGGTCTATCCTCCACTATGTTGCAGCAGCTGGGAACAGGGCCCTGATGAATATTCTCCTGAAAAAGGGTGCTAATGTCTCCGTGAGAAATCAGAATGGCGAGACACCTCTACATACGGCCCTAGAGAAGGGTAAAGAGGCAATGGCCGTGGAGCTCATCGATGCTGGAGCGGATGTCCTCAGTCCGGCCCGTGGGAGAACTATCCTGGCTTATGTGCATGCAGGCACCTCACAACCCGTCGTCGAAAAGTTGATATGGGCTATTCGGGCTGCTGGAGGGGATATCTCTCATTGTACACCTGATGGGCACACCGCATTACATTATGCAAGTCGCCGGGGGTACGACAGTTTAGTTGGTATTCTCGTCGCCAACGGGGCAGATGTATTCGCTGCCAATAAATATGGCCATCCGCCCCTGATTTCAGCTATTTTACAAAAACGCGTCGGGGTTAGCAAGATCCTCCTCAGCGCAATGAAATCGGACCCCCGCGGCTACGATATCAACGAGCCAATTGCTTCTCTCAAAGGTGTCCCTAGATCCTGGATTCCAGAGAAGATCTCTATGTTCTATGAGAATGGAGATACAGTCCTGCACTCCGCAGTCAGGACATGGAGCATAGCGACGGTGCAGCTGCTCCTCGATTTTGGAGCCAATCCTTTAGCACAAAACAACCCAGGCTATACAGAGCCTAAAACGCCGTTTGATATCGCCGTTCTGGGCCGGTGTCCGGAACTAGTTATTTTGATTGCGGGGATCAACGACGCACCAGCATTCTGGACATCGAATGGTTATATTCAGGAAGGACTTGAGACCTGTGTCCGCGAGGCTTATGCCGGTACAGTTCGCGTGCTTTGTGACCTTTATAAGGAGGGAAAGGTTCACCTTGACCTCACCGCAGTTGCCAACGAAATGTTGCGGACGTGCAGGTATTATGGAGATCATGTGCCGGACCAGGATGTGAATGATACCGTCACCTATGTTGTTTCCGCAGGCGCTAATATCAATGCGCAAGACGAGAGGGGGCGGACTCCCCTACACCTACTTTGCAGATTTGGTGGTGGCAAATACCAGGACGACGCTAAATTCAGATTGATAAAATATCTCTTAAATTGCGGTGCCGATTGGAGGATTCGAGATGAGGAAGGAAACACTGTCCTTCATACTGCCGCGAAAGAATGGGAGTGTGACCGTGTTATTCGGCATATACTCCGAACAATCTCACCAACGGATAGGGCAATAGTGGGCTCAGGAAATGGAGACCGAAATACACCACTACATTACTATACAGGTTCGTTTGCTACAGTGGGGTGCAAAAAGTATTCGACCACCTCATCTTACCGCCTACTAGTAGCTAAACCTAGTTAGGAAGGAGAATACTAATTCCATTAATATTTCGTATACCAACCATCTGCCTCAATAACTGCCTTCACCCGGTTAGGCATGGTCCTTGATAGCTTTTGAAGAATAGTAGTATCTATAGCTTGCCATGCCTCCTTAGCTGCATGGATAAGTAATTGACGTGTTCCCTCAGTATTAGGTGCATCTTCCAGTTCTGGATAAAGCATATAGATCTTCTCCTTCATAAGTGACCAGAGGTTCTCAATTGGATTGAGATCAGGAGAGTATGGAGGCCAAACCATAATATCAATCTGTAGAGAATCAAGCACCTCTCTCACAATCCTTGCAGTATGGATTCTGGCATTATCCTGCATGAAAATATCACCAGGCTCAGTAAGCTCAGGAAGCCATGCTTGATAGAGATCTCTTATCACCCGGCCTGATACCCCCCCTCGTGGAGCTTCTGGATCACCATCCAGAGGGACTAAACCTGTACGTATCTCTTCACCAAAGCCTGCCCAAAACATCTGTCTAACACCCTTCCCTGTTCGTCGAGTGCAGACATCATGCTCATGGAGTTGATCTCTTGGTCGTCGGAATGTCCAGATTGGTCGGATACCAACACCTCTCTCAACTGAGCACTCGTCACTCCATTTAACACGTGCCCAATCTTCCGGTGTAAAGTGTTGATATTGGTTTGCCCAGTTAAGACGAGCTAAGGCTTGTTCCCCAGTAAGAGCTGGTCGACGAAGCTGTCTCCATTTGCGAAGACCAAGTTCTCGAAGAAGATATTGTAATGCTCTCTTTTTCACAGCACCATCTACCTCAGTAAGAAGATCTTGCATCTTTAGATGAGGAGAAGACTGACTTAGATCATAGAGATGATCCCTCTGCACCTCACTAAGCTGGCGAGGACGTCCAGAACGTGGTTTTGATTGATTATCAACGCGTTTTCGTTCATTCAAAACAGTCGATTTAATAGTTGAAAGAGGCACCTCAGGATGCTTAGCTCTAATCTTAGAATAGCTCCATCCAATGCTCTTTAACTCGCAGATTCGTGAGCGTAATTGAGGGCTCAATTCTTTGCCTTTACGGCCCATTTTGGTTGTACCGTTGTTGATATCTAGGTAATGGATAATGGATATCTACGCGTTTGGTAGTATTCTGCTGGCAGAATACTAGGCGGTAAGGTAAGGGGTGGTCGAATACTTTTTGCACCCCACTGTACCTCTGAACCCGAGTGCAGATCGACAATCAAATTGCTCGTTGACTCCGGCTGTGACCCGAATGCAGTTAACAGTAACGGGCAAACCATTGCTCATCTTGCCATGACGCAGTGGGTATTGATAGATGTGATCAAGTTCATATCCGAACTCGGGGGAGATATGAGTCGTAAAGACCAAGAAGGCAGGCCACCGATCCATTACGCTGCGACAGTGCCGAATATGGAGGAGGCAGACCGAAAGAGGATTATCTGCTATTTTATTGAAGAAAAGGCAGATCTTCATCGGGGCTGTAGGCAATGTGAATCTCTAATTCTAGGGTTCTGTCGGGAAAGATAACATATCCCCCTATCAGCTTTCCTTGTGTTTTGGTTGGAGGGCAAGGGGAACTACATAGCCATATTTCTATCTTGAAACGGTTCGGTCGGTTGTTTACAACAGTTTCCTGATCTCTTTTGGAAATGACCGCCTTGGAGAAAGACGGTGCCTATCCTGCAGGCCAAGAAGAGAAGCTCCTGTCACCATGCAGCTCTTCCAAAATCAGGCTTGAGTGGCTCTCGCCTCGTAGGTTTGCAGAGCCCTACAACAGGGTTCCGTAAAATCCCATGGCAGGTGTATACGCAATAGGTAATATTACATGATGAGGCAATGGACGGTAAAAGGTGCAGCTTACAACGGGCCTTTATTTAGTTAGTATGGCACACTTAATAAATTACTCACTCTAAGGCCTTGGCAGTGGCTTCAGAAGAGAGATATCAAGATTGTATTGGTCAAGGCGATTTCGAGAATGACTGTATAGGAGTGGATGCTTTAACCAAAACATGATCATGCTACTGATATTTTGCACCAACTGGAACGTAGACGGCCAAGGCTACCGCCAAGACCAACACGAGGCAAGGCACAAGCCAGATTCCAGGCTGATTTCCGGCAGCCTGATGAGTTCTTATTATATTGAATATTCTGAACCAACTGAGGCGCTATCATATCGACAAGAACTGACCCTGGCAATAATAGCGACAAAAGTTGTAACTAGGGATGAGCCTCACGTCCATCGCGGAACGAATAGCGGAAATTCTCCTCGTCGCCCTCTTTGTTATCAGCTTGTGGTTCTTCTGGGCAGTGCACTTAATCTTCAACGGCCTCTGGTATGCGCTTCATCCGACGGAGATTGTAAAGAAAATCCTTAAGAAAGGTGGCCGTCCACCAGTCGCTCTGTCACGCTCTCGCCGCTCTCTGACCCTTCCTCTCCGGCCACAGGAGGAGGATGTGCAGCGACGATCTCACGACCAGCTCCAGTCCCTATTTTTCACGAAGCTGGCCCCCGAAATTCGGTACATAATATATCGTGAGGTTCTTGTGCCTTCAAACGCGCTTCATGTCCGGCGAACCCATCGGAGACTCTGCAGCATGCCGTGCAGGAGTCTAAACCCACGGGCGGACATGCAAAATGATATCCACAGCTCCTGTCAGCCTCCTTGGGCCGACGACGGCACGGTGGCAAGGCGATTGCCCGGCGAAACGCCCCACCAGGACCAGATACTGCCGCTGCTTTGCAGCTGTCGCAGAGTGTAAGCTTTCCCTGGGAGTCAAATACTTGGCTAGTCATGGCAGGGTTCTCATTGGCTATACAGATACACAGAGGCGATTGGTCTCCTCTACGAAGCGAATAGTTTCCACTTCGACAGTCCGCTTACGGTTGAGGCATTACCACTGTGTATGGTTCCTCGTCGGCTGGCATCAATACGATATATCCGGCTTGATATCCACGCTTTTGAAAACCGGGCCATCGTCGCCAATGTTTGCTCCTCTTGGGAACAGGCATGCGCTGTCCTTGCGGGTGTTGAGGCGCTGGAGGGACTCGTCGTCACGCTACGCTCACTCGACAACGGAACACAGTACAAGCCGCTTCCTCTATCACCCCTGCTGAGGCCTTTGACAAAGATTAGGGCCGCGAGGTTTGTAGTGGAGGTACCCCCGCATGATGATCCAGAGGGAATTGTCGGCGGGCTGGGGATTGTACCGTTCACACTAGAAACGAAGGACTCTCTGCACAGGGTGATTCATAAATGCTCGTGGTGGGGAGCAGAGAGTACCAGGTGGTTGCCTCCAATGTGACTGTGACAGAGAAAAGAATATGATGACCTGTACTTATCGGAGAAGGAATTGACAACTGGATCTTTTATCGGTAGCATCAACTCTGAGCATACGAATTCAGACTAGTCATGCAATATGACACTTCTGCTCTCATTTTGGAAGGCATAGACACCGCAACCAGTTAACGGATGTACTGACCGATCAATCCGATTATGACCAAAACAGCCAAAATCCCCGGGAGGCGTTTCTCAAGCAGGCGCTGTTTGACGAGATTTCATGTAAGTGGAGGTGTGTTTAATGAGCAACAGTCGGTGTAGTTGGGATTCCATGATCGGGACGGAAAGCGCAGGCGGAAATATATACTGGAGTGTGAAGGTGGTCATGTAGTGGTTGGTAACGAGTAAGCGACGCCAGCGAATTCTTGGCGCTTTTCCTTTTGTAAGTAGATAACATAGGTTTAGAAATGTTCTATGAGATGGAACAAACAATGGCTTTGGCTTTCTGTCAGCAGGGAGTTTCAAAAGAATGGTCATCACTTTTGGATCCATTGTTTGTCAATTTTGCTTTATAAATTCAAAAAGTGCAAACCCTACTAAGAAATCCTCGATGGTCTAACGGTCATGATTTCCGCTTGTCACTCATATGAGAACGAGCGCGGGAGACCAGGGTTCGACTCCCTGTCGGGGAGATTTCTTTTTCCTTCCTATATTTTTTGACCTTTCTACTCTGTATATTTGATCTCATCTATATTTGCATGGAGTATTATTTCCATCGTCGACTTTTTCTTTTCAGCTCTTGTACTGTCTCCTATGTCCACACCTACAATAGCAAAAAGCAGTGTCAAGAATTTTCCGTTTCCGGAGACGGGACGTATTCCGCGACCGCGACTTGACCATATCAATGGCATTTTCCTGCAGTACTAAAAAAGAGATATGGATCAGGGCAGGTTCGAACAATTTTGTTCGTGACCTCAGGGCTAATTCCATGTGTGTCTGCAAGGAGAACGGCCGTGGCTTGACCTGTCAAATGTAGACGCAACACTCGGGTATCCGTTGGCTGCATTCCTGCATTTCACTCGTGGACATGATCGTAGAGTATCTACACCGCATATTGTACAAACCCCGATATGACCAGAGAAACAACTTGATATCAACTGCCAAGTTAATTGTGGGCACTGGGACTTAAATGGATCGGCGATTAAGGGACGTGCCTTATTGCCTGAACCGGCCGGGTTCGCCGACCCAAACAGAGACGGGCCCTGGTACTTAGCTTGCTCTTTACCCCAGACACAACCCACCACTCATCCTCCTCCCCCATCGCATCATCCAAGCCCACGATGACAACATCGCATAAGCCTCATAATCTTTCGTGACAATCATGGCAAACCCTTCTAGCCAACATGCGCCTGTGGCTGAGCCCTCCTCCTCAACCTCTTCCGTTTCCGGCACTCACCAATCTGGATTGCAGTCGCCGACCGAGAGTGACGCCTCGCGACTGACCGGCCGGGCCATAGACGAGAGAGATTGGTTCGAACTCCAACAAATGCCAACTCAGGATGACCAGCTGGAAGATCTCTCCTCGGGATCGTTATCCTCGGGGGAATTCCGAGTCACTACTCGTCGCACGGTATCCCGGAGCAGCTCCAGTCGGCAGCCACGCAAGGGGCTCTTGGGCTGCATTCAACGGTTCTGGGCAAATAACGTTACTTTGACGGTGTCACAAAAGAGCAACCGTGACCATTTTGGTACGTATGCTTATTTCTGAGTTATGGAATTGGATGAAATTTATTTTCAAAGGCCATTCTCCATCTGTAGAATCCGATCAGAGAATTGACACTAAGCAAGCGAAAAAAGCAATTCGAAAGCTAACATGTTCTAGCGCTGGAACGAACATTCTTGGCGTATATCCGTACCTCGATCACCGTTGCCATGCAGGGTGTGTTGATCGCTCAGCTGTTCCGTCTGCAGAGCACGACGGCTGACCATGCTCGCCTGAGTTACTATACAGTTGGGATACCTCTTGCGGTTACTTGTCATGTGATTGCCATTCTGATCGCTCTGATGGGAGCGCATCGGTTTTGGAGACAGCAGAGCGCTGTAGCACATGGGAAGGTCAAAGCAGGGGGTTGGCAGCTGAATTGGATAGGGATTTTAATTGGTCTGGTAGGTATGCTTCCTTCCCTCCAGGGCGAAAGTCGGCTAATGGATACAGGTGAATCTGGTGATCTTCATACTCTCGCTCGTTATTGCGATCGGGATATCGCACAACAATCACGGATGAGGGCTATGTTTGTCGCACTGTAGATTTCACTGAGGCTGACAGACTACATCCTGGCTCAACACAACGGCTCGATACGTTGATACCAAGGACCGGTCTCCTCGCTCTCATCTGACCAATCAGAATAGAATGGAGGTGAGAACAAGAAGGCACCACATCAGTACGCCACATCGAAACCGGGAGGCTGCTCGATCACGAACATCTTGCTGGAAAACGTCTGTATCAGCTATATTCCCGGCGGAAGGATAAACTTGTGTTGGATCTCATCCACCATGGCACAGCACACGTACTCCTGTCCTAGGGCTCCTGAGTGAAGAATCTCGGTTTCACATCTCGTTCCTGGACGCGGAGTCCCTACTGCGGCGGCCTCCCCCAAGTTCCAAGGAGCCACCAGCATTTATATCACGGGCGGAACCCCCGTGGATTCCATGGCAGACTGCTCCCGCTCGGCGGCCAATCTCCTGAATCTGCCCCATAACATCCTCGTTAGTCGATTGGAAGATATGCGCTGCCCCCAGGTTCCGCGACATCATGACCGATTCTTGCCCGGTTGACAAACGCAATGCGTGGCACAGTCCGAAACAGTAGCTTGAGCAGAAGCATAATCATTAACAGTGAGGATGCATATGCACATGAGTGCAAGAAATAGATTGATTGGATATCAGAATTATTAAATTAAGGATGGGTATATAGTGGTATCATCCGTCGACATCATCCCCGTCGCATACACTTTTCTCTCATCTCCCGGTGACAAGCAAGCTGGATTATCATGAACTTAATCCACTGCTACTCTCCAGGAACATCGACATCATACCTATGCAGCCTCGACTGTCTGCATCTGGGTTCCCTCGGTCGCAGCCCTCTTCCTCATGCCTGCGTACCCGGGGGCGTCAATCTCCAGAATGCCAAGCACGGCAAGAACAACGATGACGAAGAGCGCGACGAAGAGCAGCCTGGTCACTCGCATTAGCCACATCAACTTCGGGGGTGATTAAACGGAAGTGAAAAATAAACATACCACAAAAGCACCGCAAAGGCCATCACCGCATTATAGTAATTGGAGGAAGTGCCCAACCCGTCCAGCTCGGCCGCGATATCCGAAAAGCATGCGAGCCAGAACACCATCGTCACAAAGTAGACGCCGCCCAGCGCGTACGTGATAATCGTGCTGAGACGTGTTCCGGGGGCGGCCTTGGTGCGCAAGAACCAGGGAAGAAGGAACGCGGCGACAGAGACGAGCATGGTCCAGACGGCGGTGAAAATCTGGAAACCGAGGATGCCAGGGACAGAGAACTTGATGGTCTTGTAGGAGTAGCCCCAGGTACTGCTGGGGTCGTAAACGAGGGTTTTGTGGGAGCCGGTATAGAAGGAGGCGATGTGGCCGCCGAGGCCGAGCTCGATGACGGCGAAGACGAAGGAGACGCCCAGGAGGGCGAGGGGGACGATGGCCGGGAGGCGCATTTTGGTATCTGCGAACTAGCTGCTCTGGTCTTCTGAGATTTTTACTTCACGTAGACGTGTAGTTGCGGCGGCGCAGGCTGTATTTAATAGCCTTCAACCCAGGCTCATGACTATCGCTTGAGCTAAGTTCGTGTCGCGGCATCATTCCTCTCGCTTGTGCCTTCCAATCACGCTGGAAGAAAAGTGCCTTGCCGTTGTTGACTGGTCAGAGACAAAGCGCCACAGGAAGGGACTGCTCGTATTCCGCAGATCGCAGACCAGAACCTTTAGGGAACGGGATCTGGTGGCATCTGATTTGCGAGATTTCTGCTTGACAGTAATAATAGATGGCTAAGCATCGTGATAATGGAGATGACGTGGAGATGAGTTCGTATGGGTGTCGATGGACCTTTGGAACGGACGGGGCTAATTATCGGATAGCCTCAACCTTCTTCTTTGTTCTCCTTTTCAGGGAGGATTTTCCTTTCAGCTCTGGGCAGAGCTAAAATTTAGTTTCTTGCTGCTCGTATCCCTTTCCGAATTTATGGTTCCTTTAGCGAGCCTTGTGCAGCCTTGCGCCGCTTCTCTGCATTGACGCCTAGAGCATAAGGCTGAGGCTGTGCCTGATGTTATTGATGCATTCGACATGGCAGCAATAAGGTCTGACGGGCTGTCTTATGATTTGCAGAAAACAAGTTTACTGGTTATCACAGCCTTGGCATGTGCACTCACCTGACACTATAACCCGAGTGGAGATGGTCAGCAACGGTTCATTCCGATTCAGACTCAGCCCTGAAGGCTATTTTAGACTGACTTTGATTAAAGTTTTCACTCTGTCCGTAGCTCGTACCCTGGACCTTACGATCTTCGACTTGCACTGTCAATGAGTCACTTGCACGCGCACAATCATTATGTGATACGTCTGCTCCTGGTATAGCCATCTTCCCAATATACCTTGCTTGAGAATGCTAGGTGCGTCTACTGTCGTCCAGCTCCTTTAAATGGCACTGAACCAAGCCAATCCGAAGCGGGACTGGAACGTCGTCGAGTAGGGTTAGTTGAGCACCGACTCGAACCGCACAGATTAGCTCAGGCCACCTTCTCCACCTCTGACCTTCTAATTAAAGCTGAAACTGTGTTGAGCCTCATGTCATCAGAGCGCAAGAGTAGATCCTTGTCCCTGCTCCAAGAACGAGTAGTCTATGATTCCACTACGCCGTAGAGCTGACTTGATGGGTGAAATAGCTATAGGAGTGTAGAGCGACTTGGCTTCGGAGTTTGCTACCACTGGATTCATGGAAAGCAGTGACCGAAATTGAGAGGCCAACTGATACTTCGGTTTGACGATCAGTTGCATACTTTACCGGACTTTTTTACTCGCGGGTCGTTTACAAGTATCCCCGCTGTTCTCATTAGGTAATCCACTGACCGTAAAACTTGTGTATATATCTAATACCATTGACACTGAGTGATGCGATATCTATAGAGCTAACGGTCCTCGGTGTAGAAGCAGCCTGCGTCAACCCAAAGAGAAGTGGTATCCGAGGCCGCGTAACCGAGATGTTACCATTCATGAGAATAGGACTCCCTTGAACACCAAAAACGGAGACGGTATTCTCTGACCATCCTGGTATAACCGTAGGATAATCGGGTTCAGCCAAACGGGGGTCACCCATAGAAAGAAAAGGCCTACCCAGGCATATCCGATAGCCTTTCTCCAACGGTAACTCATTCCCTTGATCATCCCGTGGCAAGTCCACCACACCAAATCTTCCACCACAATGCCCGGAATCTGCAGACAGAAGAACCACAGCGCTCCGCTCTTGTCCAGGGATACCCCGAAGCCCAGATCCATGAGGAAGTGGACTAACGCAGACGTGGCAAATGCCATGATTAGTCGGAGACTCCTGGCAAGAATGCCCTGCGGGAGCCGCAGGACGTCGAACAGCAGGAAATCCGCGTTGGATGTGACCAGCTTGCGCAGGATCTGATGCCAGGCGATTCTACGTCGATTAGTATCTAGTCATACCGGAAAATTGAACACTCACCCCCAGACCCGCGTCAACGAGTACATATCGCCCAAGGAGCCGAAAATCGGCGGCCAGTCGACCGGCTCGTACGCCCCAAGAGCGATGAAGAACATGGCGAGGAGGTTATACATTCCCAGGATCGCCGCTCGAGTGACGAACCCAAAAGAGATGGTGAATAGCATTTGGACGATCGCGCGACGCGCCGTCCATTCCTCCCAAGTAGGCAGTAACACCTTCTTAGAGTCTGAAATCTCGGAAATCATACCCGCAAGCTGAGCATCCCCCGCATCAATAGTACAGAAATGCAACACAAGCAACGAGCCGCACACTTTGAGCGCACACCGACGCAAGTAGTCCCACTTGTCCGGGACGTATCCGGGGTCGTGCTTGTCGAACGCGGGCACAGCGCGGATCTGCCACGGAGTATTGACGCGTCGGTAGTTGAAGGCCATTTCGACGGACCAGACGAGTCTCCTCCAAAAGCTGTTTTTGTTTAAAGTCTTTCTTTGGTTGAGTTTCGTCTTCCAGGCGATCTGCTGGTCGAACGAGACCCGACTTAACATCATCAGGTCGATCGCATTGAGCACGTTCACCCAGCACATGGCCGCTAAGGGTCCACGCGCGCGAGTCTCAGCGAAGGTTTGCCGGACCTGCGTCTGGAAGGAGTAGGCGAGTGCGATGACAATCACTGTGACAGCCTGTCTAACTTTGGAGTATGGCTGCGCGAACGCGATTGTCCATCCTGTCAGGAACTGGACGAGAATCCATTGTGTGAGCGGGATGCTCCAGGGAGATAGCAAGTTGAGATCCATGATGACTTGTGAGAAAATCAAGAGAATAGTAATGAGGATTTCCGTTGATTTAAGACGGACATTGCAGTCGTCTCTGTGAGTAGCTGCATGGTGAAGTGTTTGATCTTCCTAATATTATTGCTTTTTCCGTGCGACGATCCTGGCGGCCTTTTTTGTTTACTCAAGCAATGGGAGCAGGACCCACTGACTATCGAATTTTAATTCAACTGAACCGACCAGCTAGATGGATAGGACTGCCCTGGTTTGTAAGAATGAATGATTGGATCTGATTGGGTAATCATCATTGCTTGACGTGGTCATGCTGAGTGTTTATCCCTTGCTAAGACTTGGGTAAGTTGTATCTATTAACTCAAGGTAACTACTAACATATTCCACTGATGGCATGAATAAGCATAATTAAACTAGAGTTAGAATAAATCAGGCAGGCATAAATGTTAAGAGTAATGAAAAATACATAAACTAGATCGCGTAGTGTGATCACACCTTGGTGAGTTGTGCTTGGTTTGCTACGAGGCCGATCATCTATAACCAATTATGTTATTGCAGCTCATGTAACGATGAGAATGGCTTATCTGATGAACATGAATTCATTGGAGATGTCCTGATACATCGATGGATTACCCCAGGTCTGCCCATTATCTCACCACTCAGGGTCATCGGTCAGGCCACCCGTGGATCATCACCAACTCTGGCGTTCCCCGCAAAGCAAATCACTGTCCATTGACCAATGCAAGGCATCATGAGATATCCATGATCTCACCACCGAAGCTCACCTCCAATCAACTCCATATACAGAATATCGCTCAACCGTCTGATTGCGTGCCATCAAACCACTTATCCGGATCGTCTCCAGACGCAGTGACCATTGCATGTCTGTCATCCGTCATCTTTTGCGGGGTTGAAAGACAGGTATAAAAGGCGTTCCTGCGGTCGCATCTCTCACTTCATTAGCTAAAGAACAATCAATTCCTTCTGCTACATTCACTAACCGCCACAATGACCAAGGACCTTGTCAGTCAAGCACCCTCGTCGAGTATGCAACCTCGCTAACCGTCTCTAACCGTCTCTAGAGCTTCGACGTCTACTTCTCCAATGAACAAGCCCACGCCCGCTTCGGGGACGGCAAAACCCTTGCAGAGCAGTGCGTTAGCTCATCAGAATTTTCTAGCTCCGTACTGACCGTACACATAGTCTTCGTGAAATCTACGAAGGCGAAGACCTCGTCTTCCCTGATACCTTTGAACACAGCGACACCTCTCCTCCGGTGCAGTACTTGACGTAGGCCTCGTCCTCCCAATCACCCTTCTACAGCCAAGCTAAGTTGATACAGCGTCGAAGCACCCGACGATATGACTGTCGAGGAACTCTACGAGGTAGAGGTTCCTCCTGGATTAATGGTGAGGATTGAGGAGTTGCCACAGTAGTGGTGCTCGTCTTTCCTCACCACCCCAAATTGAAGTTTTGTGTTGTCATTACGAGATACGATGTATACCTAGGAAATTATTCATATGGAGTGTAGTATATATATGTAATCAATATGTTATGTTCAAATTTACGTCGCTTTAGATTGATTGGACACACCAACGATGCAATAATCCATGTTACACGGATTAGGTAAAAAAAAAGGGTACATCAGGCCATATTTGCTTTACGACGTGAATCTACCTCCATTGACCAGTCCATCTGAAAGCAAAGTTGCTCATCGATCTAATTGCTCTTAGCTGACTGCCTGTGTCACCAGTAGCTCCTTGCAGGTCTAGATTTTTTGCGATGACCTCCCCGAGACAGTGTCAGCAACAGATAGCAGTAGCACACCCAGTCTCACATGGCCTGACATCTGAGTTCAAGGATCAAAGACAACCTTCGCCACGATGCATCAGGTCAGTATTTTTGTAAACTAACCTTCTATATATTTTCTTAAGGTAAAGTAAATACCAATAAGAAGGGCTTGTGGTTTAGGGGTATAACGCTCCATTCGCATACGCACTGGGTCTTGGAGAGGTCCCGGGTTCGATTCCCGGCGAGTCCACTTTCTTTTTTTCAATTTTTTTTTTTTTTTGTTTTGTTTTGGTATGAGCAATATCTAATTCAAAAGCTATGGTAGAACGCGTGCAGCCAGATAGAATTTAATTCACTATATAGACAGACAAGGGAGATCACCCTAACTAGCAGAATCTAAGGTATAATAGGAGCAACTCCCCTATGTTTCCGGTTATATCGACCATTGACTACCATTGATACATCCTGTCAATAAAAGACCAGGGTCATGCCAAGCACTGTCAAATATCCCTCTTATCCGTCTCTATCCTTCGCTTCGGAATGCAATACGTAAAGAAATGCAATTATCCCGGCGAATGGAACATACGACTCTCTCGTATCAGTAAGGTACGACTGGAATGCATCCATTGCATGTTTGCGTAGCTGCAATTGACGGGTATAAAGTCTGGTCTCCAGCCCTCCTCATCCGACTTCTCTCATCCTGATCAGCATTCTTCACTATTACTCTCGAGTAGGTGGTGTTCTCTTTATGTTTCGGCAGATACTGACAATGCTCGCAGAATGAAGTTCATTTACCTGCTTGCCTCTCTCACTGCCATGGCTCTGGCTGCACCGAGTCCTCGAACCGAGTATGCGTGCCATCCAGAAGGGGAGACCTGTGCTACAATTGCTGGTCTGACTGGAGTGTGCTGCCCTGGACTGAAGTGTGTATACATCGGTCCAGATCGAGGGGTGAGTTCGGTGTCATCTGCGAGTTGAGCATGGCTGATTCTTGCTATCCTTAGGTTTGTCGGTCTAAATAAAATGCCACTTTATAGTGGATGGTAGTCATTATGGCAGTGATACTCATTGTGCGCTGGGCTGGAGGCAGGATGACAAAAAATTTCTGTACTGTACTTTGTCTATGTCGTAGTGGTTACATAATAATATATCAGGGATAGAGCATGCATTTATTCCCTGCTCAAGCATGGACCGCCGATCTCCCCTTGGCAGGCACTCATCCCTTGGCACCTGCAATCAGCACAATCCTTTAGGTATCTATAACGCATGAATTAATTTGAACATTCTTTAAAGCATAACCAGACAGCAATGGCATACAATGAAGCAAAAAATACCTTCAAAAACATACAACAGCCGGGATTCGCTGGTGGTCACCCACCCAACTACTAACCGGCCGGCGTGTGGCTTAAGTACGGCTGAGCGGACGGGAAGCCCTGTTTTCCACACCCTATGGTCGTATGTACTAGGCTTCCTCGACTTGAAGTTCATATAGGCACTCGAAACTTAATTATCTTAATGTAGGCGGTGCACGCACAGTCAAAAGTCAGTGGCAGGAGACCCATGCCCGACGACGCGCCAAACACCTGGTTGATGACGGGACTTTCCGGCTTTATCTAGCAGATGAAGTTGAAGTAAGTGCAGGAAATATGAAGTCGGGGAACCAGTACCAGCAGAATGAGGCGGCGAAACACAATGCAGAAGAAGGAGAAAGCAGACATTTTGCGAGATCGCGGATGGACTGACGCAGTGCGGCACTCGGTTTCAGCGGTTGTAGAATCATGACCGTTTTCCGCGGACGTTTTGCAACCTACATGGGCAATGTAGTTCAGGACATGTAGATTCCACCACCAGCCTGGATAGTCTGGCCGGTGATCCATCTGCTTGAGGGCTCAGCCAGCATTGCCACAGCAAGAGCAATGTCCTCAGGTTCTCCAAGTCTGTGCTCAAGAGGCGTCATCATCTTTTGCATTTGGACGGCTTGCTGCGATTCTGGCGAAGCCGTAACACGACCCATCATGTCAGTCATGGTAAGAGCAGGAGCAACCACATTGACTGTATGGGATGCAGGACCCAGCTCTGACGCCCAGCCACGACAGAGACCTTCCAATGCCACCTTAGTCGCTGAATAGATGCTGTGTCCGGGGTGACCGATACGGCCCATTAATGATCCGATATTGATGATGCGGCCTGGAGCTCGTAGATAGGGAAGCACAGCCTGCGTCATAAAAACCACACTGCGAACATTGACGTCCCAAACTTCGGTGTACTCCTCGACGCCGATACTTCCAAGAGGCTTGGCAAATTCCATGCCGGCATTGTTAACCAGAATATCGATTGACTCTCCAAAGGCAGCAGTGCTTTGACGTATGATCTGGTCTGGTGAATCAATGCTGCGCATGTCCGCCTGAATTTTAATGGCCGACGCTCCGTTTCCGAGATTGTTGATAGTGGAGACTACTTTGTCTGCCAACGCTACACTACTGGGAGACACGAAGGTTATGGCTACCTGTATTTGAATTAGACCTTGTTCCTTATTAACAGAAGGGCATTGTTACCTTTGCTCCACGTTTAGCGAGCTCCAAGGCGATGGCAGCTCCTATACCTCGCGAGCCTCCTGTGACGATGGCAACCTTACCAGACAATGTTAAAGGCTGAGAGGGTACGCAGGATGACATGATGATGTTTTTGAAGAGATTCCGTGGGTGTTGAGTCGGAGAAGGATTAACGTGATGCGCTGTCGACAATTGTCTGTGGTACTGGACACCATCCCCTTCAAATATGTAAATTGTTGGCGATGGCAACTGCACGTCATAGGAGAGAGATTGGAAATCGAGACGGCGGTTAAGGATATGGTTGGTCACTAATCCGATCCGAACCAAGTGTTAACGGAGCAGCAATTCCCCGATTAGACAGGATGAGAGATCTAGAAATTCCGAGAGTAAAACCGCAATCCACAGCTCGTTAGGAATATTGTTAAGCCCGTCAGGCAAAGGGACGGTTACAAAGTAAATAAAGCTAGGTAGGAGTAACTGCACTTGGTGATCGGAGACGAGACGAATTATAGGGCCAGTTACCATATCATTATCTGTCAAACCAGGGCGTCTGGTAATCCATCCCAAGGCTTTACCGCTCATACAAATCCAACAGCTCTGGTCGCTCTAGGCCATTAAGCTAGAATATAGAGCTCTAAAATAGCGGTCAAATTAGGCCATAAATAAGGCCATCTTTTCAACTTAGTCTTTTTATTTTAATATTTCTATATAGTAGGTAAACTTTCTCCCCCTTTTTTAGGTCTAGAGCACTCCTATACTTTCTATTATAATAAAGTGCCATGCAGAGGTTTATAAATTTAATATCTCTTAAAGGTTAAGTCCTTAGATAGTTAATAGTATTCACTATTTCTTTAGCTTCTTTTATAGTGGGTACTTTATTCCTTAGTTCCCTAATTAATATAGGGTTATATCTATGATTAGTAAAGAAAGGTGTTTCCCCTGTAATTAAGTAAATAGTGTTATTATATATAAACTATATTATTAATAGGTAAACTACCTAATTATCTTATTAGTAATTTATATAGTGTTATAAGTATTACTTAATTATCTAGTTTGCTTATTTAGTCTGTCTATTAGCTTATAGATAATATATAGTAGTAAGTCTTTACTTAATTCCTATTAAATCTATTAATAATTACTAAAATTTTAATGTAAATAGTTTATCCCTATCTAATATAATATATTTGTGAATGAAAATGAACAGTATATACTAGATAGTATATAAATGACAAAGGAAATTTCACGAATGCAAAGGGGAATAGATGGCTTGCCTAGATATAAAGGAAGAATAGGAAGAATAGCAGTGGAATAGAATAGAATAGTAGAAGGAAAATAGCTAAGGATGCCTTAGCTTAATGTCTTGATTCATTAGTTTTAATTATTACTAGCTATAGGGTGTTTTCACGGGTGTATTTATAGACGATTCCTTCTAGCATAGGCCATTCAAATATTGAATGATCTCATCGCTGGGTGATCTCATAGATTAGATCACCATTCGCTAATGGTTGAAATTGGTGATTATCGATGATAATCCATGGCCGCCAGAACCATGGATATGATCAACGATCAACCATAGCAGATCAATCTAGAAGTCATGTCCAATATGGACACTAGTTATAGTAGTAAGAATTATATTTCTTACCAACAGAGAATCCTATCAAGACAACTGTCAATAGCTAAGGATCCAGGATCATTAGGGTGTGGACCATAGGGAACTGCACTAGAAGAACCTTATAGTAGCATTGGGTAGTTATTGTTAACAGCCCCGGACCCGGGGTTGTTGGGTAATTGTCTATAGGGAGAAGTATCAGAGTGTAGTCTATCAAGACAGCCATCAATAGCTAAGGATCCAGGGTCATTAGGGTGTGGGCTATAGGAAGCTGCATTAGAAGAACCATATAGTAGTATTGGGTAGTTGTTGACGGCCCAGGATTCGGGATTATTGGGAAGCAGGCCGTAGGGAAAAGCAGTGGAGAGTAGTCCATTAAGACAGTCCTTAACAGCAAAAGATCCAGGATTGTTAGGCTGTGGGCCACAGACTGTACAAGAAGAGTCCTCTAATATTATAAGGCTATTATCACTGACATCTGAAGACCCAGGTTCACCAGGATAAGGACTGCGAGATATATTAGGAGAAGTATAACTATACTCTTGTTGACTAATATCTAAGTTATGGTTCAGTCCTTGGTTTTCTCTGGGCGAATCTTCTTGGCCAATATATGTGTATTTTTTAGTCAAGAAGCTTCCAGGTCTTGTATTCTCTGTCTGTGGTTGAGTAGAACAGCGGTCTTAATTTGATAGTGACTGGGAGTATATTCAGCTGCATCACTACTGGACATATGGTAAGGAGACTCTAAGTGATGCCATTTACTACCTCACGAAGAAGAGTAGTATTGATAATGACTATTCAGATAATCACCATCTAGAACCTGATCTAAAGTAGCCCCACATTGAGGATTGGCCGATGACATATAATTTTCATGTTGGGGATTAGGATTAATCAAAGATAGAGACATTCTTAGGCTGGTAAAAGAATTGCCCCGGGTACTTGTTGCTGATATTGACGCCATCAATGATTACTCAAAGAGCAGGTGACATGATGACACATGATCTAATGAGTATCCAAGATATTTATATATATCTAATAATCTGTATATCACTCAGAATTATACTTGTTCTGTATCTTCAAGATAGATTGTACTCACGAGACAGCACCTCCAATAAGTTTTATGAGTATCAAGGATACGCTAAGAATTGAAGCTAATATATTAGACTCTAAGACATAATATCTCTCCACCTTTCTATTTATCTCATTTGCGAAATAATGTAGACTTTTATAATGTTCTGCATATCGCGTGTAGAAAGCGATTGGTTGACCGGCTAACAGTAGGCTTAGTATCTGTTTCTACAGCCAGAGATAGTAGCTTACTGATAAGAAATACTTCTTGATCTCTGTAGCCCCATGGTGTCTTGAAAAGTGTTAAAATATAATAGTTTGCCTAAGTTACTCCGTGAATAAGGTTGTCCAAATGTTTTCTCTTAGCATTGGAAAGGTACATCCTTATAATATTATAAATAGGTTTAATATCCTTGACTGTCTTTAACACAACGGCGCATAGCAATATAAACACAAGTTCTAGGCCTATTTAGCTACCTTTTCACACATAGTAACTTAGGCCTGGATATTTTGTGTAAATATGTAATACTTTTACAGGACAAGAATAATGCCTTACTGATTAGGCAGCTGCACGGAATTGGGATGCAGTCCAAGGAAATACCCGGAAGATAATGGTTTACAGTTAACTATTATTTCTAATATAGTATCATTGCTGACTGTATACTCAGATCTTCTATAATCCCAGGATTTAAGTAGTGGAATATATATAAGGAATTTATCGAGCTCCTTTTGCCATCAAGGCTTTATACTTGAGGATACACTTGGATTTAGAGGCAGAGTAGGCACAGTTGGTGTGTACTTAATAAATTATATATTCCCAGACTTATATCCTTTATTGTCGGAGCTTGATAAACAAGATCTCCTCTGTAAAGAAGATTAAGACACTGTAGCTGTAGACAGGCCACGGCTTTGGTTCAGGTCAGAAGATAGTACATAACTTTCAATAATCCAAGATAACTCTAAGACTTTACTCTTGAGAAAAGTGATATATTTAATATCACTCCCTTGAAAACTAAATTAGTGCCTTAGAGTTATATTAACCCCTAATAACTTCAGTTAGATATATAAAAGAAAGCTGAAGTGGTGTACCCTGCTTTATATCCCAAGTGGGCTTATAGTTAGCTCACTAGTTTAACTGCGCTTAGGTAATTCTAAGAAATTTATAACGTATTTCACCACTGAGTGGGCCATACCACCGAGCGGGCCACCGCTTCAAAAATCGACGCCTCTTACTGCTTCAACTAATTCAACCATCAACCATGCCTCCAAAAGCGCGTCAAAAGTCAAGAAATTCAGCCGAGCAAGAGGGAAGAATTATCCTTGCCATTTCTGCTTTAAAAAAGCAGGAAATCTGTAATATTCGCGAAGCAGCACGCGTCTATAATATCTCTCGCATAACACTCCAACGGCGACTTGCTGGAACCACTTCACGCGCAGAAACACGCGCTAACAGCCATAAATTAACTCAAAATGAAGAGGAATCGCTTGTGCAATGGATTCTATCACTAGATCAACGTGGAGCACCTCCCCGACCATCCTATATATAAGAAATGGCCGATATTCTTCTTGCTGCGCGCGGTACAAGGCCTATTCAAACAGTCGGCATAAATTGGGCTTCGAAGTTCATTAGACGTCGTGATGAACTGAAAACATGCTATATTCGACGCTATGATTATCGACGAGCAAAATGCGAAGACCCTAAAATAATTAGGGAGTGGTTTAACCGCGTACAAATCACTATTATGCAACATGGGATTGCACAGGAGGATATCTATAATTTTAATGAGATAGGCTTTGCTATGGGCCTAGTAGCTACTGCTCAAGTAGTTACTAGAGCTGATTACTATGGAAAAGCCTCTTTCGTACAGCCAGGCAATCAGGAATGGGTTACTTCAATTGAATACATTAATTCAACTGGTTGGGCGCTTCCTCCATACATTATCTTCAAAGGAAAAGTCCATATAGAGGGTTGGTATCAAGATATCACACTCCCACGCGATAGTAGGATTGAAGTTAGTCCTAATGGATGGACTACTGATGAGATAGGCCTTCGCTGGCTTAAAAATCTCTTCATTCCTGCTACTTCTAGTTAAATGACTGGGAAATATCGCCTTCTAATTCTTGATGGCCATGGCAGCCACCTTACCCCTCAATTCAATCAACTCTGCAGCGAAAATAATATAATTCCTATCTGTATGCCTGCTCATTCTTCCCACAAGCTTCAACCGCTAGATGTGGGCTGCTTTTCGCCTTTAAAAAAGGCGTACGGAACATTGGTGGAACAGAGAGCGCGTTTAGGAGTTAATCATATTGATAAATTTGACTTTTTAAAGGCCTTTCCAGCTGCTCGAGAAAGTGCTTTTCAAACAGAAACTATTAGAAATAGCTTCGCTGGCGCTGGCCTAGTTCCATTCGATCCAGATAGGGTACTCAGTCAGTTGGATGTCCAACTAAAGACCCCTACACCACCAGGCAGTCAATCAACTAATTCAGCGCCTAAAACACCCTATACTACTAGGCAGTTAGAGAAGCAAGCATCTGCAGCAAAAAAACTACTTAAGGAACATGCTTAAAGCCCTTTTCCTTTGCTAGAAGCGCGATTAGATAAGATTATTAAAGGTCATGAAATGACACTTAATGAGCTTATTCTTGCGCGGGATGAAATACGCAAACATCATGCTGATAATGAATGGAAAGGGCAAAAGCGAAAGCGCTCTAATAGACAGCTAGCTATAGTAGAGGGGCCAGCTGTTCAGGAGGGCCTAGAGCAATTCCAGCGTGAGAATAAGGTCTATAATGCTCAAGATGTGCTTCCTATAGACCCAGTACTTTCTGGAACTAGGCCGCGCGTACGAGCACTACCGCGCTGCAGTGACTGCCATAATCTAGGACATAGGCGATTGCAATATCCTAATCGAGTTCCTAATTGATTTTTAGATAGAAATGCAATTGCTTGGTTGATAGAGGCTCTAGTATTTGGCCTGCGGGCAGATTTATGGATGCGGTGGCCCGCTCGGTGGTGTGGCCCACTCGGTGGTGAAATACGTTAACGTATTTCCCGAGTCAGCCGGCCACCCCTCATCGAATTTCGACGCATTTGAACGTTTGAAGCTATCCAAATCAACCAAACCAATATATTTTTATTAGATCTAGCTAGTATGGCGTGTAGGGCACCTAGTTCTAGTATGCCCTACAATGAAACAATTTGTACACCTTGGTGGCGCGCGTTTTGGTGGTTCTAAAGGTAAAGGTGCGGAATCAATAGATGCCCCATCTTGCTCATTTCTTGCCTGGATAAGATCCCTAGCTTCCTGAATGGAGAGTCCTTTATTAGGAGTTATCTGGCGTCTAGATTGCTTCCTTTTCTGCTTATCTTTCTTATTAGCTGTGTGTAGATCATGATTCTCCTTTGCTAGTAGGGCTGCACTGTGCATGGCCATCTCGCAACCCTTAATAAGTTGCTGTATAGCTCTTTGAGAAGGGCTTTGGGATCCCTATTTTAGGAGCTTCTTGACTGAAGATTCTTGCTTGTGTAATTGCCGAAGTGTATGAGGTGTAGCAAGCTAAGATGAGTTAGTTGATTGGCTTGCATGGCTTGGAGGGGGGGTAGGGGTTGAGATATTAATATTTAGTTTCTTAAGCACCCTCTCTGGCTTCAAAGGGTGGATTCCAGCTGCTGCAAAGCCATTTTGAATATTTAGAGGTGTAAAGACCTCTAGATGAGCTGCTAGATATGCTTCAAGGAAGTTAAACTTATTAATATGGTTGTATTCTAAGCGCATCCTTTGCTTAACAAGGCCTCTGTAAGCATGCTTTAAAGGGCCAAAACAACCAACATCTAGTGGTTGTAAGAGATGAGATGAATGAGCAGGCATGCAGATAGTAATAATATTATTATCCCTGCAGGCCTTGTTAAAACTAGGTGTTAGATGGCTTCCGTGGCCATCTAAGATGAGTAGATGATATCTTCTAACCATACGGCTAGTTGTTGCAGGGATAAAGACCTTTTGAAGCCACTGAAGGCCTATCTTATCTGTTGTCTATTTATTTTGACTGACTTTAATTCTCTAGTCAGGTGGTAAGGCATGATCTTGATACCATCCCTTAATATGAACCTTCCCCTTGAAGATTATACAAGATGGAAGCACCCAGCCAGTGGTATTAATAAATTCAATTGTTGTAACCCATTCCTGATTGCCTGGCTGAATGAGATGAGGCTTTCCAGGCATATTAGCTCTTGTTACTACCTTAGTAGTTATAATCAAGCCTATTGTGAAGCCTGTTTCATTAAAGTTGTAGATATCTTCATAGGAGATGCCATATTGTATTTAGATCTGTTGTAGGCAGTTAAACCACCCTTTAATAATCTTTAGATCCTCGCATTGAGCTTGACTATAGTTATACCATTGTGCATATCGTGTTTTGATCTCATCATGTTGATTAATGAAGGTAGACACCCAGTTCTTGCTAATAGGTTTGAATCTAGAGGGATCGTCTGCTTGGAGAAGGATATTAGCCATTTCCTGTACATGAGATGGCCTAGGAGGCACTCCGCGTAGATCCCTAGATAGTATCCATTCCACTAATGATTCTTCCTGCGTAGGAGATAGTTGGTGATTATGGCTGCGTTTTTCAATTTGATATTGGCATCCATTCAGTTGATCTTGGAGGGTAGATCTAGGCACATTAAATATATCTGCAGCGCGGCGAATGCTAGAAATTTCATTCTTTTTTAATGTAGATATTGCTAGTTGAAGCCTTCCCTCTTGCTCCACCAATTTTTGAGAGATGCAACGCGGTTTTGATGGCATGGTTGATTTGGATAGCTTCGTAGGTGTAAACGCGTTGAAATTCGATGAGGGGTGGCCGGCTGACCTGGGAATTACGTTATATCAGAAAATCACTGATATCCAATACCACTATAACCTCAAATCCCTAAATATTAAGGGGTTTATGGATACAGTATATCCCGAAAATACTGCCCATACACCCAAGGAACAGGGGGAATATATCACAATAAAGCTGTGATGCACTGGAAATAGCACAAGCAGAATTAGTAACTGCAGAACAATATATACAAACAGATATCAGAATGCCATACCTTGGTATAAGGTGGGTCAGAAAGTATAATTAGACCTGCAGAATATATATAATAGACTGACCGAGCAAAAAGTTGAATAAACAATATACAAGTTTACAGTAATAGAGGTCATAGAAGATTATTATTACAGACTTAATACTTTTCTAAGTATTTATAATATCTTTTATATATTCCTCTTGCGTCCCGCGGGTGAGAATTCCCTCCTCGGTCTATAACAAATGGATTATCAACCTTCTGCATTCTAGTCAATGATATTGGGGGGTATTTTGTTAGGGTGGGCTGTTTAGATAAACGAGAAAGACTGGTTAGCCACGGATACTGACATGAGTTACTTGTTAAATGGCTCTTGTATCAGAATGTATGTTAGGAACCAGCCAGGGACTTCAAGACAGGTGCATTGGATGAGCCAGAGAGATGGAATACTGCAAATGGTACTTCTCCTCCAATCACCAGGCGTTGCTAGATGGGCTGATGGAAACAAGTGGAGAATGGTGATAGGAGGCAAAGAGAGAAGAAGGGGTGCCTGGGCATGGAGCAAAGAGCTTGAGAGAAGATTAATAGCAATAATGCGGTGGATGGACAGTATTACACAAGGAGACACAGAAGACAGACTTACCTACAGATCACCTGATTACGGTTCATCGAGCAGATTATCGCATCGCATCAGCACTCTATGTAAGCCCTCCATAAAACTCGTGGGAAGGTCCGCGCGGGCGAGGGAGGCACGGCGTTGGAGGGTGAGAAGGGCGGACACAAACTCAGTGAGATGTTCCTCGCCAAGTTCATTAAGTTTCACCATCGAAGGATCATTGGGCAGCCCATATTGGGCCAAAAGCCGAGCATAGTCACTTAGAAACGGCAACATAGCGAAAATCACACTCTACAGCTACAAGGGGGAGGACCTATGGTTTTATACACTTGGACTTCTGCTAAGTCTAGGCGAGGACTTGATGAACCAATAAGGGGACAATGATGGCGGACGTTCATGTTACACAAAAGTAGGCACTGGTGTTACACAGGGAAGGCACCACCACAAGTGTGGCTCAGTACAGACAAACACTTGAGTCGAGGGGGGGGTGGAAAGAAGGCTTGTTTAGCACGCTGGCTCCTGTTTCCTAATTCAGCCAAGGACCATTATCCTCTCGGGCGGTCCGCCCCAAGCCACGTGATCAGGAACCATTTTAGAAGGTGATATGCCCGCTAGTGGCTGCCAAGAAGGGCGCGGGTACATTGCCACGCACTCCCGGAGACGGGAGCACGCGGGAACATGAGAACGCAGCCAATGAGGGTGCCCAAATGCCGAGTCTACGTAGACTTAATCGAATACTAGGGTATAGGGCGTACTGGCATTGCCGACAGATAATCAAATTCTCGGCCGAGGCCCAGTGAGTCTGGCGACGGCCGCGGAGCGATCCGAACCCACGGGTAACTCATGATCCAGCACGACAGCACAGGGAAAGCGGATCGGATGGCAAAGGATCAGATCATAAAAGAATATGTTAACACGCAGACCGGCTGAACCAGCAGAAAAACAAATTCAAAAGGATTCAGTCACCTTTGGCGCTACAGTGCGTTGACTGGGGGACTGCAGAAGGGACGGCTTGATGGACCAATCAGAGGCGCGGAGAGGGGATGGGGCGCTGTCATGATACGCAACACGCATAGCGGCAGATGGAGCGGAACCGGACATGATCCGCCACACGTATTACCACGTAGTAGTACAAGGGGTTCCGGATTGAGACTACAAAGTGTAGAGCGCAATTCTGGAAGAAAATATTCTTCGTCCTCCGCCAACGCCAAACTTTCCAAAACCCTGTCCACCTAACGTATAATGGTCTTTGCGACCGTAAAACTCAGTTTATACGTTGAGGAATTGGCTTCCTCTCTATGGGACAATTTTAATATCCTACGATCACCGCCCGGCGTTAACACAACGTAAAAAAGTACTTGAACAAAGGCACTACTAAATTGCTAATTGTTTAGAGGTACTAATTTTAGCAACATCCCATAACAGTATTCTAGATACCTGCCCAGTTATGATATACCCTGTAGGCGGGCGATACTCTGGCTTGTGATATCCCTGGCTCTTGTCTCCCTTATCAGGAATTACACATTTACTCAAGGTATCTTAACTGTCGTTGTTGTACATGCTCTAAGTTCAACGTTGTAGTTACCGGAAGGATGAGAGAGTATGCCGCAAAAACTACATCCAAAATTAGCATGGATATCAACTAGAAGTGTGGCGCAGGCACTCACTCGGCTGTTGGTGGGTTTGCGGCAGTATTGCCGGCATACACCACGCGGAATACATCTGGCATACCACCACTGTACTCCCAGTTGGCTCCTGTTCGGATTGGAAACTCCGTTAAAGGCCGGTTTTGACAAGCTTGTGGCAGGACTGGAAGCGGAGTCACAGTGCTAGTGACCCATTTTCCTTTGCTTTTTGAGCTGCTCAGCCAGGTATTGTAGAATATGTAGGGATAGGTGCGAGTCGTATATGGGCGTTGTTGCCCATATAACCAGCCTGGCCGAGTAGTTAGTATTATCCAGTTTTTTACCCTTAGGTTGTCTTAAATTTCTTGTTAAACTTACTAACTTTGTTGTTGTTCTTCTCCCTAGATACTTCCACACTTGCTGCGCTTGCAGCTACTATGCTTGTAATCGTGTCCTGTCTACCGCTCGCTATTAAACCTTAGTGATCCCAAAGTCCGCCTCTTCTAGGGTGCAGAGCTTCCATACAGTCGCACCTATACTCAGTGACTGTCCTAACCAGCGGTTCCTATGGCACAGTTGGAGTTGGGACTGGTGTAGGCATCGGCTGCTGTTGCACTGCTGCCATGGCAGCCAGTAGCAGAATGAGGAACAACTCCAGCAAAGATCTCATAATAACAAGTTCTTTATCCAGAGTTTTGTTGCTCAATATGTCGAGACAAACTCTCTGAACACAATTGGAACACTGGTAATGCGCGTTTATGGACCAGAATACCACGACTAATAGCACTTCTTAACTGGATGTACGCCCTATTCTTATAAATCCCGCGTTTTCGGGCCCCATGGTAACGTCAGCTAAAGGCAGTTATGTAGAGACGACGCAAGATGAGCTTAAGTTCCTATAAGCAGAAGAATCGATCTTCAATGCACTTAGACATATTACTAACATACTTACCTGTCTTATTGAAGGATGACACATTTGATTATGTCAAGTAAATATAGTTAACTACTCCGGACAGCCGGATAAAATACCCTAAACTCAAACTGAGATATATTAAAGCCATTAAGCTTTTCCAAGGCCACACAAAATCATCATAGAACGATAACACATGTTAGATCTCAACTATAAGAGAAAAGAAAAAAAATTTCAGACACTTCTGAAATGATGTTACTGAAAAAGTGATGACGTCAGGATATATGATATATCCTCCCTGCGCTGTTGGATGTCCGCTGCTGTCTGCTGCTAGGCCTGGATCCGCTGCCGTTGCTGTTTGGCCACCGCGACGAACGGAACCTGGGATATGAATAATATATGGCTACTGTCACTGGCGGGGCTGGCCTTGCGGGTCTCATGGGCCGGATCTGCCTGACTCCACATCATTTACATTTGTTGATCTTTGCGCTGGCGCTGGAAGGGCCAATACCTGTGCCGGGCTCTCTAATTTCGAGCGGAAGGAAAGGGCCCTGCCGTTTTCATTCTCAGCGATCTACATCCGCACCTAACAGAATGGCAGGCGATTGTAAAGAGCCATGAAAACATACCATATACGATATTTTTGTGATCCAACAGTAGGTCAGGGGAATTGACATAAAATAGAGAGCACTAAGCCATTGAATTGGATGAGCGTACTTAGTTAAAATTATAGCGAGGGACTAGCCAATCCTTCGGATCCTTCAGGCCCTAGCGTATATTCATAACAGCTAATATACCCCCAATTACTCTCTCTCTCTCTCTAAGTATCTTGACTAGCATACTAGCTCCCACAGAGGATATTTTTTTAAAAGTTGGGTTGAAAACTAATAATAATAGATTGCTAAGCAGCTCATCTGCTTATAAAAAAACTTTTGATATAGTCGCAAAATCTGTTCCTCACTTTACCACAGTCTGTGTCCCTGGTGTGTATCGAAGCCTACTGTGTGTTTGTTTGAGGACGCTAAAAGCTTTTTTTTAAGTTACTGCATTTCTTCAAGTATAAATATGAAAAGAGGTACGTAAAACTCACAGGTAGTTTTGGTAGCTAGCAAGCAGTAATCCTGTCATGACAGCCATATTCCTCGCATCTTCTAGAAAACTCGTCTCTTTCTAATGTTTTGCAATAGTTCCTCAAGTCAGGAACGCAATAGCACATGCTCATGTTCATATCTTTGCAAACTTTTTTTGTCATTTTACCATTCATTGAGGGCGAGCCACAGCCCTGACATCTAGCAGTAACCATACTGCCAGTACAGGGTCCAAGAGCACTGCTGGTGACAGTAAAGAGTAGTAATGGCAAGAAGATTTTCATGATTAAATAAAAGAGAGCGTGGAATTTTAGAAGACTGGAGAAGTTTCCACTGCTGTAAATAGACGGCTGTTGCTAATAGACAGCTAAAAGAATATCCCAGTATATTTAGAAAAGGACATACTTGGGAATTATTCCAGCCTTATATAGTTATCCTAGGGTATCAAATACCGTGGTAGTGTGGGACTGGCTGTGGTATTGGAAAGTGAGCTTAGCCTTCTAATAATATCACGATACATTAGGGGATCCGCAGCACCCGATTCGACTATCTGGGATAATTATCGCTATAACTATGTCAAAGGTAGGTTACTCTTCCATCCCCAGGCGCTCTAGACCCTAGAGCGCGACACCGTTCTGTTTCGTTTCCATGGCCCGTACACTCTCTATCGATCGGATTTCGAAGACCCGTGGCACCGCGCTTATTTTAATGTCTGAAAACAGAAAAATACAGAAGAGTCTACTTGTCATAATGACACTGTCTTTATATTGAGGCTTTATCTGAAGTATAGGTAGTGTCGCGGAAGGGTGGGCCAGGAAGATACTGACCACAGGTGTGCAGATTTTGCATGTAAAGAATATTATATTTTTACATTTAGGGTCCAGAATTCGAGAATTGTTATTTATCTAATTGGCTTTTCTGCATTTCTACAGTGCTATCAACTTTTGTTCTTAAAAAGCCTAGGTATCGGTCGGATATAAGAGACGGCGTCATGATGACAAGTAGACTCCTCTGTATTTTAGTATATACTCTTTGTCGCTCAAATAATTATTACCCAAACTGGAAATATACATTGACTGGTCTGGATCAGCCGAAATAGAAAATGTTCTAGAAAGGCTATACAAATATATATAGGTCTTTAGCATCTCTTGATGTTACTAAGTGTCACGGATTGAATAATAATTTGGCTTGATGATTGCATACGATACCCTGCCTCAGGTGCAGGAGCAATCGGCCCCCGATCTCGACCCACAGCAGTTGGGATCCAACGAAGAGTCGGAACCCTTTAGGTGCAGAATCTTTAGTATAAATTAAGCGATGCGTTAGTAGTATAGGAGATCAAGAATCAGTCTCCTGTCGTAATAGTATCTACTGCCTGCCTTTGATCTTTCTAGTCGTTCACGCCTACGTATCCTTACCTAGTTGACAGGTCTTCTACCCTGACTAGTAGATATCTTTGACAAGTAGACTTACCCTTGGGGCCCTTTTTAGGGGTAGTACGCTTACTCTTGGAGACGGGGGGTATCAGAAGGGGATTTGCGCTGCATATGCTCAGTATATTGTAAAGAGACTTGGGGAAGGCACTTGCCTTGTGACTAGAGACCTTACCAGGCTTCTAGGAAATATTAGTATATACAGGAGATATATAGAGAAAATAGTCAGGATTATATACAGGGCGATAAAACTCGGTCCTAAACTGCTAGGTAAAGTCATTATCCTCCTGGCTAGTTGTTTTTAGTATATACTTTGTACATACCAAAGATATACCCAACTCACGCTAGCTGCTCGAGGAAGTCACAGTATTCCTAGATGATACCGTACATAGGGCCCTTACTAGCATACCTTAACCTTGTATCCAATGTATATATGTGCAGAGGACATACTCAGGCTCCTTGATGTAACGGGCAGTTCTCCATCCTTTGCTAAGGACCTATCGCTTCAAGCGCTGTAGACCGTTAGCTTATACCCAGAATATACTATATATATACTAACTTTTCACCCGCAATGTGCTCGGCCTGGGGGATGTTCGTACGGGAAGGATTGAGGGCTAGATATCCTTAGTAAGTGCCAGATATTTACAGGGAATGGACAACTCACTGGTACCAGGATAGGTGTTCCGGATATAGCGGCGGAGCTATAAATAAGTTAGTATATACTGAAAATATACTGAAGTAGACAACCTACTGCAATCTGAGAAGCGATAGGCTGGCTACACATCTAGTTGCCGTTGACCGTAATATCACAGCTTTGAGGTGTTCAGTATATACTGAGTATATGCCAGGTATGTGGATTACTTATACCATGCCATTAATACCTGACAATCTCGAACCAGGAGTTGGGGCATCTATAAATAATTAGCATATGCTGAACATATGCTGCAGTTTCTATACCTTTATTGTCTTCGGTGGTCACAGGGGTGTAGGAGTCGGGGTATGGGCCCCAGGAGACGTTGGGATTCGGGATAGGACCTGTATATATTCAGTATATATTGTCTGTATACTGAGACGATACTCACTATAAAAGTAACCATACTCGGGATAGGGGTTCACCACCCTAACAACCTCTAGATTGTTAAAGTCTTCACACGAAAGATACACTGGAGTCGTTTCACTCGTTGTCAAGTTCGGTCGAAAGAATTCCGGCCAATATCATTTGTGAGCCGCCTTAACGCCATCTAGGTGTGTTACGGGGATTTCGTCGAGCAAAGGCTTTCATATTGCAGGTGAAGTATTTTAGAAATTATTATATTATACAGTATGATTGAATGTAAAGCCAATTGTGATTAACAGTATAAGCATTAATACCTAGTACAAAGTACCCAATCCGACACAACTACCGTCACTAACCCCTTGGTACACAAGATTGCTATGACAGGTTGGCAGCCAGATCTTGACTTTTCCGTCATATGCACCTGACGCCACATACTTACCCTTAGGTGAGACGGCAACTGACTGGACATAGTCAACATGGTCAAGTGTGGATGGAGTACCACCACCATCAAGCTTCCAGATCATCACCGTTTTACCTGTGCTTGCTGCCACATGCCCACCATCGGGTAAGAAGGCGACCGAGTGAACTCGGTCAGAGGAAGGAGAGGAACCAGTAGTAAATGTGGAGCAGGGATCGGCACTCTCTTTAAACTCCCAACAAGCGACACCACCTTGACTGTTTACATGCATCAATTGATCTATCAAGTGTTGGTGGACTACGAGGACCAGCATGAAATACTGCGTCCAGAAGAGGTTGATTCTGCAATCAAGTTCGTCAAATACACGTACAGCGGCCAAAAGGATCCATTTTTTGCAACACTCATTAAATTCCATCCTTACAAGAATCTCAAAGAGCGCCTCGGTCATTCGACTGTGGTGTAATGTTGTCTTCGCGGAGGGATTATTCCGTGTCACCCCCCGCTTGGAGTCTTCTGTTCTATTGTCTGCTTATTGCCTGGACTTCGACTATGAAACTTCGATGCGCCTATTTTTTAAAGCTAGGGACCGAGGCACAGCACGACCAAATAGAGCGGGTGCCGCTAACTCGGCCTACATTTGTGCTCGGTCTGAGAGCTTCCCAATATAATTATGATGGACTAAATTGTTATAGACTGTAAAATCATTTCCAATAATTTCAGCCACTAGGAATATTAGTTAGATATAGGCTGTGAAGACGAGTGTTGGGGAGGAGGATTGGTCAAATGCGGCTGTCCGTAGTAAACAGGCTTTCAATAGTTTCAGGCTCGTCAAATGTCTCATGTACGTTCGGTCCCACTGACTCTCCGGTGCTCTCACGGCTTGATATATATCTCCCTGTCTTAGGGTCTCGCTCGCGTGGTATCTGTCCTATTCAACTTTCGAGACGTAGTGGTTCGATAGCCCAATCAGGGAGAGGTAGGCAGGTTACACGGGCCTTGAGACCTTAACAAGATCGAGGATCAACACGCTGCGTACAGCTTCAAATCTGCTAGATTGGGCAAGGTAGTTGGCCTTACGCAATCTCCTGAGGTGCTAGGCCTGTTGGTTAGACACGACGTAACAGCCCGGGCTCATAACATATGTTGTGATCGGAGGGGAAGAAGGGCAGAATGAGGTTGAATCAGCTACACGTACGTAGCTTACTGAGGCTCGGGTGCCATTTGATAAATACTCGATTCTATTAACGACTCTATCGACTATCTTAACCGCTTGCTCGCTTTTCTATCCCACTAACTAATGGGTCAAGCCTTCAGGGTTTTGGTTTTGTTTGGTTTAGTTACTATTTAACCAGGGGCAACTGGACGTGCTACCTAAACAAAATTCCCACTAGGAACTAGCAAAATACATGCTTGAAGCAACAAATCTGGATAATATATGCTGGAAAAGAGTGAAAGAAGCGCCTGGCGCTATCCTGACTTGGTCTTCTGGAGGTGGGGACCTGCTTCGGCTACCTATAGATAGAGGGAGATGCCATCCTCCCCTATCCAGGCAGGAGTATAGACTGTTGCACTATTCAGTACTTAAGCATACTCATTTCAAGCATATATCCTTGAAGAAGAATACATCTTACATAATACAGCTAAACTCTTCAGCCCCAGCAGCTGTACTAAGAAGCCAGTTAATTATCTCTGACAGGCCAGTCTTTAGACACTTTTATCTATTCTTCCAGCAGTTCCTGGTGTGAGAACAGAAGAAAAAGTGGGCAGGAGACTTTAGCCTGCTGCAGGAGCAGATTACCAGGTAGTTTAAATATTCCTGGGCACGACTGCTCTTTATATAGGGTCTAATATTCAGGTCACGATACGCCTGTTATGCAGTGTTTATATATACTGCAGAGATGTCTGCGCAAAGTTACTGTTTTACCTTCCGCCTGAGATATGAGTAGACCTCTGCAGAGCCCGCCCACGGGCCCTCTCAAAGGCCCAGGGCCCGTCTAACTAGAGCCCGCGGGCTGACACCTAAAGCCCAGGCACGGCCCACGGGCTGACCCTGCAGCCCATTCTCAGCCCGCCAAGGGCCCATCCATGCATAACTTCAAGACATAACTTGCTGATTCATATAAATAAATGACTGTTATTTACACCTGTCACTGTCACGTAGCTTGCATGAACATTAAACAACAACATTCTACATGAAATATTCTGATACTACACTACTGTATTCTGCTTCTTTAATCCATTACTACTCAGTTTCATATAGTATATAGGCAAAATACTTAAAATTAAGAGTGGTGTGGCTGGTAGTACAATTATTGCAGTTAATATTCAAAAGATATATATATTTTCACTTCATTCCAAGTGTACTATATATCCGGTGATGTTTGTCTGGTAGCCCACCGAATTCCAGATGCTGACTTCTCTGAGAAGGACTCCGCGGACTTGCCTATGGTATCGCCTCTTGTATGTCCTTCCACCTACTTTTGTCTAATGTACGAAACTAATAGATTGGTTTATAGGGGCAACACGTTGATCCCCAGCCGGGACAATCGTTGTCTCATCTCCATGAGATGTAACTCAACTTCTATGCGGCTCCACTGTAGAAGGTGTAAGCAGGGTCAGTACATTCCTCAAATGCTCAGTCAATGCTTGCCCCGAGAATCCTGTCAACGACTTTCCTCAGATCATACTTTTCCTTCCGCCTGAGAATGGCCAAAGTAGAGAGTATCGCTGGGCCTGTTACTCTCGAGATAAGCGAATGGTTTAGCCGTTTGAAGAATCTTTTGAGGCATCCACGGCGATCTTAACCAAAAAAGGATCCTCGCAGCAGGGAGCGCCGTCGCCAAATCCCAGAACACGAAATCATTTACGACTGGTGGGCATAGAATTGCAAAAAGGGTTGAAGGGAAACCTGGATGAGTTTCGCGATGCCATTAAAGACAAATCCCTGGGCAGGAACTGGCGAATGAGAGCGCTTCTGGACTTCTACAACACCACTCAGGGTAGTACAGCCTTGGAGCACTATTTATCGCTGCTTGAGGAGCGGCAGTTTGTCGTCGACCGGGGAGATCCTATCTTTGACTCAATCAACGACCTTGTTTACAAACACATTTTGCTCTCCACTCCGACCCCATCTGCACACGTGCTGAACCATCATAATGATATCCTAGCGTTTGCAAAAGCTGACCCCAGTGATATCAAGGACTGGCTACGCAAATATGATACGGGTAGTACTAACCCTGCTCCAACTTTTGGCCTTGTGCCTGGCCCCGCTCCTATATCTTCGCCTTCAGCCACATTCGAGCTACCAAGCATGCACAATCGTGCGAGACTTCACGCTTTTCACAACCAGACCCAGGATCAGAGTGATTCACACCACATATATTATGACCACACCAACCTTATAATATCCGCTTATTTGGCAGGGGCCAACAAGAACACTTGGCGAAATACTCGCCGCCAGCCAGCAATCCTATGGAAAAGCAAATCAATGAGCCTCCAGATGCAAAAAGCTATGTTTGCCCGCTTAACGCTTACGGACTTCGATTCTCTAGTTCAAGGCTTCTCTCAGACCACTACAGGAAGGCCCGTTTGACTCCCTAAGAAGAGGTGCAGGCGCTTCGGGCCCCACCCAGTACATCATTCAAACCATTTGAGTCGTTTCATTATGTTGCAGACAACATGTGCGCAAAATAGTTCATGGAGAGATGTAGGCATTCGGATGGCTGGGCATGAACGGAGGGGATCATAAACATAAATAGGTCTAGCTGTTAGTAACCAGCAGTGACCAACGACTGAAGATTAGCCCACGGGATCTTCTACTCAAATGATATTTGAGATAGAAATCAGAACCCAGCGCACGTAATGCCCCTTCACAATCGTCCAGATTGAGAAGCCTAAGACTTTAAGCCGCAGCCCTTTTAAGCGATTGCAAAACATTGGCGAGAGAGGATACACTGAAAGAGATCATTGACGGAGGAGGAGCCAACGGAGACTCACAACAGTTCTGGGTGGCGTAGTATGATCCGCCATAGAGTTGTGACTCAAGGCATATGGGGAAGTACCATCGGAGAGCTGCATATTTACTTGGGAGCCAGGGTATGCGCAAGTCATGTGATTCACTATACATGGTAAGTCACATGCCTGCCAGAATGTGCCATTCTCAAACAGAAGCTTCAGCACTGCATAACACCCTTCATGCCGCGGCCATGCAGTGGAGTTCACCAATAATAACATTATTCACTACTATTATTTTTAACTGTAGAGGGCCGATCCACAAAGAGTGGATCTCTCTGATGCGGGAAGCTTGGTGGGAACCACTGCAGTGCTCTAAATTTATCTACTGCTCAGATCTATACGATGCCAGTAGCCTCAAGATGGCTCAGTGAGGCACAGAATGCGCATCCGGAGATAATTGCCTAACCCCGTAGGGAAGTGAACGCGTGAGGCACTGGACAGTCTGCACAACTTGGGCTAGCACACTCGGTAAGTTTCAAATAGCGTGAAGCTGACTGCCACATACAGCCATGCGTCGTCATCTGAGGGATGCTGATGCCCGAAGAACGGTGATCGTGTCCATGTCTAACCCGTGGAACCTACAATATATTATTGCGCCTGGAATCGCATCAAAGCATGACATTGTGTAGTCTCAAACATTTCCATATTCCAGCGTATTTATATCGACTCTCCGACCTATCCGACTAGCTTCGCCTCTATTATCCCTACGCCAAAATGCTTACCAGCGGCTTGTATATCATCTTCCTCAACGACACCGAAGTGCTGACGCGAACAGCAACCTTAACGCAAAACTCATTTGCAAGCAGCCGCATGTCGAGGCAGATCTTCTATCTTCATCACCTGTCCGGAGACAAATACGCCATTTACGGCCGCAACAAGAACACCATCGTGACATACGACAGCAGCGACAATACTTATCCCGTCAAACCGATTGCCGGCAATCCTGGGATAGAAAAGAACAAGACTAGCATGTTCAAAATCACGGAGGGCAGGTCTGTTGTCTTGCGGTGCCCCTGGGCATCACTTCTCCATCGCAAATGCTGACACAATGCTAACACAATGCTGAGTAGGAGTCGGGGAGGCCAGAAGGTCTATACCGTTAACAATATGAAAAATACCACGCCACTTGTCTTGACAAAGATGACCTCTCCGCGATCGAGAGTCTCGTCATTTGAGTTCAGGCGGGTCGGTAAGTCATATCGTATTTATTGCCTATTGCTGCGATTCTGATTGACTCGCGCAACGCTCGTTCTCTTCCGACTGTTCCGATCACTGCCGTTGGATCGACGAGTCACTGATAGGCCGAAATCTGCAGGCCCTAGCCAAGACGAAGTTGACCAACTAAATGATCGAAACGGAAAGCTCACAGGTGACAATAAGAGCCTGAAAAAGAGAAACAAAAAGCTCAAGGATGACAAAGAAGACCTTAAAAAAAAGAAAAAACATCTAAAGGATGAGCTGGACCAATTGAGGAAAAAGTGCAGCGATGATGGCGGTCTCAGGTTATTCATCAAGGGGTGCGGGGACTCACTCGCCCAGCTTCGTGGCTACATGCAAGCTGGGCAAATTCAGACGATGTATCCCTGGCTCATCGACCTGGATGCGCGGGTTCGGAATTTCATCCAGCGGGGTTACCGTTATGCGTGAACGGGGTTTGGCATTTCTCAAGCGAAGGAGCTGTCTTTGCTGCATGCCCAGCCTCGACGATTGGGAAATCGACTGGAGAGCCCGACAACATCTGCAAGCCACTATCACATCATTTGCTGCATTTCCCTCATTCCGATAGCATCTGCCGCCACCACCTCACATACTCATTGGGAAGGAAGCAAACAGGTGTACTGTAAAGATAGGGTTACATAATACAGGTGATCCTTATTGTAATCTGGTTTGAGGGCTACCCGTTTGAGCATACTGTGCAGGTTATCGTGTGTAGCTTCTTGACAGAAACGAGACGTACGCTTTAGAAGTTAGCTATCGACCAGAACAGTACGCGGAGATACGAATCCACAGCACATAATTATCCGAAGTAGACCAATATCGTCGGATACGGAATGGCTAAGCCATTTTAAAAACATTATTCAGCACATCGAAGAGGATGCATGGCAGACTTAGAAACGTAAATAAAGAAGGCATCTCAAATCTCACATGCGCCGCTGTGGCATCTGCAGTTGCCGGCGTTGTCGAAGCCGGCGACTGGCCTCATCACTATTCTCTGCATCTTCCGCATCTTCGCTGTCGTCCTCGCGGTCTCCGTCGCTATCGTCCTCGCTATCGTTTTCACTGTCGTTTTCACTGTCGTTTTCACTGTCGTTTTCACTGTCGTTTTCACTGTCGCCTTCACTGTCGCCTTCGCTGTCGTCTTCACTGTCGTCTTCGCTGCCTTCATCGTCATCGTCATCGTCATCGTCATCCTCATCCTCGTCTTCACTTTCAGCATCCCCAGTATACCATTCCACTGCTCTCGGGACCAGCTCATTCTTGAACAGCTCTGCCAATTCGAAATCCATCCAGAGCAGGAGTTCATCTTCCTCCCTTTCTTCCTTGTCCCCTTCCGCTGGGACGGCAGTAGGAGAGAAAAAGTCAAAAAAGGAACCCGATTCATTTTCTTCGTCCGCGTTCTCATTTCCTGTGTGGAATATCATTACGAATAGGCACACACCAACAATATCCCCGCGGATTCCGATCGCTTACCTCCACAATGCCTAGTGAGTTGTTTCCCCGGCTTCCAATCTATGTGGTCCCCCTTCGCCTCCAGCGGATCCGGCCGGTCCCCCATAAACTCCTTCTGATATGAGAACGTTGCCCGTAGCGCCAAATTCGAAAAGAACTCATTCGGCGTAAAGTGGAATATCAAAGCAAAATCGAAGTCTTCCAGGTGCTCCACTTGAATATTCGTCAAGTATTTTAACGCTCTCTCATCGCCATCCTCGTTGATCCTCATCCCAATATCGGGGTGATTCTTCATGGCCGTCAGCCAGAAATCCGGAATGCCCAGAGGTTCATGGCCGTGGCTGGGGTCTGTGTGACCTGTAATAATCTCAAAGCGTTTTTGGTAAAGGGGATAGTATTGGAGACAGTATGTCTTCTGAAGCGCCTGGATCTCTCTCTGCAGCTTCGTGTGGATAATATCCTGTTGGCGTTGGAGGGCTTGAAGTTGGGTGACTCGCATGCGGAGATAGGGCGGGAGAGAGTCAACAAACGAGGGTGACGATGTCATTTGATGCGCAGATTGTGAATGAAGATGGTCTCCAGCGACGTCAGTTTGTGTCGCGAAGAGCTAAATGGAGAGGCAAAGACATACCACCAACTGTTAGACCAGCGACTCCGCTCACAAGGGCTAGGCCTGTGTCGTGAGGAGACTGATGTGTGGCCATTGATGGCACAGTACCGCAGTAATAGTGTAAAACGTGGACGTAAACAACAGCAATGGTGCGAGATAAACGCAAAGGATGGATTGGGTAGGCATTGGGTATTTTATGAACGAATGGTCTATCGACGTAGGTGGGATCAGGTCAAAGTCTTGCTCAAAGCTCGAAAGTTTCAGTATAGCAGGAAATTATCGTACTTGAACAATTTAGGATTTGCAACCAGCCAGACTAAAATCTGACTCAGTTTGGGATCCTTGCAATTCCTCCGGGCTTCAGCTGAAGCCAGAGATGGTAGGCCACCCGCGTACCATCACTTTCAGCGTCTAGCTCCAAGGCGAGTAATCCGCCGTGATTACGAGGATAGTATCGGATATGCGGGATTTCTTTCGAACCATTTGATTCCGGGGGCCAACCAAATGATCCCAAATAAAAAGAGGAGCGGTCCGGATCATGAGTTGCAAGGCTTGCCCCGGTCTATTTGAATAGGTTGGCATTTATGTACGTATGCTACCGGACACTTACCAAAACCCAGACGTATAATGACCTCCATGAGTAATGTGGAACAGAAGCCTCCCTTGCAGCTTCCGCATGGTGGACAACACTAGGACTGAACGCAATGTGGTGGACGCGTATATGTAGTGCACTGTCTCTGAAGTGGAGTATTGGAACGAAAGCAAAGCTCCTCTAAGTCGCTGTAGCTTACATCCTTCACGGTAAAGATGCATTATCGTCCATCCAGCCACTAGTGTCACTGTGTACAGCAAGAGAGGACATGCAGCTCTATCTGACTTCGGCGAGTATGGAGTTCTGCCGATACTACTTCTACCACCACTATAGCGGTACACGGGTACGAATGATAATTGTGATCCATTTGCTCTATCCAAGAACACACTTCCTGATAATTGTCACTATAACGGACTTGAGGCTCTAGAAGCGTAGACAACTCTTGAGGATTTGAATCCCTCATACGTGAGATCGTGATCCTTGACGGTGTGAAATCGTCTGGATAAACAGACTACATTAGGTTTGGAACTCCGGCGCAAACTATTGATGATATCTACTGTTTCTTCCCGTTCTTATATCGCACCTTGGACTTGACCCCAGTGGCCAGTTCTGTAACTGTAAATTCCCCATCACGCTTGTTGTGCTTCCAGGTCCCCCTGAAGACATGAGTCGCAGTGACCAAAGTCCCCACACCATGCTTCAGTCCCTTCTCGTACAGCCCCGTATACTTCGATCCATCCTCATACGTATACTTGCCATGACCATGTCTCTCCCCATTCAAGACTGAGCCCTCATAGGTATCTCCACTGTTCTCATATCGAAGAAAAGCCACCCCCTTCCCCACCCGTTTCATACCGTCCCATTCCCCTTCGTACCACGACCCATCTGGCCAGTGACACACCCCCCGCCCGCTCATGCGGTCTCCCTTCCACTGACCAGCATATTTTCTCCCGGTGTTGGTCCATGTCATAGTACCGGAACCCTCACGAAGCCCGTTCACAAACCACCCGTCATACACTCTTCCCGCCTTCCAGGTCTTGACCCCTTGTCCATTGGGTTGGTCGTCTCGCCAGGCCCCGTGGAATTCATAGTCAGAGCAAACGTATTTTCCGTTGCCGTCCCGTTGGCCCTCGCGCCAGGTGCCCTCGTACCGGGAGCCGTCGGTGTAGTTCATCACCCCGTAGCCTTCGGGCTGGGAATTGTGCCAGTCGCCGTTGTAGACGGCCCCGTTCAAAAGCTTCTTGATCACCATGCTCAAATAATGTGGGCCAGGTGTTGTTATTGCCGTTGTTTGTTATATTTCAGAGCACGTCGATAAGGATTTTCCTTGAGGGTATTCTTATAAACCTGGACGGTTCGCAAAGATCAAAACTAGAATAGTATGTAGCGATTCGTTCCGCAAAAGAAGGGGCATGGGGACTAGAGGGGTAATCTTAACGATTCCAGAATGGGTCGAGTCTAGTAATACCAACACGCGTTCTAGCCCACCGATTCTGTCCCTTTAGTTAATGGAGGTTGACATTGACGCAAGGCTGAAATGAGGCGGCGATCGGGAGGCCCGATCCATGCACACGTCGATTGTGTCTGGGGGAAATTTTCAGAGCCCAACAAGTACGGAAAGTCCACAACTCCCCAAAGCTGCTGAAAGGCTGACAAGATGGTTCCTAAGATACCAGCGGGCGGAAGGCCATATGACCCCGTCCCATGAGCACATTCTACAGCTGCGGCCACGTCTTTTATCTACCCCCATGTCGATTCGTCATAACCCCGCGCAGAGAAAGAGGCTAGTAGATGACGCTCGTTTCTCCTATGGATAATGATAAGAACAGAACAGCGGAATATTCGGGTTGTATTTCCCTGTAGCTACTAATGTACTCTGGCATTCAGTGTTTGCTCGCTTGCAGGGACAGACCCCCTTGTCTGGCAGAGTGACTGCCTTGCAGCAAGCCGCACTGGCATGATGAGATCCCGCAATGGAGCCCTAGGTACCAAGAGAGAAATGAGATCCCATAACTGTCGGATTATAGATGAAATGCTACGTTTATTAGATAAGCTAATGGCGGCATAATTGTCAGGACAATTTTCCAGCACCAGTCAGCCTTTGAACGGACATGCTATGTTGAATACATATCCATCTCATTCGTCTTATTCCCTGGTACGAAAGTATGGACACCAGCCCCACGTTCAATCATCGTCATCATCGTCAAAAGCCTCGATCAACCGTAAAATTTTCTTGTTCCCATACTTCTTCGCCAACCCTCTGGGCGTCCTTCCTTTATTATCTTTTCGATCAGGATCAGCGCCCCCCTGAAGCAAGACATGAACCACTCCCCTTTCATCATCCTCGACGGCAAGATGCATAGCCGTCTTGCCATTATTGTCCTGCTTATTCACGTGGGCTCCACGGTCGACTAAGATACGGGTAGTCTCATCATCAATAGCAGCCCGGTGCAACGCTGTCCGGCCGTGGCAGTCCACGGCGTTTATTTTTGCTCCCTTCTGTAGAAGAAGTTTTAGGACAGACTCATTTCCTACAGAGGCAGCCAGCATGAGAAGGGTTTTGCCCCTGGCATCAGTTTGGTTGACATTGGCGCCGGCAGCGATGAGTTGTGCGGCAAGCGTAGCGTTCGACTGCATGATCGCTTCTTCGAGTGTATACCCTCCGAGATTGTAGTCCGGGACGGGGAGTTCGGGCTGCTACGGCGTCAACCAGATCTTTTGAGCTGTGGGAATATTACTCACTCCATAGTCAGTCATGGTTGATATAGGCTTTATAAGTTTGCCAAATAACAGCGGATATGTATGAGGGTGTAGCGAGGACTCTCCGATAGTGAGATTGGCCTGGAATATATACCGTCAAGAACTCCAGCCCCCATGCAGTCTCAGTCTGGAGACAAAACCAGAATGATACGACTTAATGCCGCTTAGAATACCATTAATGTCAATGGCCCGTCCGGGCCACATATTGACTAATACGATCCTAGAGTTGATAACCTACCGATGCCTCTTGTTTGTCACCCAGAAACAGGTAATATCTATCGTCCAATAGTTTGAGGCAACAAACCTGGACAGATCCCATTTGTCCGTCTAATGCACGAAGCCCAGAAGGATTTTGCTGTACTTGATAGCCTTACCGCAGTGCGACATTTTCTCATCTCCCATACAAGCTAGACCATAGCCGTTCAGCAAGGTACAACATAGTACATTCTACGTAACTGCAATGGCTAGGTTCTCATGCAGCAGAGGCCAGTGCATGTCTTGGCCTGGCAGGACTCAGAAGACAAGACTTGGGGGGACACTTACGCGGCCCTTTGAATCTTCTCAACGTGTGTGACAAAAGCATAGATAATAACGTAACGATCAAGGATGTGCCCTATAGCTGTTGGCGCGGAGTTGAACAGCAGCACACTTGTGCCCACGTACTGCATCGCTGACATTGCTGTGGGAGGTGACGAATTGCAGCTCGTTGAGCTCTCGAAGAAAGGCGTCGACGTTTCGACCATCCTGCATCGTGGAGGAATAGGACTACAGGCTCCGAGAGAGCCAGCGGGAGCAGAGAGACTGAGCCATTACATGAGGTTTGAATTTCTGGTTGAAAACGCTAAGTTTGGTAGCACGCCACTAGTCCACAAGGTCGTGCATAACACCACCATCACTGATCTTATTGCGGCTTATGAGAAATTTGTCCTTGAAGCCGTCTGGATACGTGAATGATGGGTAGACTTGCTGAAAGACTTCAAATTCACACTCGCACCATTGAAGCGACTCGTTCGTGGGGGTGGCTATAAAAAAGGGGGAAAGGCCGGCAGCCCCAACTTCGAATAGCATAGAAAACTGGTGAATTACTTGACGAGAAAATAATCTGCTCCTTGATGTAGTGGGCTGGGCTCCGTTGCCAATGAAATATCATTTGCATGGAGGTCCTACGGAAACACGCGGTCGCTTTTCGTGTCATATTTGCATTGATGTGGCCATCGGGCCCAAGACCGCACTCGTCAATTTAACGCCCACAGGGGATGGTGACTTGCGCTCAGGGCCTGTCTAGAGACATATAATGCATAGGAGCACATGAAGAATCCATGCATTAACGGAAAGGCCGACTGATGCATCTTCCAATCAAGTTCAAGTGGCCTGAGGTTAAAGATAAGCTATTTGTAAGGGCTTTGTACCCCTTTTGAAGTAGGCTTTTTCCATAGTGACTTGTGAGATAAGCAGCTACTGTTGGCCTACGAAAGATACATCACAAATCTGGAGAGTGCTGCTGGAAAAAAGGTCACTGGGTGCGCATTATTGAGGTTCAGGTGGTTCAGGCCAGCTTCAGGTGAACGGGGCGAAGAGTTTGACTCAGTCACCTACCTATAACGATTTCGTATGCAAGTATATCACGCTAAGCTTCCGCCCCAACCTCAGGCAAAAGAACCATCATCCACTTTCCCCCCTTCACGCACCCACGACGATATTTCAACCACGCCTGCCATCGCCCCTCCTTAGCTCTCGAGCTCACCACTCCAAAATCCCTTACAAGACAATCTGCCCTCGGCCTTCGACCAGACGAACCCAACACCTCCTCCAACGACATCACGCCTCTTCCACTCGGATCCAGTTCCTCCTCCAGCGACACCAGAGCAGCCACCACATGCGCCGACGGCCGACACATGTACAAGCTCTGCACCGGCGGCGCAAGCCGCAGACACCGTAACGCCTCCCTCCGCAACGCTGGCGATCGGCATTTTAGCGCGGTTATGAACAGGAGTAGGCCGACGCCCATCTCAAAGGTGAAAGGCGGTTGGCTGTCACCATCAGCAATGGTGGTGATGGCCAGTGCGGCGGGGGCGAGGGACAGGATGTGTGCAAAGTCGGATTCATGTGCAATGTAGTCTGTTTCCGTCTCGGCGAGGCATGTGCGTGTCTCTATGAGGATGCTTAGGTAGGTCATTTGGAGGGTGGAGGAGACGCCGCTGTGTGAGGTTGATGATAGGGTGGGGTCAGGTTTTATTGTTTGGAAGGCGCGGTGCCATGCTAGGAGACGGGATTCGAGGGCCTGCTTTTGCGTATATAGGGTGTTGCAGATGAGGATTTGGTTTTCTCCGTTATAATTGGAGGTTTGAGCTTGCTTTGCTTCCTGGTTAAGGAGCTTCCATGCTGTTAGGAGGGTGTAGAGGGCAGTTCGTGCCTCGGTCAGCGTGGAGAAGCCTTGGTTGAGTATGATATCCGCGGGTGACTGTTGGATTGGGGCCACTCCAGCTAGAATTAGAGTCAATGCGCCCATGCGAGCGAAGACTGGTGCAACCACCGTATGGAATTCTCCGGATAAAATAGTGGACCGGGGTGTCTCTGCGACTAATGCGTCATTATTTGCGATCATGTTCATCCCTTGTCGGTAAAGCGTAACAGCCGCAGACATGTTTCCCTGCAGGAGCTCGATGGTTATAAAGAGTAAGCAGCTGAGCAGGGCAACTGCAGGGTCCAGTGTTGGCTTCTGGAGCCGTTTTTGCAGACTCTCCAGTGAACGGGAGTACCAAGAGAGCGCTTGGAGGTGCCGTAGCTCTCGAGCTACAGGGGCCATGGCGAGCAACGAGAACGGTGGGCAGTCAGTTACGGGTGGGCGTTCATATAATGCACTCAGGGCGATGATGGCATCCCATATGGCCGGTTCGGAGCGACATATCTGCAATACTGTCCCGCGCCAGAAGATCGAGTCCAGCACACCCGACAAGGCGGGAGCGGCGCGGTGGAAGTAATACTCAAAGGCGCGTCGTTCGCGTTGTCCAGAAGGATACGAGGAGAGGTCACTCAAAGGAAAGATACTAGACCTCACATCTGAGCGACGATCCAGGGACAGCGATTTCGAAGCCCATGATGATGCAATAGCGTAGTCGCACCGTCTGCCGGTACTGCTACAACGATAACACCGCGGCTTCTCTTCCCCGCACTTGACACGGCGGATTCTGCAAAAAAGGTTAGGCTTAATACTATTATAAGCAAGTGATACCGGCAAATCAAATCCGAGCGATCAGCCAACCAACTGACTTGCATGTAATGCATCCCGTCTTTGATCTGGCGCTGTCGAGCCGATGAGGTCGAGTGGACATGACTGCGGTGACTGGCTGGGGCTACAGAGGTATGGAGAGGCGCGAAGTGAGGATTAAACGAGCATTGTGCTGATCATTACATCAATTGGCAGAATGCAAGAAAAAAGTGTCATGACATTAGGAGTCTGATGCCAGTGTCTGTTAATGTCGATGGGCGGGAATCATACAAATGTAAAGGGGGGTGGTGCAAGCTGCCACGTGACTGTACGAGACCTCGCCAAAGCCCACCCAAACCCATGTCATTTGATTTATTTAGTCCTCAGGCTTTTCGCGTCCCCCCTAGAAAGTATATACTTAAAGCTAAGCTTACGGGTATGTACATCCGTCTCTTCTTTTTCTTTTCTTTTCTTTTTTTTTCTGTCCCTTTTTACCTTTTCTTTCTTTTGTTTCAGTGACCAAGACCAACCCCTTTCATCTTCCCATTTCGGAGTCGAGTCTTCCTGTGTAGAGTTACTACAGTGTCTCGTGTTTAGGATCTGGGTTTTGAATCAATGCAAGCTTGTACCAGGGGCGCTTTCCCGCCAAAAGCCACAGCATTTATTCACTGAATCTACGTTCTGCCCGATGCAAAAAGCGACCCATTGTTGCATATGGACGACAAATTGGACAATCCCATTGTACAGGAGAAAACAGTTCGCCGACGGCGATGTAGTGGATTCTAACTCAGAAAAAGTTGTATTGAAGACAAGTTAGATCAGACTCGTGGTCGCACAGATGATACGGCCATCGCCATTCGTTGGCATCGGGCTATTTTCCGATCCTAGCAAACACTTTCTCAAATCCATCCAACAGTAGGGGAATATGCTCCTCCCCAAAGATCAGCATTGGCCGCAGCCGAATAGTGGATACACCACAGCTTCCAATATTGATTCCAACATTGCGCATCTCCTTGAGCAAGGAGCTGGCATCCTGAGTGTCAAAGGCAACGTACGTACCCTTGCCTTTCCTACTCGAAGATTGAAGATGAGCTCGGAAAATCTCGTCGACAAAGCAGCGAGACTCTCGTAGAGGATATCTGTAAACATTAGGTAGGATGATTAAGTAATCCTCTCCTAAAAAAAAAAAAACCTCAAAAATCCACTAACTTTGAGCAATACTTATGTGAGAACTAAGAGAGATATTAAAAATCCAATTTAATAGTGAGATTAAACAATTCCTATTCTACAGGCCTGCGGAATCTTGAGGTGTACCGACATTGTTAGAGTTCTAAGTCTAGGCGGATAATGTCTACTGGCGCATCCTCATGTCTTCAATTGCTTCTAGACGGTTGTGGGTGATCCTCTCTACAAGCCACGCAATGGAGGGGGGTTTTTTCTGTCTTTAAGATGAACTATATCCCGGCTCGGTTCCAAATGAACATCATCTCTCCAGATGATAAACCCGAAACCCGAGCGCCGAGCGGCACAGCGACAGCAGCAGCTCGACCATCGCATTGGTTGTAATCCGAGATACGAAACGATCGGGGCAACATTTTGATACTTGGGAGCTGAAAACAAATAAGAAACTTCGAATACTAACAGTCTCTCCTCGGACAGACGACTTGGGGATTTGTTTATCGTGTATACAGTAATGTGGAATCAACTGCATGGTATGTGGGTTCTGAGCGCACATTGGTCTCTCCTAACTGCCAAAATAATGACAAATGTCACCGTCGACTTTCGCTAAGGGACTACCAGAAACCTTTCGTTCGGCCCTCACGGGAGTTATTCCCAGCCAAAAGTCATACTGGGTCGAGCATCCTCAACCGTCCCTTTTACATCGTTCACTCCACGAAAAGCCGCTACTGGCAACGTTCAGTTCGGGCCTCAAAATAACCTTAGAAGATGGAGCACAGGTTTTGGACGCATGTGGTGGTGCTGCGGTCGCAAGCATTGGCCATGGTTGTCAAGAGGTCCTTTCAGCTATGTCAGAACAAGCTCGGTCAATCTCATACGTACACACCGCAACATACACCACTGCCTCCGCAGAAGAACTAGCAGATATTTTGGTGGGGAACAGGCCTTATGGAATCAGCAAAGCCTTCTTCGTCGGCAGCGGCAGCGAGGCTGTGGATGGTGCGATGAAATTGGCCCGACAATATTTCTACGAGAAGGGGGACTTTGAGCGGAAACATTTCATAGCCCGAAGGCAGGGGTATCACGGAAACACCTTCGGGAGTATGTCCATCTCGAGCAACCTATCTCGATTGAAACCATACCGCGGGATTCTACTCCCAAACGTCAGTCATGTCAGTCCCTGCTACAGGTACCAGTACCAGTCGCAAGACGAAACGACCGAGGACTACGTTGCTCGTTTGGCTGCAGAACTAGATTTTGAATTTCAGAGAGTCGGCGCCAATACTGTCATAGCTTTTGTCGCTGAGACGGTAGTAGGTGCTACCAGTGGCTGTGTCACGCCTGCACCTGGATACCTAGCGGCAATGCGAGCGGTTTGCAGAAAGCACGGTGCATTGTTTATACTGGACGAGATTATGTGTGGAACGGGGCGCACCGGGACGATGTTTGCTTGGGAGCAAGAGCGCGATGAGGATGGAAACCCTGTTTTCCCTGATATCATGACCATTGGCAAGGGGCTAGGCGGCGGATATGCCCCAATTTCCGGGATCCTGGTCCATCAGAACGTGGTCGACGTCCTCGATTGTGGATCCGGCTCCTTTAATCACGGTCACACATTTCAGGCGCATCCCATCAGTTGTGCAGCAGCACTTGCAGTCCAGAGGATTATTCGTCGGGACGACCTTCTCGAAAATTGTGTTAAAATGGGAACAATCCTCGAGCGCTGTCTGCGTGAACAACTTGGAGACGAAAAGCACGTTGGTGATATCCGGGGCCGTGGTCTTTTCTATGCTGTCGAGTTCGTGCAAGACAGAGCAGAGAAAAGCCCATTCGAGCCAAAGCTGCAATTTGGGTTTCTGGTGCAAAAGGAAGCTCTCAAACTTGGTGTGGCTGTCTATCCAGGCACAGGGACAGTAGATGGAGTGCGCGGCGATCACATTCTCATCGCACCTCCATTCACGGTGAAAGAGCACGAGATCCGGCACATAGTTGAAGTTGTGACAGAGGCCTATAAGGTCGCTGTTAAGCTCGTAACGAGGACAATTCCACAATGAATGGCAGGATTTCGCGTTTGTCGAATACTGTTAACACGTGTGCTTACAACTAGTTTTAAATCCTGACGAGAGTTGATTACTCATCTTAACTCTGCCTTTGTAAAGTTGAAAGGCCTTTTAGTGGACTACTTATATGCATTTGAGTAGATAGGACTGCATGCGATGAAAGGACATGAACCCAAACACACGAGGAAAGGCGAAGGAGGCTTTGAATGCCGGCGTTCAAGATTAGACTATCCTAGGCTGAATGGGAAAGGAAAGATCGCGCGACAGTGTATCATACAGTGCACTAGCAACTCCCATCAAATCAGATAGCTAACCCATAGAGGAAGCAAGGCATTGATGCAAAAGATTGGTGATGGACTGCTGGAACGGCAGGCTATTCTATGCCAAGCACCCTCTCCGTTGCGGACCAATCACCGAGGGAAAGTCCGCCTGAAATTTGAACCCGAGAACCGAGAACCGAGAAGATTTCGCCCGATCACCCAGCAAATGTGCTAGGGACATGGGCAAGCCACCAGCGGCGATATCCTGTCCGATAGGGGGCCCAAGTCTGTTGGCAGATTCGAGGGATAAATATTGCCATGCAGCATATTGGCACTACAGAGCCAGTGCGTCTTATTGAAAACACTAACCTGGTCTTCTATTTGAATTGTCCATTATCACGTCTTAAGCAAAATACAAGCCACCAGCGGATCTTTTCGCGAATACTTATCTCCTATGGATGCAGTCAAGAGCTTTGACTACCAGGGTACTCCAAAGGGGTCTGATGGTTCTGTCCAGAAACTACAAGGATTGCTAGACAATCTCATTGAAGACTTCCTGAACTACCATCCAGTCTCCCGAAAATTGCATCAGCATGCCCTCGCGGTTTTGCCAGGAGGAAATACCCGCTCTGTTCTTCATACAGACCCGTTTCCTATCTGTATGGATCGAGGAGACAGAAATAAGCTGATCGATGTGGATGGGCACGAGTATTTACGCCCTAACCCCCATAAAATTTTATTCAGAGGATCTTACAGTGTCTTGCCCACAGGTACCTCGACCTTATTGGTGAAATGACAGCTGGCCTCTGCGGTCACTCTAACCTGAAAATTCGCGACACTATCATTTCCACCGTCTCTAAGACTGGGTTGAATCTTGGTGCTACGACCGTTACCGAAGCTCGATTTGCTGAGGAAATTTGCCGTCGATTTCCCTCGATGGAGCGACTGCGTTTCTGCAACTCGGGCACAGAAGCCAATCTCTATGCCATCAGTATTGCTCGTCGTGCAACTGGATTGTCCAAGATCATAGTTTTCTCGGGAGCATATCATGGTGGCGTTCTCAGCTTCGTTCACGGGGTCGCGGGAAATAACGTGGACAAAGGTGACTGGATTATCGGGAAATACAACGATACCGAGGGTACTCAGAGGTTAATCTCCGACAACAAAGGCAGAGCTGCAGCCGTGCTTGTGGAAGGTATGCAGGGGGCTGCTGGCTGTATACCTGGCACTGCTGCATTTTTACACGCCATTCAAACTGCCACAAAAGCCAATGGCATGCTCTTCATCTTGGATGAAGTTATGACTTCTCGTCTTGCACCGGGAGGCCTTCAGTCGGCAATTCTCAATCCCCACAGCAACACAGCATTGAAACCCGATATCACAACATTGGGCAAATATATCGCCGGGGGAATGACGATTGGAGTTTTCGGTGGACGGGAAGAGTTGCTGTCGATATACGACCCCAGGCAAAATTCTGAATTGAATGAACCAGAAAGACCAGTTAGACCGATCAGCCACTCTGGAACATTCAACAACAACACATTGGCCATGAATGTTGGCTTAGCAGTACTCTCTACTGTTTACACAGCCGAAATCTGTACTGAGCTCAATTCGATGGGTGACTGGTTCCGTCAGAGCATACTTGACAGGTGTCGAGGCACCAAAATGACGGTCACCGGTATTGGCGCCGTATGCAACATCCACTTTCTTCCCGGAGAGTTTGGTTCTCAAATTTTAAACGTGGAGGCATTGGAGAATGGACTGACCGAATCTGATAGAATTTTAAGGGACATATTCTGGTTTAAGGCTATCCAGAGAGGGTTTTGGATGGCTAGGCGCGGCATGCTGGCTTTGATCGTGGGAACAACTAGGAGCGAGCTTCAAGGTTTCCTTGACTTTGTGGAAGACTTTGTACAAGAATACCTCTCCTTCATAGCCTAAAATGGAGTTTCATTCCATAATACATGTCAATAAGGCCAAGAAACGACACCTATATGAGGAACCACAAAGGGGGGCAGGGCATGTTGATCCACTAGAGGTAGTACGGCGGTCCGATGTAGCCCAGATAAAGTGTACAAGTACGGTTTCACCGTTGGATGTCAACAGCATCATCCAAAGTACTCTAAAGTTCTGTATGGCAGCTCTGTGAGAGCTCACAACGTCTTCCAAAAAACATCGATGAGTTGCAGATTGTTATCACGGTATTAAGTCTCTCTTCTGTTCAACAGTTTGTACCATGTGCTTTCCGAGATGTTAAAGCAGGAGCGGTACGTACTATGCATCACAATCAGAGAAGGAATATCTGATTTAACGTACTCTACAAGGGAGGCCCCACCTTCGAAACATAAGGTAATCCGGACACTTTACAGCATTAGATCTTAACGCACAGAGCTTATATCTTGAAAGGCTGGAGAGACTGTCTCAACTCTTGGAAGCGACGACTACGATGACTGAGGAAAATCATCTGAATCGCAAGGGGGTAGAACCTTGTTTGCGCCGGTGCCAATGCGGCTCCCAACTTCTATTCTCCACGGATTCCGCGATTAAGGATCAATCAAAACTCGTATGTAAGCTAAACTGATAATGTGACTATACTGTCCAATTAACGTAAAACCCATGACCGTCTCAGCTCAGATATAACCTCTACATGACAGGATTTTCCTAACAAATCACTACTTCCATACTAAAAGAATGAACTGCAAGCGCTTTAAGTTTGAAAGGCTAGCAGACCTCAGGAAGAAGGCCTTGGAGTTCGCAAATTTAATGACGTTAATAATGAACCTTCCACCCGACTGGTGGGTCACGGTTTCTGTTATGCAAAATTCGAGTAGGCCGCACACGCGAAGAGGCGGCTCTCCCAGCTTCATTACTTGTTGCAAAGTATTCAGTTGTTGACACGAATTTGTAATCTCTGCTTAACCCTCATGGATTTACGAAAACTCCGAGCTGCTAAGACGTCCCAAATTTCGAGGTCGTTGGAAACTGTGCACTCCTTTGCGCGCTAGACGGACGACTATTATCCACCAGTAGTAGATGAACCTTAGTGAAGCTGACCTACTGAGAAGGCGTGGTAGTTTATGCGGGCAGTGTCGCTCGTCCGATGGCGACTGTAAGGGACAAAACACTTGGAGTACACTCAGCGAGATTCCGATATTGTCTCACATTTCTCGGGTTTCGTATTTCGGGTTTCGGGTTTAGGATTGGGGCGAACTGGCCGAGACTCAGGGTCCAAGCTTAGGCCAGGCTCGCCCCGCCTCTGCCCCATTTAGGTTTACCCGTTGTGGGGTACAATAGGAAATGTTGGGTTACATAAACTGCATTGCGATGACGGATTCTGTACATCGTATATAAGTATTACAATATCTCATTGAAATGGTGCGATGCGATACCCCATATCAGCCTCGGAAGCTACAACGTTACGATGCCCTACAAGCTCCAAAACCGAAGTGTTCTGATTGTGGGTGGCGCAAGGTTGGTGATACTTTTCCACTAAGATTATCCTCTACTGTCATTGATATACGATTGGCATGTCATAGGGGTCTCGGGGCATGTATAGGGACAAAATTCGCTGCGGAGGGTTGTAATGTCGCCATCAACTACCTCACGAGCCAAGAGCGAGCCAATACTCTTGCTACTAAACTTATGAATGAATACGGAATCAAAGCAGTTACTATACAAGGGGTAGGTGGAACTCGAGAACACGGAGAGCGGAGTAGAGGAACTGATCAATCCCGTGACTTAGGATGGCGGTATACAGCAAGATTGCGTCAGAGTGATTCAGACGGCTAAAGCAAAATTGGGTGGGCTAGACATCGTTATTTCCAATGTGGTAAGCTCTGGTTTCTGTTCCTTCTTTTATTACCCGTCTCGAGTCCTAAGGATACCAGGGGTGGACAAAATTTGCTCGTTTCGAAGACTTATATGCTCTAGACGAAGCTGAATGGGACAAAGTGAGATTCCTAAATCGGCCATCTTTGAAGTGGACGGGGCAGTTCTGACTTTCTCCGAAAGTGTTGGGCTTGCAATGTCAAAAGTAACCTGTATCTGTTTAGGGAAGCTCTTCCGACTTTCAAAAGTAATCCGGAAGGCGGGGTCTTCATCGCAACTTCTTCCATTGCTGTACGGCTCAAGCCTGCTCCTAAATATTTGTTAATCGTTCGCTAATTCAATGTTGCCTAGGGCGCAATGGCATCTGGAAGCAGCCTGGCATACTCGGTGACTAAAGCGGCGGGTATGTAAAATTCGCTTATCGGCCTGGGTAGCTTACGGACAAGATATGTAGGTCTGCATCTTTTGAAATGTTTGAAAGCATCTCAAGGCCCTATGGTCCGCATCAACGCCGTTGTCCCAGGGCTTTTGTTAACCGACTGGGTATGTAACATATCTTCTTCTTCATGATAACTCCTGACAGGTGCGCAGGGCGAGAGATACTCCACGGAAGAGATCGAATCGTGGAAAAATAAATCCATTCTCAAACATGAGGTTAGATATACATCTATTTTTGACAATGAGTTCTTCCATCATTGCTAATAGCAGGACTACTAGGTCGACCTTGAGGACTGCGCTGATATGTACGTGACAATCGCTAAGAACACTTCGATGACAGGACAGGAAATTTTCGTCGGTAAGCAGTCCCCCATACTTTGAAAGTGATGTGGTTCAAGGTCATTAAATACCCCAGATTCTGGATATGTAGCCAAATAAAGCGCAGAGTAGGAAACTGTTTGCACATGGATGTGGACACAGATTAAGACAATATTCGTGAGAGTTCCTGTGCGTTCATAACCCCTTGGAAATAAAAGCCATGGCCCTTCCCAAAGCCGGTAGAAAATAGCGTGCGGAGGGAAAGTTCGGAAAGTTCCTAAGACACCATCTATTCAATATGTTTTCTTGATGCTAGCTAGTGTGTCGGAAGGCTTCCGGAGGCGTTAATTTTGACATGCGCTCCGTGCCCTCTTGCCGCCGTTATAATCCACGTTTAAGGGGAACTTCACAGGAAGAACATTGGTTGAGACTGATCATGAAGGGTTTAAGAACCCCAGATCTCATGTAACCAGGACACAGTTCCAGAAAATCAAACATTGCTCCTGTCTAGTATCAGTGCGTCATCGTAGCCTATCTCAATAATACCAGCCCTTCCCAAGCACGGTATATATATAATGTACTATAGTAATAGTCCTCAGCGCAGAATACACCTAGTGTTAAAGTTCTTCGTAGCGCTAGTCAGGCGGTTCAAGCTTGCCGCCCTATTTTGAATCGGGATTTTTTTTATAAGATAACAATCCGTAAAGACTGACCGTTCCTAAGGTTGTGGCGGTTTGGGTCGTGGACATGACAAAAGAGCTGGTTACTGGTTGCTGACTAAGGCCCCGCCCACTGATAACTGATCTTGCCTCTCGATTCTGTCTGGATCTCCACAAGATCCGATATGAAACCTGCCTAGCCCCGACATAAGTGACTCACTGCTAAAGAAAAAGGTGAACAAAACATGGTGCGAACGACTATTGCATGCATGAGATGTAGGTACGTGGCGCTGTGTTTCCGCAGCCTAAGTGTCCGGCATCTTCCGCACCTCATTTACAGTAATTACGGAGGCTGCAAGCTGGTATCCATACAAGCTAACTTATTACCGTGGAAGAGCGTGCAAGGTAAAATGCACTCATGATGGCACACCACCATGCCGCGGTTGTATTAAGGCTGGAAGGACAGCACCGGGCTCATGTGTGCTGTCGGGGCCAAACCTGAAGAAGAAAGCCCGATCACGTCTGTGGGTGTCCCAGTCTTTCATGGATTAGAAGCCACAATCAACTCACGCCCGTCACGCAGCGTGCCGCAAACGGACGTTGATGGGGACCGAGATGCTGGCAGAAGCGCTGAAGTCGCCGCCCATACGCCAGCTTATCGTTCCGAGGGAGCTTCTCCTGATAGGAGCCCATCCGCGTTGCAAATGCGCAGTCCGAAGGCGCCGAACCTGCTACAAACTGCCACGTTGTTCATGTGCAAGTTTCCAGAACTTGGGTTTCTTCACAAGCCTACGTTCTCACTTGACTTAAGAAACTTGGGAGGTCGTCTACATCAAAACGCCGGCGATCGGCAGCCAAAGGCAGAACTGCTTGGTTCCGCCTTGAGGGTTCTCTGCTTACCTCTCACGAAGCCCAATCACACCGTTGAGGATACATTGAACAAAGTGCACCGTCGACTCTCTATTACCGAACCTCCACATATATATGTTGTTCAAACCCTCTTAGTAGTCTCGATGTTTGAGTGGGGCCAGGGGAATACCCATGCAGCATGGATGTACAGCGGTAAGCCAAGGAAACAAATGCGCAACCGACAGCAGACAGCAGCTAATGCCTTTTGCCATGCAGGTGCGGCTATTAGGATGATGCAGCTGCTAAAACCAGCGGTGTTAACATCATCGGATAGCCTGGAGAGGGAGATTCACAACCGCACTCTGTGGAGCTGCTTTATCATGGATAGATTGATTTTCCCAGGGTCTCAACAATCTCTGTGCCTCCCAATGGAAGAAATGGCGACACACTGGCCTGTCGGAGACGCAGATTATGCATTTGCGCAGGGACACATCCAGCGCTACATGGTCCCGTCACGTTACCCTATGACGGTAGACTACTCGTACGCTGTTCTGGTCCATGGCTTCGATATTTGGACGAAGATCTACCGTTGGATTATTAGCGGCGGTAGACGCAGGAAAGACATGCAGTTGGGTAAGAATTTTCCGTGGGAAGAGTCTTCGCTATGGGCAACGATGCGTGGAGAGCTTCAGGAATGGCGTGATTCTCAGGATCCCAAGCTATGGTACCCAGCCAATAGAGTGGGGATCTACGAGTCCTTGGGGAAGGGTGAAGTATTCGGGTATTTGAATCTTATATACTACGTCAGGTAAAAGCATTGGCGTTCCTCTTCCCTGTTCTTGAAGACTTGTTGGCTGATCACAAAATCACGTTTTGCCACTCCAGCATACTCTTTTTGAACAGAGAGTATATACCTTTCCTTCCATGGCCGAATTCGACGCCTTGTGGTCCTGTGGACCCACCTCTTTTCACCGCCAAGGCGCCTGAAGGATGGTGGGAGGTTAGGTCCGAGGAGCTTTTTAACGCCGCCTCATGTATCACCAGCGTACTTGCTGACTTGACTGATGAGGAAGCGCCGCTTTATACTCCCTTTGCGGGCTTCTGCAACTTCTCTGCTGCAACGATGAATATCTATGTCCTGTCTTTCCCGAACATGAACATGGGCCGTAGTGGCGACGTGGGCGTACTCGTGGATAAGAATTTGGCATATTTGGATCAGTTCCGCAGCATGTGGCCTATTGGTCAAGGCTGGTGGACAACGATCCAGCGCACCAAGGCCATCTATGAGCGGCACAGTCAAGACCCGGCTAGGTATTTAGGCAAGACGCGGGATGACTTCATCGGCCTGATGGCCTCGATACACAACGTCACCGAGCGTTCGCGAACTCCAGTGGAGCACGAGATTTCCCAGACACCAGATGACGTGCTGGTGGCAGGGGAAGATGGGGGTAGTGCGGTGCAGGGTTTTGCCATTCAAAGCCAAGGCCAAGTGACTGAAGACCTCATCCCACAAGATTTCTGGGGCAACGAATGGCCACTCTGGGGTGAGCTCGATAATGTTTCTTTCAACTCTAATCTCCTTAATCACTAAATTCTGGCTATGTACATACCTTCTTACGTTCGTTGAGAATTTAAGAGACAACATTGAATAAGTTTTGTGGAAGGACTGACTATGGTCCGCTCATTATACTTTTCGGTTAACCCCAGTCTCTGTGAACCAGAAGGTGGGTCGCTTGGGATTACATTAGCCAGTTGGTAGTGGTAGCCACGTGAGATGATAATGATGACTTAAGATCCGGAAACTAACTATGCGCAAAGAAACACGTTATCATGCAAGCGGATTCCATCTCTTCTACCCACATCGGCCATAGCTGGCCAACATGGCCCGTACCTCGTCTGCTAAACTCCCCATTTGCCTAAGATCGGTTCACGACTCAAGAAGCGAAGCCACTGACGACCAACCAGCTAGCATCAGCGTTGAATGATTTAGCGGCGTCGAACGTTTGGACACCTCCATTGCTCGCGATGTAGCCCACATTATTGAAGTGGCGAATAAAGCGTGTAGGATAGCTCCAGGATCGAACAGAGTTTCCTGAGCCGCTAAGTGCGGTCATCGGGCAGAAGGTGGCATCTTCATAGAACCGCTGCGCGTCTTCTATTGCGCTTAAGTAAAGCTCGAAACCAGAGTGCCGGATGTAGCTGCCAGGGGTGTCGACGGATTCAAACGAGAAGCAATCGCTGTTTCCAAGGCCGGTGCGTACCCTCCAGCTAGCCTGCTGTTGTGTGGTCGTGTTACTATACAGTGAGACGACTTGGGTGTTGACAGTAGAGCCGGTGTGTGCGAGGTAGCGGTCCGTGTAGCCGCTAGTGGTGACCTGCAGCGAGATCGTTGTATTGACGATCAGCTCCGGGCCGCTAGTCAGCGACGTAGTGGCGTATCCAGCATCAACGATATCAGCCTGCACTTTGGCCTCGGTGTCATCGTCTGGATATCCAGAGGTTATCACACCCTCGTAGAATGTGCCCTGAGCGCCATTACTGTTGTCACCACCAATGCCCAGAACCAAGGCACCCTCTTTACTCATAGGGTTGTAGCCATCCACTTCCGGGTGCGCCCCCTCGTAGTATGTTGAGAGCGAGCCGGACATAGCATTTGCGCCACGGATCGCCCACTGATTTTGCCCTCCCTTGATGATTGTAGTGATAAATCGGTAGGAGATTGACGGGTCCCCAGAGTTGTAGCCATCGCTTTCACCAGAAAATAGTCCATTCTCTAGATCGGCCATTATCCAAGGGCCGCTGCCGCTGCCAGTGCCCCAGACATCGCAGTTCCCATAGTAGATGGCCTCCATATGGCCGTTGCCCGTATCATGGCCGCTGGTTTCTGCGTTGCCGTAGTCAAAGCAGCAGGCATCATTGTAGTGTGTCCCATCGAGCACGGCGTACATGCCTCCGCCTCATCGCCTATTGCTAAACCAGTGGCATTGTTATTCCAGTAGCCAGTGCCGGGCGAGATGAAGACGCCGTACGCCTTCTGACCATTCAAGGTGACTGGTGCACCAATCGCGCTAGCCATATTATCGTAGCCATCGACATCCGGGCCACTGAAGTACCCTGGTGGGGCCTGGTAGAGGTGATTACCAGTGCCAGACTGGTCATAAATGATTGAGATAAGGCAGGTCGTGTTGGTACAGAAGGTGTCCTGGGCATCGGCATCCGCAACACCACCGGCGGAAAGCGGCGAAATGTCGATCCTGGCACCATCGGAGCCTCGTATCACCTGGTATAGTGCACTAGTGTAAGCACTATACAGGGCACGAGTAGTGCTGTGCGCCGCGACGCAAGGAAAACCACCGTTGGCATAGATGTCGCATGGCCCGGCGAGGACTACGGAGCCCATAGCTACAAGCCCTAGGCTGAAAGCGCGGCGTGGAAACATGTTTGATTAATGTCAATGAATGCCTGTGAACAGATTGAGAAACAAGACTGGAAAGTAACATAGGCACATCGTCAGCTTTTTATAATTTTCATTAAAGCTGTCTAGTCGTGCTTTTCCCAGGATGAAGAGTTACATGTGACTAAAGCAGCAGCCAATTTACCCTCCAATAATTGCAAAGATCCTAAGATGGCTGTTAAAAGATCCTGAATTGCATAGGATGATTTATTCCATATCGAATATGCCCGCAGAATTTGGGGGTAGCTAACTGGGATCAGTCTATCTCCGCGCTTGGGCTAAGTAGCTCTTGCCGCCGGGGTTTTCCAAAGTCTTTCCGCATCCAACATTAATATACTACCGCTACTATTCTGATATTAGTTTAGTCAAGTCATAACATGATTTTTCGGCGCCGCTAATGCTAAGTAGAGAGAGAAATGCAAATTTAACGCGTAATTCCTTCCTCCAAACCCCCCGCACGACCAAGGCTTTTCTCTGGAACGCCCATTAGTGTGAAACATCAAGTTCCATCGGAACGCCAAGCTGATCGGCAGGCGGATGATTGGTGATCTGCCAAGGATTACAATCTGAACGTACGTGATATTTGTCATGTCTATTCTTGAAAGAAGGAACGAGAGGCAAAAATCTATGCCCTATGTGTCGCACGTCATGGAGCCTGAAGGCGTTTTACTGAAATGAAACCAGCATCAATTTTCTAAAAATACCATGACGTCAAACAGGCACTAGACACACAACAGAGTCATAAGGGCAGTAGTAAAGATATCCCAGGGTGATGTTAGGTACTTGAACGATCCAGCAAGAGGGTAGTACCAAGGGATTGAATCAGGGGGGATCAGCCAGATCCCCATTGTGCGGAAGCTCGAAACCCGAAACCCGCGCTCTTAAAAGCGGCGAGAACCGTCGGAAACCATTAACCATACAGGATATGCCATCACCCAGATCAATACCCAGGCGAATCCTTCGGTGTTCATGATTATCGTTACGATACTTGTCAGCCATAAGCTATTCATAGACCTCAAACACTCCACCGGGCTTCTGAACACGGAAAATTTCCTAGTACACACTCTCCAGTTCAGGAGCATGGACTGTGGCCTCAATCGCATAGGCCGCGTCAAATGTGCCACCGGGGACTTTCATCTGCATAAAGTTTCCTTTAACGAAGCTGAGTTTGTGGCTCAATCCCATGCGCTCGGTGTAACCAGTCGCACGCTCGATTTGGTAGTCATTGTTGTTCAACCCGACCACATTAGCATCGGTGAACTTGACAATCTCTCGGGCAGGACCGCCAACGCCGGAGCCAACATCCAGCACTTACATTCTTGCGTTAATGCCCATTCTGTGAGCTAGGTAGTGTTCATGGCGGACAATGGCTTGAGAGAAAGGCTCGCCATGGAAGAAGCGGCAGAAATGGAAAGAGGTACCGTACCCGTACTCATAAAGGTCGGTTGCAAGGCCGTAGTACCAAAATACGGCATTCTCTCCAATCTGGAACAGTCAGTGCTGGTACTCACACAGAAATGCCATACCAATTCCGAAATGCAGAAGGTCTTGCCATGATGGAAAATTTCAGAATCGACCTTGGACATGACATCAGTATGGAGAACAACAGTTCTTAAGGTAGCGAGGGATGATATGATATCCACGTGGGAGGTTGCAGCCAATCCCTCGCCCGTGAGATGTCGCACCGTCAACTTGATAGGATGCGCTTGTGGATAATGTACTATGTATGCTCAACTCGACAATGTCAATAGCTGTCGCTATTACCCCCTGTTCAACTTCGAGTCCGTTAAACGCTTTCATGCCATCCAACAAAGCACGCTCCATATTACCTAGATATATTTAGAAATCTTCCTGGAGTATATAGGGAAATGACTGATTAAACCTTGGCCAGTGTGAACCAGATGGTACTGGCTGAGTTCAGGATACCATTTCGGAAATCGAGCTACGAGTCTAATAGGGACATCCTTGCTACCGAAGTCCTTGATTGACTCGTCATCCCAATGAGCCAGCGATTCCAGTATTATCAACAGCTTTGATCCCGTGTCCGGCAGAGACTTGAACCTCGGATGCGATCCACTTGCTACCTTGCCAAGGAAGGCATGCGTGTCTATCTCTAACAAGCTTGTCCTTTCGCAGAATACGGTAATGATCTGCGATTAGTAGCATGATTACCCAGAAGCCAAGCGACGGAGTTCTGTGAATCATATGGGGTCGCCTGATTGATTGAAACTTGACGGCTGCCGCGATGGAAGATCCACAAATTACACAGCCTCTTGATGTTGAGATTAGTGGGTTTACCGATCCACAGAGGTCTCCAAGCCTGGATATAGGAGTCAAGGCTCGCGACGCGCCAAAGGGCTTGACCGTCTAGACTGTCCGGACGTCCGCAACTCGCACCGCGCTTGGCTCGCTAGCCAAACCTTCTATTTGCTTCAGCGTGCAGCTGTTAGAATTGGCTTGCTTCGTATTCCTGGAGTCCTGGACCTGCAGAAGCGGGGTCGAGTCGTCAGCTGTCGATGATCTCTGGTTCTGGCCCTGGATTTTGATCGTCTGCTCCGGATAAGGTAAGGAACTTTGTGATGCCGAGAGAGTCCTGCAAGAGGCAGTATGCATCTTCGGGGATGGTGCGGTAAGCCACCTGTGTGGAGGATCCATAGTTCCTCTTCCGCCCTTGTTGCTGAGCAATGTGCCTTGTCTGATTCGACAGGTTCCATCAACTCCGTCTGGAAGGGTTGCGTCAGCATCATTATCGATGCAGTATCTCCGCATTCTTCGGGAAATTCACTAAGGAATGGCATGCCAGCCTCGGTTCTTGAACTTTGAATGCCCTAGAAATGCCGACGTTTACGTCTCAATGCCGCGTTTATTTCCACGATTGTATTTCGCCCATTATCACCCAAATATCAGGGCCGAGGTTTTTCTTGCCGACTATGGTCATGTTCTCCGTACCTTCAATGATCTACAGGGGTTGGTGTTGTTTTCGGAGTGGATGAGCACGATGACTCGTCTGGTCTAACTCCTTTCTCGGCCCTCCGGCGGACAACTCCTCTGTATGTACCCAGCATGTTGGGAACAGCGAGGTCAAATCTAGGAATCATGTGCATTGAGATACAAGCTCCGCTGTTAGTCGGACAATGAACGCAGTATAAGTAGATCTGGTCTTTCCCACGGCTGAAGCTTCACACCAACAGCCTTCTCCCGGTGACCACCTTGTCGTTTTGAGTATAGGCTGACCAGGCCGACGGACACAATGAACCTGACCCGCGCTCTTCTGTTCCTATTTACCCCAGCTGCCGCTGTTCTGGCGGCTGCGGCCTCGCAGAATGCACCTACTATCACAGTTGCATCTCCCGCGGCCACCATTGTTGGCTCATTAGGAGTGGTGGAGAAATTCAATGCCATCCCTTTTGCCCAGCCACCCACGGGCTCTTCGCGTCTGAAGCCTCCTCAGCCGATTGAGACATCCCTAGGCACTATTGATGGTACCGGCAGTGCCAAGTCATGCCCTCAGTTTTTTCTCACAACCAACAACAGCGAGTTCCCAAGTTCTATCATGAGCGCCTTAGTCAACATTCCTTTCTTCGAGACCATAACAAATGCCGGGGAGGATTGCTTAACCCTAAATATTGCTCGCCCGTCCGGTACAACACCAGACTCGAAGCTACCGGTCCTGGTGTGGATCTACGGTGGTGGCTTTGAGTTTGGGGCGACGGCTGCATATGATGGCACTTCGCTGGTCGCGAGCTCAGTTAACCTGGACATGCCAATCGTCTTTGTGGCGATGAACTACCGAGTGGGAGGATTTGGATTTATGCCTGGAAAGGAGATCCTTGCAGACGGCGCAGCTAATCTTGGACTATTGGACCAACGCCTCGCCCTGCAGTGGGTGGCTGATAATATTGCAGCATTTGGCGGTGATCCAGATAAGGTAACCATCTGGGGGGAGTCAGCAGGCTCCATCTCAGTCCTTGATCACTTGATCATGTATGATGGCAACAATACCTACAAGGGAAAACCATTGTTCCGGGGCGCGATAATGAATTCAGGCAGTGTGGTTCCAGCCGATCCAGTAGACGGGGTCAAGGGACAGCAGGTGTATGACTCCATCGTGGAGTATGCTGGATGCTCATCCGCGGCGGATACCCTGGAGTGTCTACGCACTTTGGACTATACAGACTTTTTAAATGCGGCCAACTCTGTGCCAGGCTTCCTGAGCTACAGTTCGGTTGCCTTATCATATTTGCCTCGACCAGATGGGGAGGTACTAACCGCTAGTCCCGATGTTCTGGTCAAAGCGGGCAAATATGCACCTGTTCCCATCATCATTGGTGACCAGGAGGATGAAGGGACGTTATTGGCGCTCTTTCAGTCAAATATTACAACAACCACTCAAATCATCGATTACCTAGCTGAGCATTTCCACGGGGCAACGCGGGACAGGCTCAAGGAGCTGGTGGCCACATACCCAGATATCACAACAGATGGCTCACCCTTCCGGACAGGCATCTTCAATAACTGGTACCCACAGTTCAAACGACTGGCAGCTCTGTTGGGCGACCTGACATTTACACTTACACGCCGTGCATATCTCAGGTACATGACTGAAATCACACCCGACGTGCCCTGCTGGTCGTACCTGGCATCGTATGACTACGGAACGCCCATCATGGGAACATTTCACGCCAGTGATATCCTGCAGGTTTTTTATGGCATTTTGCCGAACTATGCATCAAAGGCAATTCATACTTATTACCTCAGCTTCGTGTATGACCTCAGCCCGAACTCACGTCGCGGCAATTTCATGGAGTGGCCGCAATGGAATGAAGACCAGCAGCTGATGCAGTTCTTCAATGACCGTGGGGCATTGCTGGCGGATGATTTCCGCAATGACACATACAATTTTATTCTGAATAACGTGGATTCATTCCATGTCTAATTAGCTTTTAGTCTTGCCACATGAGGTTTACAACCTTGCTTAATCGCGATGAATTGAACTAAACAGCATTCTGGAAGCGTATATTCCACGGGAATTATACCATGAAAAGAAATACTGTCAGTGATGACTTAGGCCTGATTGTCACCCTTACGCTGCATCAGAGCTCCGAGTAGACAATTCTATGTATCTACGTCAAGCGATCTCGACCTTTGCAATCTCTGTATTGACAGGGATATTAAAAACTGGGTTCTCCACCATGGAAGCCTGTGCCGTCCTTTGTAGTACCGTCTCAGGTGTAAGCAGAGAGATACATGGCATTCAACTTCCCGCCGCTATTGTGCTACGCTGAGCAGAAAAAGGTTCTGGGGCCTGCCAAGTTTATACCTGCAGCTGGTGCAGTAACATAGTTAGGTTTTAGGATAAGCTTATATAGGCATCTATATTTTACAGAAGAAGCCTTTCAAGCCTGGCATACTCTTTATTATATTATCTTGCAGATTTCCATTGGTTTCCGCCCACCAACTCTCATCCACAAGTTGATAAGGGTCGATCGGCAGATGCGTCAGAATTCTTCACACGTTTGGCAAAAGAAATCTGACTGCTGGAAAGCAAATAGGAACATGAAAACAATATGCATACTCACACAACAGGCCATCCACTGGAGAAGTTAATAGCATTCCATCCAAAGAGCTTTTGGCCGTCTGCATAGCCGATCCTGGTGTCCACATAGTGGTAATACAGGACAGGTCCAAGAGTAGGGTCAGTAAAGACGCCCCTGAGAATAATCAGCACTTTTTGCACGCTTATCAGACCGACAAGGAGAGTTCTTATTTAGGGAAGACATACTGTCCACCAGGTCCATAGACAGTTCCATGACTTTCAAGAACAACTGTGCCGCCACCATTGGTGCAAGCAACACCATTTTTGTCAACCTAGATTCCAATCAGCTTTTGAACCTCCAAGGTATCCTATGTCCGCTTACGAAATTTCCTGTCGCTGAGGTCGAACGGCAAACTTTGATCTTATACTCTTGTCCTGAGGCTGGCCTGGACTTGTCATAGCCACAGCAGATGCCTGCAGAGTAGAAGAGATAGTAATAACCACCGTGCTTGTACATGAATGATCCTTCAACGGCATGGGTTCCTGAAGGATTATAGGCGATGTTGTGAGCTGAGGAGGAAATGGTGGTTGCGGCTGAGTCCATAGGTGCCTGGTAAATGTCATGCCAGAAGGATCCAAAGTTCATGTAATATTTTCCTCCATCATTAAAGAGGTTGCCATCAATCGCATTGTATGGCTTCGAAGAGCTGGACCGGATACCAATAGAGCCATGGTCGGTCCATGAATTAGGACCCATGCTGGTAGATGTCGCAAGACCAATAGCTGAGTCCTGCGAACCGAAAGATGACACTGAATAATAGAGATGATAGACTCCATTAACAACGGAGACGTCCGGTGCCTACACAGCTTGAGTCAGATCATGAATTCTGAAGTATACCAACTGACTGTTGGCGGCCAGGAGAACACCTATCACAGAGGGAAGGTACAGGATGGTATAGAAAGAACACCGAAACAATATCAAAGTGCGCTCGCCGGTTGGGGAAAAGCGGATACTCTAATAAGTTCTGGCTCAATTGCAGACAGGACTTACCCAAAGATCGGTATTCCCAGCCAGGTTGATCGACGATCCCTTTGGCAAAACGGACCCTAGCACCGTCCATGGACCATTGATAGAAGTTGCAGATGCATAAGAGATTTTGTTTCCAGTTGAGAACCGGAAGTACTTTCCATCAGACTCTCTGCGAATAACACTAGGATCATGGACATTGCAAGCTCCAGAACATGTTCCGGGGTTCGCGTAGCCATGGGCTAGAGCTACCAGACAAGATGTTATTGCCACAAACGTTGATGAACGCATATTTGCAAAGAATAGTGTGATTTTGATGATATAGACAGAACGTGGTACAGCAAGGGACACAATACGGCGGATAACAACACTATATATATGCGCTTCGTCTTAAATAGTTACAACTAAGGCTTCATCGTGCCAGCTAGATAAAAGGTGTAATTCTCCGTTCTCAACACCGGAGAAGCATTACTCATATTGGTCTCAATAAGGCAGTCACAGATTGTCTCACATAAGTGGACGAAACGAGTTAATAACTGGTTTCACTATCGTCCGGTTCCATGCTAGAAAAGGAGATTCAGCTGGTTAGGCATCCTCGTATCCACTGAACAAGTCCGCCACTGCCTTCAGTTACCACTCCATTTTTCATCTACGCATTCATGGCAAATAACAAAGTTAGGTCTAAGAACGCAGCATTTTCCTTTCTTAGCTTAGCGCTCTCCGGAATAGCTTTGAAGGAGTGGTTAAATTGCTAGGGGATCAGTCCGGAGATATAGAGACCATCTACTATGCCTTAATGTCTAGTCTTGCACTTACGGAGTACTCTCCATGTTCAAATGTGGAGGATGCCTGGCTTGTCCCCTTGCTCTTCGATTAGCGGAGTTCTCAGCGAAATATACCTAGTGGTGGAAAAGAAAAGAAGGGACAAATATTCTTGCGATAAAGCTAAGACAAATAGCTAGAATAGGCAGGTGGTATGAGGGATCCCTAGCACACCTTGATGGCTAAGTTCCACCTATCTTCATGATTGTTTTCCAATCCAAACAGAGCCAGAAGAGTTGTTAATTTTAGCATTGTCAACTGAGACCAGGATAGTTACGTAGTTGTGGTTATGCAGCAGAACACCAGTGGTGGACTTTATAAACATCAAGCACCCCTGTATAACAAATTAGGAATTGTAAAGTGTAGATCTATTACTCTCAGAGCCTATCTGAATACAGCGGGATTAACATAACCTAATTGCCATCCCCCGCAATCTTAACAATGATGAGTTCCCAAATAGTGAACTAAGAGTCTTGCAAAAAGTAGATCATCTATATCTGATCATGAGTGATACGGATGAGGGAGAAATCCATTACCCCGAGCGATGATGAGTTTTGATGTTAACCCGGCCCTAACAGGTCACCATCGTAATTCGAAACCCCGGGCAGGAGATGTAGGAACGAGGAATAAAGTTTGCCTTTCTGCACTCTGGTAGAATATGAACCAGAATATCTGCGAGCTCCTGTGGCGCAGGGGCTAACCGGTAATTACCAATGATTATTAGTTGCCGAGTAAGGTAGTCCAAGTACGAATACGGGACATTTTCCAAATAAGGACATGCAATTCTTGTTCACTGTGGGGAGGGCTGCAGATCCAGCCCGCTCGAAGAAATGTGGCGTTCTATTCTGATTACGTGGGGATAAGTACATATATTCGAGACCGGGGGTGAACCACCACAAGGGGTTCTTTCAAAGGATCCATTGTGGACTACAAGTGGCAAGAGGCTAGAAGTGAATTGAGCTGAAGAAGGAAGGTGTGACTATAAAAAGGTAAAACAATTAGGAGCAATGAGAACCATAACAGAATGTGGGCTGAGAAATTACCAGACCAAACAATCCCTAGTCATGTTGATGATAAGCAATTGCCTGGTCTTGGGTGACAGAGAACCTTATGCCTATCAAAGTTCTGACTATCAAAAATACCTTTTGAGTACGAATATGCTTGTGGGCACTTTAGCATGCACCATAGTACTTCAACAACGACCATGCCAATTTCTCCCACTAGGGCGGCAGGTATCGGCGGCATTCCCAACCATATGTGGAGCAAACCCCTTCCAAGTCAGGAGAGTACTTTGATACGAATACGAAATTTTGGACAACAGATCGTTCAAATGCAGCTGGATATAGTCATGACCAAATCTGTTATCCACTAAGCTATCTTTGTACGGCTCTGAGGATGATGTACCAAATCGGTGGCACTATTTAAGTTCATACCTGTGCTCTATTATCCGATGATTTCTCGACCGCCATTTCAGGCTTGCATTGTTGTTGAAGGCCTAACTTTTCTCTTTCAAAATGATTATGTGCGCTCCACTGGCCCTGGTGCTATTCATGCACATTCGAGGCATTTATGGCATGCGCTTTCCTAACTGTGACCGCGGACCTCTCCTCTCAACGAAGAACGACGTATGCAATCCACAGATATCACCTTCTGATCGCGCTGCAGCCTTGGTGGATAGCATGAACATCACTGAGAAACTGGGCAATCTCATTGAAGCAAGCGCTGGGTCCTCCCGTCTGGGCCTACCGCCCTATAACTGGTGGAACGAAGCGCTGCATGGCGTTGGATTTTCTGATGGTGTTAGCTTTGGCGTGAACTTTTCAATCGTCACGGAGAATCCCGTAGGAGAATTCTCATCTGCCACGTCCTTTGCCACGCCACTGCTTCTTGCCGCCGCCTTTGACGACGAGATGATCTACCATGTAGCAGACACTATTAGTACTGAGGCCCGCGCCTTCAGTAACGGCGGCCGTGGAGGTCTCGACTACTGGACACCGAACGTCAATCCATATCGCGATCCACGCTGGGGCCGAGGGTCTGAAACCCCTGGAGAAGATCCACGGCGAATCAAGGGATATGCCGCTCACTTTCTGCGTGGCCTGGCAGGGAACCACAGCTCGACCACGAAAAAGACACTGACAAACTGCAAGCATTACGCCGGATATGACCTGGAAACATGGGGTAGTTATAGCCGCTACGGATTCAAAGCCAATATCTCCATGCAAGACCTTGTTGAATATTACTTGCCCCCGTTCCAGCAGTGTGCGCGGGACTCTAAAGTCGATTCCATCATGTGTTCGTACAACATGGTCAATGACGTGCCTGCCTGTGCCCATTCCTACCTTATCGATCGCGTCCTACGGCAGCATTGGAACTGGACAGCCTCGTCGCAATACGTAGTCACAGACTGTGGTCTCCTGAATGAAACCGTGGAGCGCACGAGTTACACCTCAAGTCTTGCTGAATTCAGTGCATTGGTGTTTCAGACAGGCGTCGATCTCGTGTGCGCGGGAGATTCCCCAACCGGTATTTCTGAGGCATATAGTAAATCTTTGCTCTCGGAGGATACAATCGATATCTCTTTGCGCCGCCAGTACGAAGCCTTGGTGCGCGTTGGATACTTCGGGCCTAACTCGACAGATCCATATGTATCCTTGGGTTGGTCTGCAGTTAACACGCCAAGCAGCCAAGCTTTGGCACGCAAGACGGCGGCGAAAAGTATGGTACTGCTCAAAAATGATGGCGCTTTGCCATTCACATTCACAGGCAACACCAAGGTCGCGCTTATTGGGGCGTATGCCAATGCCACCTGGGAAATGCTGGGTAGCTACTTCGGTGTTCCTCCATATTACCATGGGCCACTCTACGCCGCAAAGCAACTAGGTTTAAAGACTTTTTACGCATCTGGCCCCTCCACTTCGCAAAACGCAACCGGTAACTGGACAGTGCAGATAGAAGCCGCCAAGAAAGCCGACGTTGTGCTATACTTCGGGGGTATCGATGTTTCAAGCGCGAGTGAACTCAATGACCGCATATCCGTCGCATGGCCCACCTCTCAATTAAGTCTCATCAAGGAAATATGTGCCCTTGGAAAGCCCTGTGTGGTCGTTCATCTAGGCGACCAACTCGACGACACCACCCTTCTCAATAATCGTAATGTTTCTGCAATCCTGTGGGCGGCATATCCCGGTCAGGATGGGGGCCCAGCCATTTTTGATGTTTTAACTGGCTTAATCCCTCCTGCCGGTCGATTGCCCGTCACCCAGTACCCCTCTAGGTACGTGGATCAAATTCCGATGACGGACATGTCTCTCCGGCCGCAAGGTGACCGGCCGGGACGGACATACTGGTATTATGAGAATGCAGTGCTGCCTTTTGGACATGGGCTGCATTATACGACCTTCTCGGCTCTAATTCAAGGCCATAGAACGAGCGCTCAGAGGTCGTCCGCTCATGATGATTCTGTTCATCTGGGTTCATACCGGATCAATGAGCTAGTGGACGATTGCGGCACCCAGTTTTTGGATCTTTGTCCGCTACCGCCGGTAGTTGTGAGTGTAACGAATACAGGTAGTCGAACATCCGACTTTGTTGTCCTTGGCTTTATCGCGACCACTGTCGGTCCGCCTCCGCATGCTACCAAGCAGCTCGGTGCTTATACCCGTTTGATGGCCGTCATGCCCAAGGAAACTCGATCTGCTACACTTTATTTTACGCTTGGAGATCTAGCTCGCGTGACCGAACGTGGCGATCGTGTGCTTTATCCGGGGGTTTACAAGGTGCTGATCGACGTGCCCACACAAAGCACAGCAACTTTAGAGCTATTGGGAACAGAGACGACTTTGGAATCATGGCCGCAACCCGTGTAGATGCTGAGAGGCGATCTAGCGGAATTCTGGTTCATTTGCTTAATGGGGCGTGAGGGTGTGGGGTATTGATTTCCATATCCATAAGTGCCACTCTTTCAGCTTGGACATAATTTATGGGAAAAATGATGCATCAGCAATTTGTATACTCCGAATTATCTGTTCAAAGTCGATAGCGTCCACGGAAAAATTCGCTTGCCAGGGCGATGAGCCGTCATCGCTAGACTTAGGAATAGTTAACTAACGTTAGGGTAACTTCCGCTTGGTCATTCGGGGTCACCGCGGACTTCTAATGCTGCGGGAGAATGATCCTCTCTTTACCCAAGATATTAGATCGAAGTTCGGACGGATTGAGGTAGGCCCATGGTCAACGCAAAGCTTTATCCGAACACCTGGTGTTCGTGAAATTTTCCTTCCTTAGATTTAATATCCTTAATATTGTTCATTCTTATGCAAAATGGTACGTCCTCTTTCAAACGTTTGAGGTACGAAATATCTAACATGATTTGGACAAGTCCCAGTCGAGCCTCCTGCCCGTCTGGCAAATCCGAGGCTTTCAAAAATTATGATAATTGTTGGTTCGGCGGTCAGAGTTACTGTTGTTCCAATCCAGTCGAACTGACAGGCTGCCACTAGGAAAGCGGCAGCTCGGGTGCAGACTGCGCCAATGCCAACTGCAATGCGACAGAAGTTGAGGTTGATATGGCAACGTATGGAGACCAGTCACTCGAAAAACGCGGCAATGCCAAGATCTACTATCCAATGCATATCAGTGGAGTCAGGATCATAGCTTGGGCATATCCGGCTCTCCCTGCGTTGTATAACGAGTATCCTGAAATCAACCATATCTTGTGAAGGTGGTTCCGCCTCATCCCAGGATATTGTGTCGGTCCCTCTATCAACTCGGGAACCTTTGCAAATCAAAACGAAGTTTCTCCCTCGGTCTTTTCAGACTTGGAAGCAGAGCATCCGATCGATCGACAACTCGCAATGTACCTCCTCGATTCAACTGTTACCGGGGTCCTCCAGTCCGGGCAGAGAGCATCACTGCCTAGAATTGATGTCCAGCTCCTGAGAGACGTCTGGTTAGCAGATAACGATGCACTGGCTAAAGAACCTCAGGCTGGGGGACCCCCGTGGAATCCGGCCAAAAGTCATTATGGCAGTGATACTCAGTATCTGCGCTCAGTTGGATGCAGGATAACAAGGCTTTCTGTACTGTACTTTGTCTAGTTAAGAAACAACGATGACTAATAGGAAATGAGACCAGAACTGATTGCCTCATGCAATTCCGCACTATCCGGCAATTTAAATCTTTGGCTGATCTTTGACCGCACTCGCGAGTGCCGTCTTCCGGTAGAGCCTGACTTCAGAGTGGGAAACTCCCACCGAACATTATACTTACTAATTATCAGTGAGGGCAGCTGAAGCCCCGCATTAACCGGGCCACTATGATGCCACAAAAGTTATAGGAGAAAAATTGCCTCACTTGCTCAGTAATCCGCCGGGCATCCCAAAAGTATAACGATCACTAATCCTCGATGAGAACTCTTGTAACACAAAGGTAAAGAAACCTCTGGCAATCATGACACACAAATGGCTGTCCCAGTCATCCAGTCACAAAACAGCTATATGATATAGATAGAGAACTATGAGCTCAGCTTTCTATCTCTTGTTCTTTTTCTTGCTCTTTCTGTTTTTGAGCAGACTGTAGAATTGTACTATTCACTTACTTTGATCAAAATTAACCTTGGAGCACTTCCTTTTAAGGCAAAGACTCCCCGGCCCCTCTTGCGGAGCAATATGCAATCTTAATAAATGGGTCACCTCAGAGTGGCGAAGTATAGTTAGCTAAATGTCCATAAGTAATTAATAAGCTAACAGTGACGTGCCACATGCTTACATATCACAGGTCCATTGTCGGTAACTAGATATTGCTAGGGCCATCCGAGTTGACCCGTAACAGAGTATATATACCCTCGAGTAATTGTCTCGATAAATACCATATCGAAAGTTACCTCGACCCGACCAAACTTCGAAGAGAAGACCAAGAAAGATGCCCCGTTTCCAAAGTTCTTTCGACGGCGCAGAGCTTTTCTTTCGGGACTATATTCCCTCTTCAGTCACTGCACCATATAATACAGACAACCAACATGGCGATAAGCAACGGCCAGCGATAGTTTTCTTGCATCAATGGCCGCTGTCCTCAGCAATGTGGCAGCCTTTGATGGTACAACTCACTGAGACCTACCGATTCCGCTGTATCGCTCCAGATCGACGGGGCTTCGGGCGGAGCGACTGGAATGGTCTGCAACCAGACCGAACTGAGATTAATTACGAAGTGTTCGGAAGGGATGTTGCCGATCTTCTCGAAAAAATCAAAGTGGGAAAGTTCATCTTCGTTGCAGCCAGCATGGCTGGTGGGGAATCGCTTTTGGCATACACATCCAGTGATTATGTCCGTCAACATTGCCAAGTACGTGCTGCATATGGCCGTTACTCCTCCCCGTTGATTTTCCCGCCCCTTGAGAGAAGATTAATTGATTCTGACGGCTATTTAAATCAATAGGGATTTGTATTCACAAATACAACTCTTCCATATCCTGTCGCTACGCCCGAGTTCCCTCAAGCAGCACCTTTGGAAATGTGGAACCAGGTCATAGGTGCAATCCGTCAGGATCGTGTTGGCTTTTTTGCCGACTCATTCAAAGGGCCATTGGGTATTGGTAATAACCAAGTCCCTGCCAAGACGCTTGAGCGGTTTGAGCGGATGGCTGAGGCCGCGGAAGCTATTGCGGTTGAGCGCGCTGTACAAATCTTCACTCACTACGACTTCAGTGAAAAATTAGCAGCTCTGGGGGAGGAATCTGACGTCCCTGTTTTACTCCTACACGGTGACTCGGATGCTGGGGCCCCCGCGGAAGCGACCATAGATCGCATCAAACAGATGATCCCCAGAGCAAAAATAAACTTGTATGAGAACGCAAGTCATAGTACGAAAGCCTCCTCCTCCCCAGACCCTTTTTCATCGATGAAAAAATGACTAATAATTGCTGTTCTCAGTCCTTATCATCACTCATTCCCAAAGGATTCTCAATGATATCGTCGAGTTTGTGGGTTCAATTTCAGCCACCGCATCACAAAGCTAAGAGAAGAAGAATGCTTGTGTCCCAAAAACCAAATCTCAGTAGATTGCAAGAGCAAAGTGTATAGAATTTAATAACAAACTACATTATCTGATATTGTTGGTGTGAAGATTTAGCTATCCAATTGACTTAGTTATTCTCGGCATGTTAATACAGTCTATTCTGGTTGCCATTAAGCAACGTACTTTGGTCTTGGCTATTACTTCATTAGTATTGATGCGTTAGGAATTCAAAAAAATGATGTTCACGCACTAGAACATATTTGTGCAATATAGAGAAATCCGTCGGGCTCAGCAGAGCGAATAGATTAACAAAATCTCAACATGATTTTCTTGAGCATGAATAGTAACTAGTAATTTGAGTCAAAGGAGGAGCTCATCAAGCATTGAGGTATAATATATTTATGACAGAATCAACCATGATAGTATAGTAACACCCGAAAATATCATCACTAAGCTAGACGTCCAAGTTTTGCGGATAAGATACAGCGAGGTGTTCTCCGATCAGCCACGATCTATGTAGTAAACAGAGGCACAATATCCGACTTATTTCTTCACGAGACTTGCAGCCCCCCATAGCGAACCCACGTTCAGTCGATTCAGGGCGGGTACAATTCCACCATGCGAGAATATAACTCCTCAGCGCTTGATTAAGCCCGCTCCAAATTTTCAAAATATGCCTTGGTCTCGTGAACAGCATTTGGACTGAAGTCTTTGCTTGGGTCACTATGGCCATCAACCACAATCTCTGGATGAAGGACCGCAATCTTGTCGAGCGCTGCGATCCATTCCAGCCTTGATTGTTTACTGAATGACCCCCCTAGATATGGATGTGTGTTGTCATAGACCGTATCTCCCGCGGACTGCCAACTCGATAGCAGGCACCCAGAGGGCCGTGCTTTTCATCCGTATCAGTGTGCCCGATTCTGACCACCACAAGCTTCTCCCCTTCCAGCATAAAGTGATCCTCGTTGAGAGCAACAGCTGTCACCAATTTCTCTGGTATTTCTCCTGGGAAAAGTCTCCTCCAAAAAGCATCCATTCCGTCTGGTAGTATTGCTTCAGCCGTCTTGGCCACAACTTCCGCGGTAGCTAGGATTTTCGCCTCAGGGAACCGCTCAATGAGCGCGGCATTTCCATAAAAGTGATCGCCATGAGCATGAGTGATGTAAATCGTGGTCAAGTTCTTGAAGTCTACCTGAGGAAGAACGGCGCCGTTGGATCTTAAGGTATATTGGAATGTCCTGATGGACTTTGTATGTAGATGCAGAGACCGTGATCTATTATGAGACTATTCTTACTCCATGCCAATAAACATGATGGATTGTGATTACATGAGTTGGTTTTCCTGTAATTCTCAAAATGTTCATTTTGATGCCAGGACTCGAGGAACTGCAATTTCTTTTTGATTCTCTTAAGGAACCTTAAGGGGAGTCATAGATCCTTTTCAATCCTTTTCGATCCTTTTCCAAATTCAGGGCATCAGCGCCGGTGTCTGGCTGGGTAGATATTTCTACTTGGCCTCAGGCTGAGGTAGCTTAGCAGAACCAACAAGATATTTCACAAACAAAGCTACGCAAACTTTGAACAAACCAGGCGGCGATCTTTTTGGGCACGTCATATAGCTAATCAAAAATAGATTAATCTCATTGTTTACGTTAAGCGTTCCACCAAGTTGCCAGGTAATGTCCTAGGTCGTGCAGAACAATACAACATCACTCTTCAGACCGTTGCTTCTTGGCAAACTCCTCGAGAGTCTTCTCAAAGGGCTCGGGCTCCCTTCCAAGAATTTCTTCCAATGTTGTGGTCACGCCAGCTGCCTCTCCAGCACGAATGGCTTCCCAAGCAGTGTCTAACGTGTTTATTTGCTCAGTACCGAAGTACGCCTTGATCTGTGGCAGGTTTTTGTACTCGTCGAGGCTGACTTCTTGGATGTTGATGTCCTTGCCTGTTGCTCGCGCGAGAGCCTCGACGGTCTCGGCCCATGTCCAGGACTTTGGGCCAGACAAGGTAACAATCTTGTTAGTGTATTTAAATGCCGATGGAGATTTCACATATGAAGCGATCAGGCGCGCAGACGCTTCTCCCAGTTCATCTTGCCTGACCCAGCTAACACCAAACCCATTTCCATCTTGCGGAATTCTGATCGTGGACGGTGGGTTTTTGAAGTCGAGAAGCGCAGCATAAACCGGAAAGGACTCGCTGTAAAGTCCTTCGCGAATACTCGTCCATGAGAGTTCTGAGTTGGTACGAGCAAGTTCTTTCAGGTGCGCTTCAGTATCGAGATGCGCTGCCATGACTTCTGCCTTTGCAGATTCGGCACTGACTGGTGCGAAGGCCAGAGAAGAATAGAAGATATGCTTGACTCCAGCTTTCTGCGCCGCATCGAGGGCTTTCGTTTGAACTTTGGTCCTGTATAGGTGGACGGAGCTGGGGAAGGATATCAAGAAGAGGACATCGACCCCGGTAAAGACAGCTTCAAGCTCTTCAGCGCTGGATTCATAAGAAGCCTGGCGAACGGTGACCCCGTTTTCGACATATTTCTTAGGGACTTTCTCGGGATATCGGTTGATGAGCGTGACTTGATTGTTGGGAACTTGAGATAGAAGATTGGTATATGTGCTGGTGCCAAGCCCCCCTGAAGCGGGGAAGATTCCGACGCGCATTATGCTCAAAATGCAGATGTGAGCTTTGATTTGTGTTGGTGTTAGGCCTTTATCGACTTATTATGAGGTTATAGAATTATCAAGTTTGAAATAGAGGGTCAACTAGCATTTTTGTAAGCCTGTGGAGCTCATCTGACCAATCCATCTGCTCGATAAGACGTTTTGTGACGAAACCACCACTATATCTGGCTGATATATCAATGATCGGTAATCACAACAGATAGGCCGAGAAACTAGCGTCGATCTGTTTTATTCACGGTTCCTTATTACTCTGCAAGCTTGTTACTAGACCAGCATGCAGCACAGTTTTGATCACTCATCAAAAGAACCACATTTATAAGCGATTCTACGGGGCCATCGAGAATCATTGAGAGACTGGTGGGGCTACGGTGCTGTTTTACATGTTTGCTCTCTGATGCTACCAGCTACCTGCACAAACTTACCAGACACACACTACCGCCACTCTCACGGAGAGTAGGTCTGGGTAAGGTTTGTGGATACTCGGATTTCTCACCAATTAGAAATCGATGATGTCAACCTCGGGATGTTTACTCATCATGTCGGTTAGGCCATCGCCATTGCCTCAAGTGGCCTGTTGCCCAAAGTAAACGCCAGCCTTCTGCCATATATATAAGCGCGCTATTCCCGGGTTCAGGGTTCAGCGACAGGCAAGTCCTACACAGCAAAAATGGCCTTCACCGAGTTGGTCGTCCCAACATTGAAGACAGATCCCGCAACGGAAGCAACCTTCACCACCGAGATCGCACCCTTTCTCATCAGAATCCTTGACACACATCCCACTCCTCCTAAGGCCAAGTACTTCGGGAAGATTCTCCTCGAGAATGGCAATGATGTGTCGGGGGACTTTAGACTTGGCGTTGGGCTTGGTTCGTCATTTCCTCTTCCTTCTTCCTTTCTCTTACCCTTTCTCTTTCCCTTTCTCTTTCCCTTTCTCTTTCCCTTTCTCTTTCCCTTTCTCTTGCTCCCTCCCCGTCCTACTGCCCTCCTTTCCCTTCTTTCAGCCCTCGCGCAAATTCGAACATAGTCTGATGCTAATGCTTCGACAGAGTGGGAAGACGCCTCACATTTCAACACCTTTGTCGCATCAGAAAATTTCCAGACCTTCAAATCCATCGTGAAGCCTCATTCTGTTGCACCGCCAGTCCCACAGCTATATAATACGGATTTCGGGCCGAGTGAGGTGTTTGGGAGTGCGTTGACGGAGGTGTGGCAGGTGAAGATTGGGGAGGAGGATGGGAAAGTAGTGGAGGCGAGGGGGGCGTGGGAGAAGTTTGTTAGTGCGGTTGCTGAGGCGGGTGGTGTGAATGGGAATGGGAAGAGTATTCAAGGGACGAGTCTAAATCTAGAGGAGAAGAGATGGGTTGGTATCTTGGGGTGGGAGAGTAGTGAGGTGAGCTTGAAATATCTTTTGATTTTGCTGGTGGGTTGAGAACAGTTGGCTGACTTTGAGATTTTAGATCAGAGAGAATGTACTTGGGAGTGCAGCGGTGAAGGAAGCGAGGAAGAGCCTTGATGTATTGGTGTGGAATACGTTCGTTACTGCATTTGCGAAGTAAGTGTAGACTGCTAGAGAAGAAATACGGAATACTCCACACTTAGAAATTCAAACACATTACTCAAGACGCATATCCGCACAAGCAAATCCGAATCCGAATCAAGCATTGAGGTAAACGTGCATGACAGGGTCTCCGGGTACAGTCTTGTAATTGACCCTCTCGCGACATTCCTTCTGTTGCGATTCAGCGGAGGTGGAATTGTTGTCGATCACGACTGGAAGTATTGATCTACTAAAAGATGTGGTTCAATACGGAATATATTCTGTCTCCAAAAGTTCATTACCTACTTCACCCGAGAGTCATAGAACTCGACTGGTCGTTTCATGTCATACAATACCAGCCTGAGTGATCTGAATAAGCAGACATAGAATGTACATGGCGACAACCCTTCCTCTATGAAAGAAAAGATGGCTGCTAATCTCTGTTCGCGTAAATTCCGCATTAACTCCCGCCGAAGAATGTGGATAAATGTCAGCAACAGACTGCCTTTTTGTCAACTATATTTTTTTGGCTGTTCATGGCCTCACCTAGTAGACCGTGGAGAGCTGAGATAGTATATAAAGCCAACAGGTATTGACTCTCTGAGGTGTCATAATCAAGAACCCCCCAAACGGCAACAAGGGCCCCTCCGTCAGCTCCCTTGGTTCCGATTCTCTTCTGATTGTTAACAGAACAAAAACTCCCCGACCAACTTTCTAACCGAACATATTTCCTATGGATGGTAAGGTTTTTGCGGTCGCCGGCCCCGCATCAGGAATGTTCCTGTAGCCACCATCTCGCGAGATGACTTAGATTATAAACCGCAACCCACGAGACCAGATAAGCATTCACATTTTTATCTAGTTAGGTAAACCAACTCAGCAATGGTTCAGGCCGTTGATATTCTAGGAAGATCCGTGCCAAATGCAAGTATAGGTTTTTTGGCTGGTCTGGATCTCCTCGGCAAGGGTAAACAAAACCATCCTTCCTTCCGCATTTTAATCCTATATGCTATACAGAGATCATTATTTAGTCAAAGATCGATGCCTTCAACGAGTTCGGCTGAATATACTCTGACGCATTGCGGAAGCTAGTGAAGCCCCAGCGGATCTGCGCAGCCATAGCAATCTCAGTGTCCAAGTCCTTTGCGAAAGCCCAGGCCAAACCACTGTCACGCTGGAAGGCACGCCCGACTAAGATGACATCGACATCATCCTCAGAGAGGACCTTCTCAGCAAGAACACCGCTGTTGATCGTACCAACTGCAGAAACAAGCATCTGAAGCAGGTACCCGTGGGCACTGTGGATCTCAATGAAGTCGACGCCAGCGGCCAAAGCTCGCTTAGTAGCAGCCGCCCAGGCGTCCTTGACCCCCTGAATATCCTCCTTGGTCATCTCCTTAGGAACGATATCACCCTCAGCGAAGGGAATAGCGCTCGGGGCCTTGACATTCTCCGTCCAGCCACCCACCGCATTGGTTGCGGTAACACCGCCCAACCACGGGGGAACAGTCGAGGCTTTACGACCGGCATGGGCCAGCTGAATACCGATCTTCTGGCCCTGGCTGTGAGCAAACTCCACAACCTGCTTCAGGGGTGCGATCTGGGAGTCCTTCCACAGACCCACACAAGCGGGTGTAATACGACCCTCCGGAACGACCGCGGTGGCTTCGATGATGATCATTCCCGGACCGCGCTGGGCAATACCACCGTAATGAGCCATGTGCCAAGCAGTCATATGGCCATCTTCTGCACTATATTGGCACATCGGGGCCACCTGAAGATTGCATGGTGAGTACAAGTTCCGAGAAGAGCCACGTGAATCGATGGAGAGCACGTACGCCTAGGCGATTTTGGAATGTCTGGCCTCGGATGGTCAGGGGCTGGAAGAGCTTAGGAATGGGCTTGCCGCTTGTCTGGGGGTTGCGGGCAGTTCCTGCTGGTGGACTTTGAGCCGGAGTGAAGTAGGAGATGCCTTCAGCGGCTTTGATGGGGACATTAGGCCAAGCCATGGTGAATAGCATGCGTGAGAGGCAAAGGAAAGAGATCTTTTTTATGTAGTCATAAACCAACGCGTCTGTAAAATACCGATCAAATGTGCTTCACTTCTACTATATACTACACTGCATAAGCGATTTATGAGCCCTGTAAAGTTTTGTTCGGCTCGGAACTGCCCCTGCAACTGACCCCGCAAACCAGTCAAGCACCAAAGCAATGCTCATGTTGAGCAATCACAACGCCCAACCTAGATCCGAGCTTCCCCACATCTTTCTGGTCCGTTTGAATCGAAACTCTCCCATACAGACTATGTTTTCCTCCCTCTCAAGAAATAAACGTCACGACGTTAGGGTCCAATTGGATCTTCTATTAGGGGGAGGATATGATTGCCTAGGCGTCGCAGATAAGAATGAGGATGTAAAGTGAAAAAGCACTAACCGCGGCCACTAGTTAGGGCACAGAGTATGGATTACTAACCATTTCGGAACTGAAGTGGTATTCTACCACCAAGTAAAGAGTAATTTATCGACTACCCATTTCTCCTTGAGTTTGTGTAGTATTCCATGCGGACCATAATCTATCAGATGATTTCCGTGGAAGAGAGGTACGTTATCGGATCCCAGCAGCATTTCATACATTCCTAGCTGTAGCAGGCGTGAGGATCGCTCTATAGATGTGCCCGTCAAGCAACTTCTCATTTCATTTTCGTTTTGCTTGGTCGGACGTAGTGGTCATACTAGAGAGTCCCAAAGGGGAGCGGACCGACTCAGCGAGATTCGTCGATGAGAGATCAACAGCAGATCAGCCGAGGCCAAGAGTGGGACATCTCGCCAAGCAGGTTTTATCTAAAATATCTCAGCAATGGGCCTGCCCGAACTAATGGCTGATTCTGTTTAGCCCGTGACTAATCAATGTAGCTAGCTATCATGGTTCGCGATGGGATAAGCTTCCTACAAAGATGAGTGATCATATCGTTCTTGACCGAGGTCAAGGACTGATTAGAAATACTCACATTCTCGGCTGATTAATGGTTTCCTTACAGATAGGGCGACTCAGTTACGTATACCGTTCGCCTTCGATCAATGGGTTGTCTGTTCATTCGCAGCCTACTTTCCTTGATATTTTCACTTCTCTTCTACCACGCAGCGCGACACGCGAACTTTTTATACGAAATGGATACGCAGCAAGCATTGATCCTTAAAGAGGTCCAAAGGCCACTGGTACTACACAGGCGACCTATCCCTGAGCCAAATGGAAATCAAATTCTTGTGAGGATCATTGCAGCCGGAAGTATGATCCATTGATGCATTTATTTTTATGGAAGAAAAGCTAACAGCTTATAGTTAATCCTCATGACCAAAAGGTATCGTGAAGAAGATTTACCGAATACTTGACTGTTCGATCAATTCTAATCCCTCGTAGGGTCGAGATCGTGGTTTACTTGTGGAGAAGTACTTGCCTCATGCGATCCTAGGGAACGACATCAGCGGTATTGTCGAGAAGATAGGACCAGACGTCCAAAGGTTCTCCGTTGGAGATCGCATCGTTGGGCAGTCTAATATCCTGTCGGGTGGTCCTAACCAAGCCGGCTTGCAACAGTTCTGCATCCTTGACGCAACCTTTGCTGCTCCTATACCACATCATATTAGCTTTGACCAGGCAGCGACATTCCCCGTCAATGCTATTGCGAGTTTTATCGCCCTATTCAGTTCGTCGGGATTGGATCTAGCACCAAAGTTCCTGGGCCACGGTGTGGACTACGCGAATGAAGCGATTGTCATCATTGGAGGCGGCTCTAATAGTGGGAAATTTGCCCTTCAGTTCTCTCGTCTCGTAGGCTTTGGGAAAATTATTGCAACAGCCAAGGTCCGCAGTGATGGGGGCCAATCCCTCCGTGACTTTGGTGCTACTCATATCATAGATCGGGAGGCAGCGGATGTAGAAGATCAGATCCGCGCGCTGGTGGGCGATGAATTGTTGTACGTCTTTGACACAGTCAACGGTGCTTACTCGGGTGGCGTTAGTCACCAGTTGGCGCTCTCGCTTCTGTCGACCACGAAGAAAGGGTCTTTAGCAACATTGGTGCGTGGAGAGGCTGATCCTGTAATTGCAGCTACAAAGACCGCTGGTTTCAAGAAAAACCATATTCTCGGAGTCAGTGACCTGCACCAAGAGCTGGCTGCCAAGTTCTGGAGGGAGTTGCCGGATTGGATCAAGAAGGGCGAGCTGAAGCCGTTGGACTTTGAAGTCATAGACGGACTTGACGCGAAGAAAGTCAACAACCTGTTGGACGACTATCGTGACGGTAGAGCGGTAAAGAAGACTCATGTGCATCCCTAAGGACTCCATTCTCGAATGATATGCAGTTACCTAAATTAACGCCAAACTGTCACATATAAAAAGCACTATTCCAAGTATCCCCAGGTCCCACGTGGCAAGCATTGAGAACAAGTAGTATTCTATAGTCACAGATAAATGGTCCGAACCGTCAGCACAGACTAGCCGGAGACTGGTAGGTATACAGCAAGTCTGATATGCGCACATCCTGCCGGCAGAGCCTTATTTCTGTGAATATGAACGCATCACATTGAAGAGTCCAAGAAGTTTCTACTCAATGCGAGGCGAAATGTATGCTCGACATCTTCTCGGCGAAACCCAGGGCAGCGACCGAGGCAAATGCCGGACTGAATAAGATCTGTTCCTGTCAGAGGGCAATAGCAACCGATCTAGGTTCACTAAGTGCATACAGTCAATGAATAGTCCCACATCCAGGACCCAAGAACCGCTTGGACCGGTATAGTTTCGAAGATCTAGATCCTGCGCCGGCTTTTGACATTAGTCAGTCATTCATACGTTGATGGCAAACGGAAAAGTACATGTATGTCTGATACCCGTCCTCCTGCCTGGGTTTCCATAAAATCCGCATTAACAGGATGCATATAACCCAGGGCTGATTCATCCATGTCCATGACGTGTTGAGCATTGGTACCTGTTACGTTGGAATGCCGGATTTCCATTGAGAATGCACGTGCGGGAACACTGCAAAATGCGGTATCTGCACTTAAGAAGATACCTTTCTCCTCAAGATAACCTTCCACGTCATGTGAATCAAGCCACTCGCCATTGAGGCCAAGATCGGCCAGAAGGTCAGGGTCGCTCTCGAAGAATTGTGGCTCTGTTCTTTGATGTACAAAAGAACCAATGAGTTTACTCATCGGCAATGCATTCGGAGGAAGGATAGGCTTTCCTGTGCGATCCCTTCGAGGATAGTGAGTCCCAGCGCCCCCTAGCAAGAAGAAAGGCATATCCCACAACTCCGGAGCTTCATCTAAGCCACCTTCCAGAATTCCTTTCATCTGTTGGACTATAGAATCTCGGGTGGACAGAGTTAATGGGAGCCTGAACACCCGGCTCACATTGTCTGGATCGGAGGTTGGATCTACCAACAAGTTATATCCGTTTTTCAGACAGGCTCGATGCAACCGGCGTTCAAAAGATGTCTCGCGGAAAGAAGCAGTAGAAGAAGATAAGAGATGTGAGCGGCGCAGAATATTAAGGAAAGCATCATCATCTATAGCGCATCGTACTGGTTCTGAACGGCTGACAAAAGGCAGGGTAGATGTTGGTAAGGATGGATAACTTTGGACTGATGTTTTGCCCCGTGAGTTGTTTTCTTGGTGGTCGGCACTGTTAGACGAGGAGATCGGACTAGCTAAATGGAGGCCCCCATTGACTGGTCTTGATGTGGTCGACTCAAAATCGTCTTCTGACTCCTGTGAGTGCGTCTGCTGTTGCCTCGCTTGGGTCATAGTCGATGCGATTTCATTCATTTGAATTGTACTGCTGCCCTCGTTACTCGAATTTGCAGCAGCAGAAATTGCAAGAACCTGCGTGCGCAATTGTTGCAGCTTTCCTTCGAGAGCCGGTTCAAAAGATAATATACCGGATCTTTCTATTTGATAGTTGTATGCTTGGAACGTCCGATGTAGATTCTGAATCTGTGTCTGTAGATATTCAAGTCGGTGCTGCAAAGACAAGGTTATTGTCTCCTTGCGGTAGCGATAGGCTCGCTGTGCTTGTCGTAATTGTAGCCTTCGGTGCTATAATCTCTCAGAATCCCCTCTGCCAAGAGTATACATGCTGAGTCGTAATAAACCTACATTAGAAACGGGTACCTTAGTAGTACGTTTCGGTGTTCGTTCCGTAGACGAAACATTTTCACTGCTCATGGTATTTCTCCTGGATCGCTGCATTTTCACTCGAGGCGGATGCTAGTACCCTCTGCAATAATCGTGGCGGATATTCATACCTTTCGTGAGAGTTAAGTTGACTAGTTGAAGGTGTGAGCGATTTGTAATCGTAACTGACTACCTCCCGCACTAATCCCCTTTAGGCCGTAGTACGAGCATGACCAAGGGTTGATTTTAAGTTCACCAGCTTGTACATATCGCCCCCACTACAATGTATGCCACGTTCTGATTGGGGGCTAAACCTGAAGAGAAATGGAGAATCCCAACACTAACACCCGACCTTCCCGGGTCCCGTATTTATAACGCAGTTTACTAGAATCCGCATCCACAGGAGATCTAACAAGTTCCAACCTAATATAGTCTGCAAGAAGAGTCTAGTCCTCGGGGGAAAGAAAGCGTTCGGCGGCGAATACTGAGAGGCTAAGATGGGAGAGAAGAGAGAAAGGAGATGTGCTGTAGCGGTGGTGCCCGCCTTCATACCCTTCGGTTTCCATATATCGGATCACTTTAAACAAAACAGTGTGTCCCTACATCGTATTCAGGCGTCAACAGTTATTCAGAGGTACAGGGACGGGACGCCCACTGCCTTGCAGCACAGTCTAGATTTCTGCCTTTCTTGTTCGTAGGGTTGAATGTAGAGAAGACAGGGAGGGAAAGTTTTGAATAACAAAATCGACCTATGTTTTTAACGTTATGCGGCGGACCTTGAAAATGCACTCTGGAATAGAATGTAAACCTTATATTATCGGTATTCTTTTTTTCCAACAGAGAATCGGCCTAACATCAACCTGATCGGTAATCGAAAATAGAGTCTCCGGCTATGATTAGTAAACTTATTTGTAATGCTCAAAGCCGAGAGCATCCCACAGCGGAGATATATAGGTATGTTCCCACTGCTCCAATCGCAACTCACAACTCCCCAGACATCCATTCAGTCTTCTTGTATCATGGCAGGGGAATTAATTTTTATCACTGGTGCCACGGGTTTCGTCGGTAGTGCCACGGCTCTCGCTGCTCTCAAGGCAGGTTACCGACTACGAGTATGCGTCCGAAAGGCGTCAGAAAAGCTCCAAGCCCTGCTATCGGAGTATAGCGAGCAAGTTGAATATGTTACCGTACCAGATCTGACGGAGGAAACAGCTTTCCAAGGAAAGTTGAATGGAGTCGACTACATTCTGCACTTGGCTTCCGCTGTCCCTCGAGGCACAGACAAGAAGGACTATTTCATCCCGGCTGTTAAAGGAACAACTGTTTTGCTGAAGGAAGCTGCCGGCGTCACAAGTATCAAGAAAGTCGTCGTAACATCGTCCAGAGCTGCTCTGATTCCGCTCACTGGAATACCCGCAGGCGGTATCGTGAAAGGTAAGTCACTCTGGTTTGGTAATTCTCGACATCAGCTGATCTTGTATTTTCCTTCTATTTTCAGAGGACAACGATTGGGACTTAAGCGTGGACGAGAATGCAAGCTTCGAGGTCCCCAACGACCCCGCTGCCACGGCTTTCAGACTATACCACGCATCAAAGCTGCTGTCCAACAACGCAGCTTGGAGCTTCTGGCGAGACGAAAAACCCCACTATTCACTGGTGTCACTTCATCCAGCCTTCGTGCTAGGGCATAATCTAGTCCAGTCATCTTCAGATGAAATTGGATCCAATAGTGTTCTCTGGAAGCCCATCATGACTGGCAACTTCGGCCGTTCGGTTGCTGGAGTGCATATCCAGGACGTTGCCGAAGCACACATCAAAGTCCTGAATCCGGATATCCCTGATGGTTCAAAGTACCTGCTGGCCGGTAAACCAATAACTTGGAAGGAGGTCGCTCAAATCGTGCACAGGGACTATCCTAATGTCGGTACAAAGATTAGTATGGACGCCGAGGGGGGAACAGTGCCCTACGACAACACCAAAGCAGAGCAAGAACTTGGGATGAAATGGCGCTCCTGGGAGCAAATGATTCATGAAGTGATGGATCAACAGCTTGGTTTGGTCAAGGAACCAACCATATAGGTCTTGAGACGGGTTTAAGGAGTGTTGTAATTCAGAGAAAGATTGATTGTGATGATTCACTTCCGAAAGCTTGACGCTTTATACACAAAAATAAATATCAGACCGATTGGAAATCAATTTAATTGTATACGCAATAAGTTCCGTACACCGAGCTCTATTACTTGATCGAGCCTCGATTCACAACAACCTGAAGCAGCCTTATTATATTGAGGTTTCGCATATTGCAACACTTATAATCAGCTTGCGGTAAACTAATGGGACAAAACCGATACATGGGTAGAATCTTTCTGAAAGTACCTAGATGAGATACAGGTGTTTCTCCAATTGCAGACAGACTGATTAATACTATAATACTACAATGCAGATTTTTTACAAGATCCAAAAATTATATATATACAGGCAAGTCACAAAGGTTCTAATGGAGCTGTGCTGAGGCTATAGCCTTCTGCTTACAGCTTATCACCATTTTACATCCCCTTTCAGCTATTTCTGAGATAGTCCCATAAAGGATATGCTCTAATCCGCCTTGCAATGATAGAAGTCATCAGGGTGCAGTAGTTACTTATATTACAGCATATTATCCCATCATATAGTATGGTGCTATAGTATCTGAATGCATTGATTTTTAGCCATAGTACTACACCTGCAGGTTAGATACTAACACTAATATCTTCATCTCCACTAGACACCTCCAGGACTTTGAAGATCATTCTTTACTATATCTAGCAGCTTTCTATAGGTCCTTTACTGCCATTTAGTAATAAAGTAAGAGAGGTTTAAATAGACAGTCTACTAAGTAGGTAAATCTCCTTTATATAAAGTAATAAACACCTCTGAATACAGCTTCAAGATTTAAATAGAGGGATCAGGTTGTTCCTTTATGAATATCAATCACCTGGTTCATTTTGAGAAAGCATCCATCTATATGCCGTCAGCAACTAAGCGCAATATTAAGTTAATAAACATTTATTTATACACTTTCTAAAACGCCACTGAATCACTATATTTTTTATCAGTAGCCGGAGCCCTTTTCTTATAACTAATTTTATTTAGTTTACTTTTTTATTCTTCCTAATACTCCATTATAAACCCCCTTAATTCAGTAAACTTACAGAGCTCCTCCGCTTTTCTTCTCAGGTTAAAATCATTTGAGAATGAGTCATGTAACATCATTGAAGGATAAGGAGGAAAAGCTAAGAGAAAATAGATTACAGAAAAAAACTACTTATAGATAGGAAAGGAGATAATGGTTAAGCAGAGAGGAGGCCCTCATATTTAAGCTAGCAATAGAGGGGTTCTAGTCATTATAGAATCACTCTATCACCCACTAATCACCCATGCTCACCCATGCTGTTGGATAAAATCACTTAGCTTACCTTCACTCACCCATACTCACCCTATGGTTTAGCGTCTCTCACCTGTAAAGCAGCAGGCCTTCAAGGGCGCATATAACTTCCAACCACGTTGATAATACTAGCTTAAGTACGGCTGAGCGGACGGGAAGCCCTGTTTTCCACACCCTATGGTCGTATGTGCCAGAATATGAAGCTTTGAAGATTATATCCAAATTCCTTGGACAAGTTATAGGAGCTGGTGTCGAAGCGTGCTGTTGAATCTTAAAATCTACGGTCTAGTGGAAGCACAGTAACCAAATCGGAAGACCTTATTCGCATCTGAAAATTTGAAGCCTCATAGACAAGACGATCAACGTATTGATTGGAATTTATATATGGAATAAATTCCATATACGAAATCTCTATTGTCTGCTTGATCGAGCCTCGATTCACAACACTTGGGATAAGTTACCACTATGGCTATGTATATGAACTCTTGGACGGACGAGGACATCGTCCGGAAGTATTTCTGGCCCAGCACCATTATATTTCTGTAGAAACAATTCTAAATCATCTAAGTCCCTGTAATCCCCTGAAAAGCAACGACAAACTGCAGCATCAATGTGCAAATGCGGTCTGTGAGAACAGCTTCAAGGATACTGTCGCAACCATCGCTCTGCATGGCAAGCGAGGAAACTTCCATCCCGGCACACCTTTCGTTTTTGTAGCGTCTTTCGTAGCCGATGTAGTCTTCCCAACGAGCCGAAGTCCCCGAGATTGCTAGTTCTATGAAGGTGGATCGCAATTCGCGAATACTTTCCTCAAAGCACTTGCCTCGCACAAGCCCATTTCAGTTCCCCCTACCAGAAAGAAAGCTGCTCGAGATGCCCAAAGAAAGTCACACCATCGCCTTCCCAGACACCCTCGCCTTGAGCATAAGCTTAGCTTATATTATATTCATTAGTGCCGGGGAGCGGGCGGAGCTCACTTTCTCTTATCAACTGGCGGATATTAAATTGCGCTTACCGAGTCGGTATATCGAGCTTAACCTGCTGGAAATAGTCCAGTCCACTATATTTACTTTTCCAAACATCAAAAGCTGTGGTGTTCTTGCCCACTTCTACAACTTCGTGAACGCCATTGGGATGCCAGACTGTTGCCCAGGCTGGGACGCCAAAGGGCTGCTTCACGGTAGGGCCTACGACCCATCCATGAATCATCAATCCATTCGAGAGATAGAGCCAATATCCATAATGGCCACCAGATATCCCAAATTCACCCCACTGGCGCTCAAAGTATCCTCGGGACTGATCATGATCAATTGTAATTTCCTCCCCATTCACAGTGAGCGTACCATTCAGACGTACAGTCGGGTTGCCCTAAAGCGACAAGCTTGTCAGTGGCGGAAAGAATTTTGTTCAGTTTAGTACCAAGAGTACCCCGGTATAATGCTCCGGAAATCATTGCCACTGCTCGACAGGGTAATACCACCCCTTCCACTGACGTACAGATTCTTGCTAGTTGGGTTAATGTGTACATGGAGCTGCACCCCAGCATAGTTTGCGGAGACGGTCAAGTCAGTGTAATTGTCGGATCCACGAAGACTGGTCAGATACTAGATTTCCGAACGGAAGTTAAGAAACTCCATGCTTCCACTACCAGGAGCAAAAAACAGTCGTGCCAATGGATGAGAGATCCTGGAGATGTTCTACCCTGAAGATGCCGGTGGTGCTGCCGCGGAAAACGTTCGGTGCTAATGTTACGTGGTACTTGCGACCGTGCATTGTAGTCAACTAGAAAAGGAAGAAGTAGCTTTTACTGTTAGGAGCCCGATGCCCAATGCATGATTGCGGGGAACAAGACATAGCTGTTCAAGTTGTTGGGATTCTCCTCGTCAAACCAGACCATGGTCTTTCGAACATCATAGCGACCGGCGCGGGTCTTTCATTAAGGTCAGCATCGTAGGCTTCAGGAGATCCGGCAAAACTCACCCCATCGCTATCGATTGTGCGGACCGGGAATCTCGGTGGTACAAAGGAAGGCACTTTGAATCCGTCGACAGCACTTAAAAATCGCCACAAGGGCGATGAGCTGGGATAAAAATCTATAATGCAAAGAGATGAAGCCGCTTATATACTCTTGGTAAATGAGCCGAGCGAAATTGCAGGCACTCGCAATGATCACCGGGAATTAGATTATTCAAAGTATTCGCTGATTATTGATGGAATAAGTCTGGTCATTTTCCTATCATTTACCTCGCGTGGGTTAGGGTATATCCCTCTAAATTATACTACAGGAAGCAGCGAAAAATCCCGGTATAACAGGCGCCAAGCATGTCGTACTCGTTTCATTCTCTAAGTGGGGTATGCTTCGTCAAAGTTCTCCATATGTTGCGGGGCGGCAAAGGAGGATGTTGCACAGGCCATCATATCTGATTGGACCGTGATTTGATCTACTCTGCATATCTTTTCGTGGCTACTGCGCGCTAATTCCTGGGCTGTTGCGGGGTGGAGCATGTTCCGGAGAAGTGTTGTATCATTGCGAACATACTAATGGCTACTAAACCAGAGTGGATCAGCAGCACCGGAATAAGGTTTGAGAGTCATTCGTACTCGTATCCATTGCAGAATTTAGGAAATGCCGCTGTGGCTATGGGTATGAGAATGAGGGCCCTCTTAACTATGATATTCTTGAAGAATCCTCCGCAATCCTTTTTCTCCTTTGCTCCAGGGGTTAAAATAAGGTAACCATAATGGCTTCTCGAACTAAGAGAACTGCCCCCATCGAGCATATCACAGAGAATGAGGACCTAGTCAGTCTCCTTTCGCCCGGTTTTTCCTCTCTCATGATTTGTCCAAATTTATTAATACGCCGATAGGCAGAGGCATCCTCATCATGGACCACCACCGCTCGTTCCTTCGGCCGCTGGGTCCTGACGCCCCTGGGGTTTGCAATCTTGGTCTATGGCCTTAATGTAATTGCATGGGGTGGGATGTTATTCCTACTACTGTGCAACGCGGCACCAGCAATGTGCCATCCGAGCTGCAATGATCTGTACTCCTCTCGCCGGATCTGGATCGAGATCGACTCGCAGATCCTCAATGCGCTTTTTTGCGTCACAGGGTTCGGACTTGCGCCCTGGCGGATTCGGGACCTCTACCTGTGGTGCCGTTGGCGACTAGGCCGGGGAGCAGGAAACCGGCGGAAATGGTTCAATCGTCTTGCAGCGATTCACGCGAATTGGTTCTACCAAGGGCCCCAGCCAAATGGGAGTTCTCTACTTCCTACAACTCAGGATAACCCCTCTGAAGAACGAAGTCCTACGCCTACGCCGAGATGCAAACTACATGTGGTAATATGGGGCAATATCTTGAATACAGTCTTTCAGGTCTGCCTTGCTGCTTGTATGTGGGCGATGAATCGATTTAACAGGCCAAGTTGGACTACTGGGCTCTTTGTCGGTCTTGCTTGTGTGGCGGCTGGAGTTCCTGGGATTCTGATGTGGTTGGAGAAAAAACGAATCAAGAAAGCCAATGAACACCCAGGGGCTCTGTTGTTGATACCGCGTTCCACACAATATAGTTTACTGGGTGGCAGATCTCACACAGCAGGATCAGGAAACAACACCACAGAAGCGCCATAAGAAGCTTTCCGTGAGCAAAGAGCAGACTTGTCAGGGCTGGGAGTCTGGCTGGGGCGTTGGACAGTCTGAAGAATTTTGTTAATGCGAATGCAGATACAAGGCCCATTACACCTAGGAGGAGAGGTAGTTTGGTGGAGTGGAATACGCTGGGCGAAACGGAACTTCGACAATGGAAGGACTTGCTGGCCAACGCGAGCGAGGAGGAGGATTTGTTTGAGCGCCATGGCTACTGAAAGTAGGATTGACAAAGCGGTTGCGTTAATACAAGACAAGGAGGCGTCGGCTGGGCCCGCGAGCCGAAATCCTGCTCATTCAGGGAGTGCGCAGGGCAAGGAGACGGAGCGGACTCACGAGATGGATAAACAAGATGTTTTGCGATTGCGGAAGCACTCGATGGAGGATCAAGATATGAGTATCGAGGAGCTGAGGGAGATTGTACCTCAATAGCCAACGAACATGCAAACTACAGCCTCAACGTTAGGAAAGAGCCGGCCATACATCTTCGCCTACCACAACAGAGTTTCAAAAGAAGGCACCCATCTCTCGAAGATACGTGGCATTTAGCAATTGAACAGGAACTTCAGAACAAGTCACGAGTCGCGTGAGCACCGGAAGAGCCTCTATGTGGCTTCTAAGACAGTCGCTTTGCAAATCAAGAAAATTATGGTAGCATTATATAAGAATACTAAGCATAGAGAGAAAAGGAAGTATGTACACAGACAAGATAACTATCTACTAAGCGAGGTGATGTAAACGAATCAAGCTGCTGAATGTAGTGGGCTGTCGATCGACGCAGAAAGTTCATGGTGACGAGTCGCCACAGTTTCTACAGAAGGCCAGCGCTGGATATTGATCAGCTTGGGCAGTTTCTAATCAATCGCACTACTCTCATGGCTAATCAATCCTTGGCTGAGGCAATATTGGATTTTTGATACGTAGCGACAATGGCTGCCATTAGGTCTCCTCTATTCCTCACGACTGTTATTTGTCAAGGATCCGCGTCTGAACAAGAAGCCAGGCCGCTCAGTAAGGTGTGGTATGCTAATTTCCTTTATAGAAGGACAGAAAAGAAGATCCTTGTGTACTCCGATTGCAAATCATTCTTGGCTGTACCTGACCCGGGTGTGTGTGTGACTAAGGCTCAGAGGGTCAGACACCCAGAGTGTCTCCATTGAACGGTCTTCCGGGAAAGACAAGGCGCCGACCAACAAAAAGGAGAAAGATATATTGCCTAGGAACATCAACGTCCCGGAGAGTCGCAAATGCCAGCCCTCTTCTGTTGGTGCGCAAACTGAGGTCGTGATTCTTTTGTTAGTTGTATAGGAAAATTCATCAAGCACAATGATGGATCCATATCTACTAGATGGTACTCAGGAAAGTCACTGAACCAAGTAGGGCTTTTATCTACGCTTTTGACTCAGCATTGATGTTCGCCTACTGAATTATCCTGAACGTGTTCCACCAAAGCAAGCTCTTGTCGCGTGGACAGGCTGGCTACAAAGCGGACGTTGAACACGAGATACTGAACCAAGAATGAGCCAGAAATTATTGATATGCAGGATTAACGTCTGCCTTTGAAGTTGGCTATTCATATAGACATCAAAGGGGGTATCTGCCATCGGCGGAAGGGGTACATTCTGTACAGATGTCGCAAAGTCAGACTACTGGTTTCAAAAAGACGACGAACACTTTTTCTGGGAAAAAGTACGTGCATGACTCCACGCACAATGGCAACGTGATGGTCGATGGCGCATAGCTCAAATGTGAACTCTTTGATTACAAGCATGAAATAGTTTGGCGGATCCACCCTTTATGTAAATACCACTTATCAATGTGGTGCCTGTCTTATGCGCTGTAGGAGACTAAAAGCGGCATTAATTCCACTTACATTGACAAAGGGAGGCCCTCCATCAGTGCCCTTTTTAAAGGTTCTATTAGAGGACAAGCCGTTGGTGGAAAGAATAAAGAAAGTGTCGGGTCCTAGTCTATCACAGGATTTTCTCCGAAAATCTCACTAATAGGCCACGTTATGTGTAGCCTCCAGTCCGAATCCAGAAAGCTGTAGATATCTCTGAGGACGCAACGACCCCATGACTGGACAAACGGATTTTGCCGTGCCACATGCAAAAGTGCACAATAATGCGCATGTACGACCAAGGCAAAAGGCTCCTTCATTTGCAGGTATTGAAGATACGCCGAAGGTGCTCTTATCGCCCACCCAACGGCGAGGGTCATGGAAGTCGGTTGCGCATATGTGTATGCCAATAATTCCCGCAGATTTGAAATATTCTTTCCGAAAGTGTCTGTATCATGCGGGCCGTCACTCGCGCGAGATCTGTTCAGTTGGTCAAGTCGATCAAGAGATTCCTTGACGTGGTCGGGGATGGAGACCGCCGGGTAAGTAGGACTCAACAGGGGCGCAAAACTGCTCTGTCGCAAGAAGCTGGACGCGGCGTTAGTGATCTCCTGGATGCCCCGGCACAAGACAAAGATATTGGTTAGAGCATCAAGACTGGGATGGTCGCCGTCTGCTAACCCAGTCAAAGCAGACCCAAATGCAAACATAACCACTAGCCCAGCGAAGCCCAGCATGGCCTTTGCATTGGCGGGGTTGACATTTTGCAGTTGTTCCTGGAAGAACCGAAGCGCCTGCCCCTTGTGCGCAGTAGCCAGTCCAAGCCAGAAGGCTTTCGGGGTCTCAGCAGCAGTAAGAGAGAGATGCAAGGCAGACACGGCCAGGATACCATGCATGAGGAAGGGTGTTTTTAGTGCCTCTTCAACCAATAGAACCTGCCACACGTGATTGACGTCCTCGCTTCGGGAAATGAACCGATATGTCGCAGTTTGCCACTGAACGAGGAGCCTCAGCTGATTCATCTCCAGCGTTAGATTCACGCCGGTTATGGTGCCACTGCTTCCAAACCTATCCAGTAAGTCAAAAGAGGCGTGACTGATACGGACTGCACCAGTCTGGTTTTCATTTGAAGACCTCGCTCGGCGTGAAGCCCTTCGACAGTTAACACCCCCAGGAGTCCATATGTGAGGAGAGTGCGTGACATAATGACAACTCTCCTGACGTTGCTTGCAATTAGAGCAAGTTGGCCGCACCTCATCACACTGAAAATTGCATTTGAAAATTAGGAGTGATATCCATAATACAAGGAAAATTTGCACAGAAAGTGGAGGAGGCTTGGGTTACAAGCTGATGAGGATATACGAAAAGCGGATGACAAAAGGTCAAGTCAAGCAAGGGTTGCACACCTTTACTCTTCGGCGTTTACAGGATTCGCAGCCGTGCCTAGATTTTCGGTGGGGTCGACGTAGTTGCATTGTGATAAGCGCACTAAGCAGGTGTCTCGGCGAAAATGGAGGACATGGGACGTACGCTAATTCATTGCTAAAAGAAAAAATGAAAAAATGAAAATAATGAAAAAAATGAAAAGAAAAGAGTAAAGAAGCTTTGTGTTGCGAGCAGCAGATAGGGAGCTGCTTAGCAGGTACGGCTTGAAGGCAAGGGAAAAAGTTTTGCCTTTTACCACATAAAAGTTTATGAACGAGATCGTACCCCAAAAATAATCGCATTACGTATTACATTCTGGGCAAGCAAACCACTGAACTAATTAACCACAAAGAGTAATATTTACGAGTACGATCATTGTGCCAGTGTCCATTGCAGAGTAGGCTAGTTGCGTAAATCCTTTACTAGATTCGGTAGTCGGCTGCTAAAAACCACGTGCGTAATCGACAATCTTATGATTCGTATCCAACGTTAGGCAGTTGCATTACAGCCTTTGCCACAGCCACTAATAATAACCGTGATTCGGTCCATAAAACCATATTTCTCATTTCTGCTCCCATTATCTGGATGATGCCTCCGCGGCGCCCTCACACGTAATCTCGTCTTGGTTGTGTACGATGTGAACAGAAGCACGTTAAATGCGAAGAAGCGTTACCTAGCTGCGGAGGATGCACAAGGCACAACATTCCGTGTGTTAGAGTCTCCCAGTCAAATACAACGCCCTGTTCCGCTGGGGAATGACCAAAGAAGAGTTCTTAAGTTTCACCACCGCCTCCGGTATTGCCTTCATCACCGAGAGAAAATAAAAAGGGCGCGAGATCAATGGTCACTGCCTGGGAGTTCGACCTCCTTCATCATTGGAATTATCAACGTGGCGGAGAGTTTTGGAATCAGTCCTGGTGTACACCATGCGATGCGGGACCATGTGGTGAAAGTTTCAATGCAGCATGAGTTTCTTCTGCACATGATTCTTGTCTTGTCGGCTCTGCACCTAGGGATCACCCAGCCAGCATCTTTCACCGACGACCGCCGGGCTTTTCGGTAGACATTTCGGGCCGTAATTAGCAGGCTGCAGATATACACAGACGTGAGCATAAGGTTGAGTCGGACAGACAAGGTAATTCGTTTCCGTAGTCGGGTTATTCGAATGTGGAAAACAACGGCACAAAACGCGAAGACACAGAAAAGCAGCACCTGTAACACAAGGCCCCCGATGACAGTATATTCAGCTGAGGAAACTTCGGTGGGTGTATCCGCATTCACAAGTTTGGTTGCACCTGCGGTTTGAACCCAAGAAACACAATATGTCGCCAATAACGAAGAGCTTCGTCAGCAAATTTATGCAGATGAATAAGAGCTGCGGGTATCCGGATGGACGGAGTAAACGGCCAAGAAACATATATATTGCAGCTGCGAAGAAAGCCGGTGCGAGGAGAATGAGGAGGACCTGAATTATGTACAGACCAATTTCAGATAAATGGTCACTGGAGTAAGCTCGCGCTGCAAGACCCAAGGCTTCAACTGTGATGGCATGTTAAAATCGGCCCAGAGTTGATGCCAAACCTGCGGATGTTGAACAACACATGGGAAAGACATACACAAACCTCCAATGACCATGGCAAAGCCGAACCATTTGCGAGACGTTATAGTCATATATAATTGTGCCACAGTCAGGATCCCGAAGGTAATTACCCCAACCAACACTGCCGCTTTGGATGGGACGTAATGTTCATATAAATTCGCTGATATAGCCGCCATACGTACATCCAACAACAATGCTATTTCGTGAGTCACCCTAATAAAGAGAGCGCGTAGGTAGAGGAATCCTCGTGGGATTTTTGTTGCCCCCAATTCGGACCGTTCGCAGGCGCGATGCCGAGCACCCAGGCGAGGGCCGCACGCTCCTACATACACTCTTCATCCACGTTCGGATCTACCTTCAAGCAGCTAAACTTAAATCGAAAATTCGAGATATAGGAGCTGGCGTCGAAGCATGCTGTTGAATCTTAAAATCTACGATCTAGTGGAAGCACAGTAACCAAATCGGGAGACTGAAACTCCTGAGCAGATAGTTCCCCTTCTTCTTTCCTCTCCCTAATCTTGAATTCTTGATACTTCCGTTGAAATGCAAAGTTGATTTGACCTTCTTGCTGGCACGTAAGATGAATTGCTATACCCCAGACCTAACCCGGAGGTCCCAGATGGAACTGGCTAAAGCTCGGTAGTAAACCATGTGCCATGGCCATACCTCGTCGTCGGATTTCTGTCCCGTTCCCACACAGACGGGACCAATTCTCTTCCTTTCCTCAAGTTTGTTGTAAAACGCTGTACAATTGAATCAATTCTGCTACAGCCCTTCACATCTGTAACCACTTGTCCACCTAATCCACTATAAGGTATTTCGTTATAAAGACGAATGCCTTCCTTCGATTAGGACTAACGCGTATAAGAGAAGATAGAAGGTGCCGGTCGTGACCTTAGCGCTCATGGTTCGGAAGCTTGGCGCATCTACTATACTGCACCCATTCCAACGTATCACGTCTGATCAATTTGGACGCCAGCTCTGAAAGACCCAACCCCCTTCCACTGCCTTTGCAAACCCAATCCGTGGTCCTCGTTCACCATGCCTCTCCTCAAACATATCCTCTACCTCATTTACAGGCCTTGCCATGCGTACTTCAAACAGCGCCGCTACTATCGCAGGAATACTCAGACGCGCCTGTGCCTCTCCTGTATTGTCCCGAACAGCTATCAGAGCTACAATGGCGAGGATAATGCCCAGAAACACAAGCAGCAGATTTGCGGCAATCAGGGCGAACAGTGGCGCTTTGGGAACGCGCGCAACAAGAATCCGCTCTCGCACTTGGGACGCCAAAGCGGCGCGTGGCTCGAATGCGCCTGACGCAACTGCCAAGGCGGTTTGACTATATGCCAGTGCAAACTGATCTGCGATCTCTTGTGCGGAGTTGCCCAGCCCTGCGATGCTAGCAGCCTGAATGAGATTTGGGTTCCCGACGTCTGTGTGGCGCTGTGTGCCTTGCACGATAAGCGTCGTAGATCTGTTAGAGTTGCTAATCTTCCAGTTCTTGATGGTGCTGTTGACGGAAGAGTATTCGACGTCGTAGACGGTGGATGTGCAGCCCACTGCCACGATAGTAGCGCCGCCGTGTCCACCGGACAGAACCTCCGGGTCGTTCTGCAGGGCTGCCGGGCGCGCATTGCGCATATTCGCTAGGATCATGGCGGAGTAGTAATAGGGGTTGCCAATCAGGGTCTTATCCGTGTTATTGTTAGAGCCAGTTGAGTCTGTGAAGTAAGCCATGGTGACGGAGTTGGACGCGCCCACGGCTGTGTTGACGGCCCCTTGGAACTCAAATGGGCAGTTGTAGGTGGTGTGAACTCCGGAGACATCATTGGGGTTCGCGCACTGGGAGGTCAGGGGAGAACATTGCGAGTGTATGGCATACGTTGAGACGGTATAGTCGAGAAGCGATAGGCGAGATGTCTCCGGGCTCGCGATGTATGCGTACTGATCTTGACCCGCAGAGTAAATCCGGATTGTCATTGTATCTGAAATGTTGGAGAGAACTTTCATCGGGTCGGGGTTAAGTAGGATATTGCCTGAGGCAGGGTTGTTGAGGTTACAGCTAAGGAGAGTGCTGTCGACGTTCGTGCAATTCTGGTACACGCCGAATCCAAGACCTGAGGCGTCGGAGTTTGCGTTTACTTGGATGAAGTTGACGGTTTTGGTAGTGAAGTGAAGCCAGGTGTCGGTGACTAGGACAACAGTGCTATTTCCTTGTTAAACTAGCAACTCGGTAGTATTCTACAAACTGAAAAAACACAAACCTTGAAACAATGCCGAGGATCAATACGGTTGTCAGACTCTTTAACGCTCTTACCTGGCGCTCGCGCCTTCCTCTCCAACCAAAGGAATACATCAACCAGCTCCAAAGGGCAGAGAATGAGCCGCTCGAAATCATGCGGACAATCAATGAGAGCTGAAAAGGTGTTGGTAGCTGCGCCACCTCATGATTTTCCGAGGCTGTCAACAGACCCTTCGCAACAGGGTAGGACACCAGAGCGACACCGAAGCCAACTAATATTGGAGCGATAGTGCTGGACCACGAGGCAACGGTGGTGAGTGTGGTTGCACTTATTCGGACAAAATAGACGTTTGGATCATTCTGGGTGGAGTCAAATGCTAGATCACTGGAGCTAAAGTCGTTTTGTGTGATGCGATAATGAAAGACCAAGCCGAGCAGAAGGCCGGAGAAGATTAACATTGGCAATGTCATAACAGTGAACGCGATGAGAATCTCCTGGATGCGCCCCTGCATCCGCTTCGCCCCTCTATCGGGAGCCAGAGGTACAGTTGAGTATACTCCTCCCTTGTCCATATCTTCAGAGGCGACCATCTTGGTGTGAGTAGGAAGTATGGAGTCTAACTATCGCGGTTCAAGACAGCATTTGATGGCAATTAAGGGTATTTGTGTAAAGTGATTGACAAGAGTGCGGCTGAGGAAAACGAGGTGCTCGCCAAATTTTGTCGTGACAGTAAACGCCCACCTAGACGCCACTAGAGCCTAGCCCTTAGAGACCCCACGTCTAAACACTCTACAAATGATATATCGCCTGTAATCCAAGAATCTGGACTACAGGACCCTCCAGATCACGGGATGGCTTGACTGCGTGACCATGATAAGGTTTCTTTTAGTTTGAGGTATTGGTGGTAGACGGCTAGGGAGGTGCGGATAAGCGATTGGCTCTGACAAGTTATAGCGCTCTATTCTTCTAGGGTCCTTCTAGAGTCACTATCCTAAAAAATGGATGCTCCTTTTTGCTCTTTTTCCATTCAAGCATATATGATTCTCTCTCCTTGTCTTATGACATTTTCTTTCGTGATGCTATTCCCAACCATTGGTGCTCCTCTGCCAGAACAACCTCTAACCACCAGGAAATTGGTGGTGAAGTGGGAGTGGTTCCACAGTTGCTTAGAGGCCTTCTACATGCTGCATTAACTTCATACCCCTCTCTGATATCATATCTGCCGAAACCTTCTTTGCATTCAGCTGAACCCTTTGATCTCCGAGTAGGCTACATCGAGGATTATGGTAAATAGAGCACCTCATTTGCTTCTCAAGGGCTCCTCAAGAAATAGGCTTGCAACAATGGGACCTGTTACTTCTTCCTTACCTGATTGACAGACCGTCTACCCTGCAAGTAGATTCTATCTTAACACCTTCAGAGGTCTTATAGTGAGAACCTCAGCCACTGTCTAAGCCCCTTAAAAAGCGCCATCATCTACGCTATGCACTACCACCTATACAACAAAGCATAGGCTAAGAATTAAATGATATCTGAACCAGTTCTTTGGCCTATGATTCTTCAAGTTAGCATTCAATCAAACTTTGTAGTAGCTTATCTACAGACACACAAGTCTTTATCATCACGACAGCGCTATCCTTTAAAAAACTGGTGATCAATCATTACCTAGCGTTTTACTTATCATTAGTGCTCTATTTTGTATTGAAAGTAAGATACTGTTGATCTCCTGTTAGCTCGACCAGTCCCTAGGGCGGGAACCAGGGGGAGGCTTGAGATGAAAACCAACCCTATAATATAAATATTCGTTAGAATAACTCAGGAGCATCTTCTATTCAATAGCCTGGTGTTAATAGATTCAGAACAGCAAGCCCGATAGGCGCCCTGGGGCCCATATCTATGACCCGGACTCAAGGTAAAGTGGGAGAGTGTGTGATCTAGGTCAAAATTCTTACCCTATTCTCACCTCCTCTCACCCCGTTCTCACCTCTATCACCCCAGTCTGCAGACTTCTCACCCATATCACCCACACTCACCCTAAGATCAAATCCGACGCCATTTTATATATAACATGCAAGACTACTTGTCGCTCATATCTCCAGTATGGATACTGAAACTCCAGGCTGCGCGACCAAACGCGTTTGATCTGTCTGCTCTACTTCTTTGTGCTGGGACAGTTTTCTCTCACATATTCCCCTAGTTCCAATGCTTTCTGTCCCAAGACAGTGGTCCGTATCTGGTCGCGAGCTAATTTCCTTGTCTGCATACTTTATACACTCCAACCAGTACTTGGTCCTCGGTACTATCGCCGAACATCCCTCAGGCGGCACCGAAGGCGCCGCAGAAAGTCCCCAGACATGACTTCGGACTCTGTAAGAAAATTACACCCGTACCAAAAGGACAGAAATGCGCAGCAGAATTTGCTCAACAAGACCCCTTCTTGCTTGCGATTCACACCCCTTCTCACCCACATCAGTCAACATTCTCCACGGCCGGGTGACTAATACAAGAGGGGCGGAGTGTATGCTGAGTTCTTTGGGCAATTAAAAAAAGCCTTCCGAAATCCTCAAATCAAAGTTGGCTTTTGAAGTATTACTGGTTCGGAAAAAATAAGTCCACCCTACTCTGAATCAAGTAGAAAGTATCAAAATAATCGAGAACAAACAGAAACCGCCATTAATATCGAACCTCCCCACAGCTAACAACCTTTATTGCGGTCATTCCAGTCACGATCGAAGCGGGTCAAGGCACGCTGCGCGGTAGGAACACAGTCCAAAGCCTTGACAGATATCCTTTCAGGGCGGCTGAGCATATACAGCACAGCATCAGCAAGATCATCCGCTGCCAAAGGGTCATATCCGTAAAAAAACTCATCCATCGCGTCCTGGTTATATTTGACTCGTTGCAAATGGAAGTGCGTGGCAACACAACCTGGCCGTAGAACCAAGACTCGGATATTCGACCCTGCGGTTTCCATTCGGAGGCTGTTACTAAAGCCTTCTATGCAAGCTTTGTTGGCGTGGTAGACAGTCTCCCCGTCAAAGGGGGGGCACTCAAGCCCTGTAACCGAGGATACGTTGATTATAGTGCCCTGCTTACGCGGCCACATGCATTTGTTCAGGACAAAGTATGTGGTGTACATTAAGCCGGAGATATTTGTGCCATTCATCTGCCGGATCAGTTCAACGGGAAGCTCCCAGAAGCGAGCTGGGGCACCAAGGGCAAGACCAGCCTTCAGCCCAAGTTAACAAAATTCCTCTCTATAGAAGATGAGAGCTGGCTGTGACGTGATTGGAGATAATGGCATAACACGAATAATCACGAGGTCTATACGCACATTGTTAATCAGAATATCAATGTGTCCAATCTCAGAGATGGCGGACTCGATGGCTGCATCAACCAGCGAATAGTCTTGGATATCTACTGGATAGGTCCCGATCTTCACGTCGGGATGTTGTTTCATAATTTTCTCGCGAACCGTCTCCAGTTTATCCTATCCTAGTCAGTTATTATCAAAGTGTTGACGAAACGAACAACAATGTAGCCAGAGAGCACACCTTGCTTCTCGACAAAAGAACCAGATTGGCTCCAACATTCGCGAGTGCTAATGCAACAGCTTCCCCGATGCCCATGGAGGCACCGGTCTTGATATTCAATCAGTTGTTAGTGGACATACATCACGCGCGGCATAGAAATCGCTCATACAATCAAAGCAGTCTGTCCTCTCAAGGAGACCATGTTGGGTAACAGGGAACAGTTAATGGATGCAATAATGCGGATTAAAAGTTTAGAGTCGATGTGAGCATGAAGTTCTCTTCAATTGATGGACGAAGTTTACGGTTTGTAAGATACTAAAGCGGGCTCCAAAGCCGGTTTTATTATGGACCATCAGTGGGGCCACCGACCACATGAGGATAAATAAACGTACCACCTAAGCTAACTAACTTAGGATTAGGTTATGCATCCAACGCCCCACTTGACGTTGCTGCGTAAACCTTGCCTAGTTGGGCAGTCAATCAGCTTATTCGCATGGCCGTCAAATCAACATTTTCAGCATGCTTATAACTCCAGACTCTTATACAGCGCAAAGGCCAAAGCATTCGATCAATAATCAAGATCACGAAAAGCATTTAAATATGTCTTTTGCGGGGAAAGAAGCTATTCTCTACTTCGATATCCAACAAAGGCCACTTGCCAATGATGTATAAATGAATGTTACTTGAACGTCGCTGCATCCTTCCCAATCTCCTCATTCTCTAGGCTTGTCATCAAGACGTGCAGGACCTACATGGTTCGGCAACATCTAAAGTTTTTTATTCGACTTGCTGCTCCTGATCCTTCTCGGTATGTGGGGGTTGAGCACCCATATGCCGGTATCCGCCCTCCTTCATCTCCTTGGTCATACAGCGAGCGACAGCAACAGGGTTCTCGCCACTAGCAAAGAACTGATCCACAACCTCTCGAGTGAAGTTGCTGGTCTCGGGGAAGAAGTAGTAAATGACGGGCACAAACTGGAAGTTGGTGACCATAGAAATCAGATACGCTCTCCAGACTAGACGGTTGATGACCACCGGGGTAATCAAGACAATGAAAAAATTCCAAAGCCAGTACAGCATCCAACGAGCATGATAACACCATACTCTGGTGCGACCTCCTGCATGGGGGGAAATCAGAGGGCACCAAAACCCTGCGCTGGCTGCTGCTGGGTGTCAGAACCCAGGCCATCCAGCAGTTCTAAGGTTTGCTTACACCTACCTTATTAGTGGACGTACTGCCAGGATTAACAAGGATAGTGGATAGGGATTAATATTATAAGCTACTATCTCCCACTAGTACTTATTAATTTAGTTAGACTCTCTAACTCTATGGCTTAACTCCTGATAGCTTATAAAATAATCTTATATTTATCTTGTCCTGCGTGATCATCGTGGTGGTAGAAAGATTAGGATGCTGAGGACTGATACTGCTATCTGGTTTTAGCTAGTTCCTTTCCTTCCTAGTCATCACTATTCTTCTTTGTTTCACTGAGAATAATAAGGTGTATGGCACTACATCTATAGCCTTCTTTTTCTTATACTATATTACATTTGGAGTTGGCATGCTAGGAGTGCCATAGCTATATCCCACTGAGATCAACTTATTGCTAATAAGAATAATAGGAGCAGCCATTACCACTATGATAAACTAGTAAGTTTAACCCCTGACCACAGGATAAGGATCCTGTGTGAATGATATTAATAGTCTCTTGATAGAATTACTAATTTTACCATTGTTAAAATCACTCCTATTAGTATTCAGAATCTGGGCTGGAAATTCTGGATTGTATGGACTGTCCTTAATATAGTATTTTTACTAGTAATTTATATTATGTACCTAGAGACTGATAAGTCTGTTTTAAACTAAATTTTCTGTTCTCCTGCTAACCTTAGTTAACTCTTATAGTAAACTGCATACTGGAAGATGTGGATGTCTATTACTGGGCTAACCTGCTGCTTATTGTTATTCTTAATCTGGATGCTATCTCCACTAAGCGCCTGCTCAGATTTATCCAGTATGAGGATGAGGAGCTTCAGTGGAAGGTCAAGGAAGCGCAGATCAAAATCCCCAAGGGGGACTCGGCTGACGTGGAGCACGCTGAATGAGGTTTTCCTTGGGTTGTTGCCTAGAGGATGCATGAGTATGACTGCATCAGCATCCGGCCAGGATAATGACCATTGTAAGACGATTATCCGAATCTACACATCCAAATGTCTACATCAATATAGCAATAGCAATACCGAATCTTGGATCCACACCAAAAAGAAAAAGAAAGGCCTAGGGATGCAAATTGATCACATACACTACAGCTGAACAACCAGGAAGCACTTTGGTCTATAACCTGTTATCATTCGTGCTGACGTGCTGGTTCTAGTAATTACAAAGGAGTTCATATTTCCCGTAACGTAGTCATTGTTGTCTTGGGCAGTAACCATGTGGTTTTCCACAGAATAAGACATTCCTGTATAGAGCGGACAAATATCAAGGATGCCGACGGCAATCGCTCTCGGCCCAGGTGAATGAATCTCTTTGCCTTTTAAGGCTTACAGACTTCTGGCATGCCATATCGAGGTCATCATATTCCCAATTAAATCCCCTCTCTAATGGAAATATGCAGTCTTGATTAATGTAATATACTCACCTAAAGCGTAACCAGGCACCAATGGCACATCGAAGCAAAAATAAGTGCGTCAAAAACATACAACAGCCGGGATTCGCTGGTGGTCACCCACCCAACTACTAACCGGCCGGCGTGTGGCTTAAGTACGGCTGAGCGGACGGGAAGCCCTGTTTTCCACACCCTATGGTCGTATGTGCTTTATATTTCGCATATAGCAAGTCATATCCTGAGAGAAGTTTGTTGTAGAGACGTGTAAGCACCCAAAGTGGTGACAAATCTCGGGCTGACAGACGCTAATCTACAAAAGTACAGGGCATCGACAACGTATCTGACCCAGACAAGCAGAAATCTTCGGCAAAACCATACCTATGGGGGTGATAATCCAATGATTAGATCGACGCCGGTCAGGGTTCCAGTCTAAATATTTAGTGCTTTGCTAGGCACCCATAGTGGCTGGAATAGAAAGCGCATTTATTTCTCTAAACCTACTGGGTCATGGAAGCAGGCCATTTCACATGTAATCGCTTCGAGCTCCGCGCTTCAAGTCGTCATCTATCGAAACACATAAGTATAGCCTCTGTTACTCTTTCGGAAATAATTGCTAAAAGCACGAAGACAAAACCAAGGAAATTCGAGTCAAACCATCTGAAGTGCGACTGACGAGCAACGATGAAGACCTTGATTATGCCTAGCAAATCAATGACGCTTCGTTAGAAATCATCTTCAGGAAGAACCTATCTAAACACTCAGTTGGCGTATATATGAGATTGTCCCAAGAAGTTGGGCTACCTTTCCGTGCTATTCCCCCCAAAAAAATCCGAAAGGTACAAAATACTTTATCCTCGAGCTCAACTACATCCTGGACAGACCACCGCCAGTTTACAAGCCCAGGCTCAAGCCTTGCTGAACAACTGCAACCATTGCGGGTGGAGAATGCGCTGCTACTTGAGCAGCTTGGACATGCAGAAGACCACGCAAATGCAAGAGCATTACTAGACTTCGATACCCAATGAGAGATGCTCAGGTCGGTAATTCGGGATGCACAGATGGTCATACGTGCACACCAGCGACTGGTCGAGAATATGTTATAGAGCGCAACACTCCCAGGAATGGAATGCCAGCAACTTGGCCTACCTAATATCATATGTATTTCAGTCTCGCACGGTCTCACATTGGAACCTCAACTGGGGTCAATAGGGTTCCTTCGGTGTCCGCGGACGGGGAGTGGACCACACGGAGCGGTATCAGAAAGCGGGACTTGGCGGATTCCGCCAACCATCTTCGACAGCGGATCAACTTCCCTCCGCTGAAGGATCTCCGTCGGTCTAAACTCGCCCCGAGTCTGCCATATAAATACATGAAACCGAAAGTTAGAGAAATCCCAAATCCCTCAGCTGGCTTCTCATACAATTAATAATCCTGATGAGTGTTAAGGCGGCATTCGTTGGGGCTTCCGGAGCTACACTGAGTCATGTGCTAGCATGGACATTACTGGCGGGCCATCGCGCCGCTGCCCGTAAGTCACTCAGCCCATTTTTTATCTACTTTGACTTACAAAGACCGTTGTAGTCGTCCGGGATGGATCCAAACTCAGAAAGGTCTTGTCAGATCTTGGCGTATCTAACGAGATTGTCGAGTCACAACTCATCGTCACAGAAGGTTCATCCCGTGATGTGAAGACGATAGTTAGGCTTCTTCGCAGCGATCCTGAACTCATCTTCAGTGGTATTACAAGTCTTCCCAAATTCTCAATTAATCCATTCCGCCCAATTGGCATGCAGGATGCCACCATCACGGGAGACTCTGCTATTGCAATAATTAATGCTCTCCGTGAGCTGAGGTCCACAGGCAGAATCTCAAATTCGCCCCTATACATACCGATATCGTCGACTGGTCACGGCTCGCAGCGAGATCAGCCTCTTCTATTGATTCCACTGTACTTGTGGCTCCTGCCAATCGCCCAGGAGGACACTGCCGTTTTGGAGAAGGTTGTACGTGAAGCAGCCAACGAAGCTGATTCGCCTCTTGGTGGCTACGTTATGCTACGAGCGCCGCTGTTGACTCATGGTAAAATGAAAGGGCGTGAATCTGTCCGAGTAGGTTGGATCTGGGAGGATGAGGTCTTCAAGAACCAATATGAGGAGGAGCAGGGTATCAAGATTGGATGGACTATTAGTCGGCTGGACTTGGCAAAGTGGATGTTTGAAGAGCTTGTTCAAGGAGATGCTTACAAGTGGAAAGGGAAATGCGTCTACCTTACATACTAGACTCCTCTTATCCCTTTCATTTATTCCGAGTGTCCAAGAGCGAGCACCCTGGTTGGCTTAGCTCGACTACCTAACTGCGAGTACAGGCTGAGAGGCATTATCGAACGCTTTCCCTCTGTCTCCCACGTTGAGCAAGCATCGATGATTACTGGCAAACGATTTAGATTTTCCGCATACTACTTGTACTTCTCTTCCTGGCACTCGATCTTGCCAAGCTCACAAGCCAGAATGAGACTGTGAACTTTCGCATTGTCTGACGGTCGAGCCACCTTGTCTTTGGCGAAAGCAGCTTTTGATACGTTACTTTTGACTGAAATACTGGCAGTATTAGAGTCAGAACCTTGAAAGAATAGGTTAAGGGGCAGCCATGGTGCTGGCGGCTGAGACGAGAGAGATTTTCGCCAAGGAGAAAAGCATATTTGTTGATTGGCTAATGCTTGTCTTGTAAGAATCTCGAAGAAGACGAGCGTGAAGGATACTGAGGTTATACAGGAATTTTCAAAGCGGCGCGTTTTGATATACTCGCCATGTACATAATTCTGTCCATCAGGTCTTTACCGTGTGGACTCCTCTTGGCTGCTACTCTGATGACCCTAAGCTGCTGCCGCTTCTCAAGGCATGATGAGCAAGGAGGAGGGTGACCCTGCGTTGACGATCAGCAAAGTGTCAGTGCCTGCTATCTCGCGGCCCGTACATTTGCAGGTGTCAAGGCGGGCAATGAGTGCCGGTGCAGCCCTCTCCATTACTACCTTCGAATAGTCCAATCTATTCTGCCACAGCCTTCTCTCTCCTGATCGTTGAGAGTCGAAGCCCTTTCTCGCTCCCCAACAGGATCGATTCCACCGCCCACCGAGAAGTACAGTCTGACACGCCTCTGCCTGCCTCTGTGGGGCAGTTACATGGCGGTTCCCGGGGCAAGGAGCACTTACGGAAGATAACATGGACGTGGGGGATGTTGACATTGGATTATCTACAGGCCATGACTTGTTTTAACTTAGAACCACGAGGGCAGGAGTAGGAAAGGGGGAAAATAAAAAAACACAACAAATCTCACTGGATTCATCATGCCCATGCTTTTTGCGATATGGAATCTCCAGCTCACGTGCCTTTGGTAAATCACTGCAGAGGCATATCTAGCTCTCGATTGGCCAGACCGTGCCTGGCAAAGCGACATTAGCTTTTAATATCGAAAATTCTGGAAACTACGCACCGAAACTTTGACTGGGGGCTGCGGAGAATGGTACAAAGACAACATGGCATTCAGTAACCAACACAAAAATAACTGCCCATAATTGAAAATGTAAAAGCGGAAAGTATCTGAGGCGGATTTGAGGCCTGCTCATTAAAACAAAATCATAAGACTGTACAAACGTTTATGGTAGCCGGGGTTCTGCAGCTGACTATAAAAGAAACCCAAGGTAACGAGGACATGCACCGCTATCCGATTATCTCCGCTGTAATCGTGGCGGATAAATCAACGTAAAGATATCAGGATCGTTTTTTTCCCAAAAGCCAAAAACATTGCTGTTCTTCACTGCGGAGTTATGCTCATTCACCAACCATTCTCAAGGTCTTCCTGAGGCTGGTGTAGTTACCTGACTGTCAATACCTCCCTCAGTGGGCAGTTTCCTGTCTTCAACAAGTTAGTTATCTGTGCGATGATGATCCGCGGCTATTATTGGGGTCTGCCATATAAGCTTGATCAGGCTATTCTGCTGCTGAATGAGCGGTTGGATGAAACTCTTGATATAGTTGAGGATGTGAGGTCTGCGAGGCAGATGGATAAAATTAAACAGTATCATACTTGCTAGTATACAGTACATAGAGTATCCACAAGCTGCATGTCTACTAATAATACTATCATAAACATTCAATGTCACTCATCATCAGAATGATATACTACAAACGCTGAAGCCATGCAACGACTCCTCAGTAATGGAGATGTGAAAGAATTTCATCATACATAAGATAAGGAGGACTTGAGCACAGGACGGAGGTTAAGCCTAGCTGCTGACGACCAATGAGATACCTTTTTGACTAGTGTCTCAAGATCAAGCGGAAGGAAGGAGGGTCGACGGTTGGAAGACAAATGAACTGGATACAGTTTGCATCTTTTAGCTAGACTGGCTTTGTCCTGGGCGCTGTCGAGTTTAGTGGCTCTTATCGACGTCTTCGTACCCTTTTAGCTCGAGTGGTTGCCTTGTGGCGTAATTTGGTCGAGTAGTGGACTTGGAGGGATGATGCGCTTCGTTCAGGGAAGTGCGCAGGAATCTTCGCCCACGGCATTCCCTCTCTTTCCTTCAGTCGCACCAACAGTGCGTTTTCGTCCGAAGTATATGGCCTTTTGTTTTCCCAAAGTATCGGCTGGAGTGGTCTGAGTCAGCATTGGACTAGCGTCAGAAACGAATGTGAGATAATATGCTGGTTTCTGTTCACTGGATTCAACTGTGAGGATGGCTCTCCTGCGGACCTTGTAGATAGCACGGGAACAATCACATGAAACAGGGTCTGAACCACCCAGTGAATGACGAAGAGACTTGGCCGTAGGTTTTGATTTAGTCGCTTCTTGCACGTCACCGGGGCGACCCTTGTGGTCGCCCTGGTAGCTTTTCCTCGCGCGCATGGAGGTACTGGTACGACTACAGCAATCGATGGGTAAGATTCTGGCCTATCCACGTTCGGAGTGGTTAGGCTTACGGAACATTCGGGGCTAGAGCATGCGAACGACTGAAAAGGTTCACAAGATGAAGTGCACTTGCCCTTAGCCTCCTCGGGATCTTTGGTCTGCCGGGCATTGATTGTTGTTGAGCATGGATCTCTATTCTGATCCAGGTCACAAGGCAGCTTATGTGTAGGGTGGTTAACTGGCTCTTGCTGAGAATCACCACACATCAAAAGGCTGCAACCTGGAAACAAGATGCTTACTGCAGGCTACACAGGAGCAGAGTGGTGTAACTCAAATGACTCTACTTATTCCTCTCAGCTTCTTAGCATAAGATTACCCCAAGCTAAGATAAATTCCCATTGGAAAGCTAAAGTATGATGTTTCTAATATTAGCCTCCTTGGTGGCATCCTTTGCCTTGAGGAGGCGACATCTTGGAGAACGGGAATGGGAAATGTCCGGTCCAATATCTATTCCCGTATTAAAGAGAGTAAGCAGTGTGGTGAGCATTGGTTATGTGGATCGCGGACTGTTCCCTTCCATTCCATTCCCACCAATACCCTGATACAGACGGTTGACCCATATATACCTCATTCGCCAAGCTTTCATCAATCAAGACACTATCAGGGGGTTTTCTCTACTCTTTTAATTTGACAGGGCTTCACAATGAGCACTGACGAAAGTTAAAAGGCTGTATGCCTCAACTATCAGTGGGTTCTCAAAGTTGACACTGTTAGAACCTTTCTAGACTTACCCAGGTTCGCGAAAATCAACGCAAAAGTCATGCTAGAAAAGAGGATTACGTCCAGGAACTCGAGCAGCGGCTTACATCTAGCAGAGAAGATGCAAAACGAAAGGATATTAAGCCCAAGTTGCTTGTCCAGAAAATTAAGGCTAAGAACAGAAAGCTTAGAGACCTCCTAATTTTCTCAGGCATGCAGCCCAATGTCATTAAAACATATCTGCACATGGACGGAATCTCAGATACAATCGATAAGATTGCAATTCCTGCTCTACAGGGTTCTGAAGAAGCCATCAGGTTGCCATACCAGAAGAGCATGCACATTCGCCCCTGCTCATTTCAACATTGATGCCCCGACGATGCCTCATCTGCAGAACCACCAGGGCAGCCAATAGCGAGCGCAACGTGTCAGCATTCTCCAGATCCTGCTGAAGAAAGTACTCCATCTCCCGAACCAGAAGATTCAGTACATGGCGTACCCGCTCAGCAGTCTCCGGGGCCTATCAAACACAGCACTTCATTTACAGGACCACTGGAGCAGCCAGTATCTAATGGCGCCTGTCAGCAGTCTGCAGGCCTTGTCAATGAGAGTCCTACATCTCTCAATCGACTGAAGGACTCAATACCAAGCGTACACTGTCAGCAGTCTTGCGACCCTGTCCAGGATCGCAGCTAAGAGGAACACGATTTCCAACAATTATCAACCGACCTGTCCTTCTGTGACTGTCAGCCGCTTGACGATGGCTTGAACTCTTGGCCCTTCAATGACGAAGTTTCGAATAGCACTCTTTGCGCGACTGCGGAGTATACTTGAGGGTGCCAGTGGTAGGATCCCAGAGCTTGATAGTTTCATCATCGGAGCCAGATGCTAGAAGCTGGCCATCTTGTGAAAAGTCGACTGACAGAATTGAATCAGAATGGCCCTCTAGAGTGTACTTGAGCGCGCCAGGGGTAGGATCCCAGAGCTTGGTAGTTTTGTCATCAAAGCCAGATGCTAAAAGCTGACCATCTTGTGAGAAGACGACAGAGCAAACCCAATGAGAATGGCCCTCCAAGGTTTGCAATTCTGGACTCCAATTCTCTTCCATTTTTGGGCTCTGGATGACCGATCAGGACAAACTAAGAGTTGGTTAATAGAAAGACTAAAGAGGCGAGGCACCTGCGAGGACTTGGAGCTTGGTGAAAATGGGAGGTCCTGCAAAAGAATTAAGCAAAGCAAGCGAGTTGAAAGTTGCTGCCTGGGTTGATGTCTAATTTGCTGCCATTTTGCCAAGACCCCTGGTTGTCGCAGCACACAGAAGACTTAACCTGAAACAGAAATTGCTAATGGTGAAGCGAAGGGTCAAGGTCAATGGGGAGATCGTATCCGATGATTACCCGTCAGCTGGTCGAACGCTGGATAACAAAGCCCAGGACATTAAACGCGAAGTAAAGCGCTCCACTATTCTATGTTTAATGCTTAACACTCCTATCCTTTTTAAACTCCTCGATCGATCCTGAAAGCGTCTTTAGAAACTTCTAACATCTGGTTCACTCGCTGCTACAGATACTTCTCCCAACAACGGCACCTTATTCTTCTGTCCATAGTGTCCATATTCAACCATGCCTCAATGTCCCTACGAGCCGAAGATACCTTTTGCAGGCAACTGCGGTTGAAAGTGCCTTCGAATCCGGGTCTATTTACACATCACCTATCAACGATAATCCACCCAACACCTCGCAGAGGATTTCTCCTCAGCCTCAATCATTACTCGCGAGCTAATTGGTCGCTAAATACCACCCGCTTTGACACCTGCCAATCCCTCCACTTACAGCGCCTGCCCAAGCGCCTGCACGTGCGGCACTCTTATCTGCGCTCACATTTAACACCTGAAATCTCCTTCGGGCAGCTCTTGACAACCTGTGAATCAGCCGGTTCCCATGAAATCATCGGTACTTTGTTGTTGTGGCCCTGCCTTTCATCTACAAACCTCTGATCGTCTCCGTTTGCTTCCTTGGCCAGGTACGAGTTGTGCTTCTCTGTAGTTATCTCCAAATGCTTGCTAAGAACGAACAGCCCTCTCTTCATAGACCCTATAATTTCGTCTCGTGATCCGATCCACTCCTACAGCCGTCACCTCTATGCGGAAAGAAGAAATAAAGCTGCTCTGTGAGCGGTTCAAAACTCGCCTGGGCGATCGATTCTCAAAAAACCATCGAGAAGAGCGCTTTGTACCGCATGGCGCTGCGCAGGAGGTATTCCGAAATTACAAGTCGGATTTACAAGAGCTTTTACAACATATGAGTGAGGCCCTTCGAGCAGACGAGGGCCTTCTAGTGAGCGTTGCTCATCGGATTTTGGAGAGTCTCTCGAACGTCCTAGCGATTGTGCTTATGGGTAGAGCGCGGAATGACATGTTTGTCTTGGATCTTTTTCTGTCTCTGGTTCTGGATGGAAATAACCACATGAGAGAGTTCCTTATCTTGACCGATTCCGAATTGCCTATTTCCAAAGCTCGTGCCGAAGACCTGTTTCCGGACAGAGGAGCTACTTTCTTCACCACGCAGCTGCATTTCTGTGCAATAGTGCTGCAGGAGGAAAAGGAGGTGAAATACTTGGAGAAGGAACAGCGCCTGTGCCCACTCCCGTACCTGAGACAAGAATTAATCGGGGAGGGCGCCTTTGGGCAGGTGTTTGAAGTCGAAATTGAAAGGCACCATATGCGTTCGGCGAGCGGAGACGGCGAAAATCGGAAGCCTACACTACTAGCACGGAAGGACTTTCGACTCCAGCACGCGTTTGAGGAGGAGTTGAAAGTGTTGAGGAAGATTATGCGCCGACCCGAAAGGCACGACCATCTGGTACCCTTGCTCGCCATTCTACAGCACGACACCACCTACAGCCTGTTCTTTCCGTTGGCTGCCTGTGATTTGACCACCTATTTTGACCGTCAACACGACCCACCCGGTCCCGGAGCCCTAGACGAGAAGAAGGCCCTCTATCACCGAGGAGTTGCGTTGGCGGGAGCCTTGGCGTTCCTTCATCGTGGTTTCTCCGACATGTCATGCTACCATTTGGATCTAAAACCGCGCAATATCCTCGTTTATAATAATGCACACATGGCAGATGAAGTATGGAAAATCACCGACTTCGGCCTTTCCCGAGTCAGGGTCAAAGCACAACCGCCGAATGATGGCGACTCAACCATGACAATAGGGGTACAGGGAACGTACTTAGCCCCGGAGTGCGCAGTAGCTGGTGCGAAAGTCAGCGCTTTGAGTGATGTGTGGTCATTTGGCTGCATATTCAGCCTGGTTCTTACCTTCATGGTGAAGGGTGGCAAGGGTATCAACGAATTTTCGACCCGACGAGGTGAACAGCCCAATGGCGACCTCTTCTACACTAATCCTACGGAGCCCCAAGTTTCGCCTGCCGTAATTACATGGTTTGATCATTTGAAAGGGTTAGCCTCCAGGGATCGCTGTCCGAGGCTGATGTGTGAATCGCTAGATTTTCTGCTTGGGCATGTTTTGCTACCCAAACGGAAGAACCGACTGGAAGCGTCGAAAATCGAAGCGCGACTGAAGGAAATATGGACTTCCTCCAGTCCCCTAGAGCCTCTTCTAACACATAATGAAAGGCAGCATGACGATAATACACCGTCCAGGTTGTCTAGGTTGTTTTCTAGGACAACAAAAATTCTGAGGCCCGTGTCGCCGCCGCCGCTGGAGGTTGGGAGCTCCGCTCGTGGAAGCAGATTCTCGCCTGGGGGGGAAATTCTGGTATCTTTCACTTCTACTCAAAATCGAATTTTGAAATTGTCGGGTACGTCAAGGAACATGGATGTAGATGTTCAAATACCTGGATCTGTAAATTATGTATCGGTCAGCGACAACTACATTTGTAACGCGTTGGATGGAAACTGTTTTAAGGTTGGCTTATTTCTGCGAGATCCAAATTTCCATCACTGACGGTACTGCTGCAGTGCTGTATTTATTCTATCAGCGGAGCCTTTGTCCCCAATCAGCAAGCAAAGCCCATATCTTTCCCCGATTTGGGCTCTATAAAGATGGCTGCCCTATCAAACGATGGTGCGTTGGCCGCCTTCATTATTACCCAGAAGCCCGGTGGGACCGAGATGAAATGTTTGAGATATCTTTGCAAAACGGAAGACTTGGTACATGCTGCAGGTAATGGGTAAGCATTCAGAACCGAAGGCCCGCGAAAAGGGCGTTCTAACGGATGGAAATAGAGGCCATCCCTCTCCTATATCTAGCAGGTCAAATTCTGCAATTTCTGCAACTTCAATGGGATCTATGACGACGAGATCCGCCACAAACCAGCTGGGACCTGCCATTGGATCGGCTGCAGACATTCGGTTCTTTGATTTCACCAGCAATGGCCAATTTCTTGTCATGGTGACCCAGGAAGGAACGATCAACTTTTGTGTCAAAGTATGGGAAACTCGGGGCGACACCCTGTTCCAAGAGATGTTGATACCACATAGGGTGAGTATGGTGTATGTGCTCTGATAGTGACATTTGCTTACAGTGTATTAGGGCTCTGCTGCCACAACTGCTGCGCACTTTACAGCATGCACAGTTTTTATGCTCAACGGAATTCTCCATTTGTTTATACTGTCACAAGAGCAGTATATCATCCACGCTGATTTGTCCGAAAGGACATGGAGGAGTCGAGAGCTGGAAGATCGAATGGTCCAACTGTATTTCCGCAGTGATAACCAAACGCTGCTCTTTCTCAAGCGCGATCGCCGACAGATATTTGCATTGACTGTCTCGGACGCACTTGTGGAAGACGCAACTATGGCCCGTCCGAGACAGGTAGCACAGATAGGCTCTTCAATAGGTAAATGCCAGCCTAGCATTGCCATGCGAGCCAAACAGAGGGGGAAAGTGGAGATATTACTGGCCACGGCGGAAGGAAAATGGAATGCTGTTGATGTGACAAACCTCTGAGGGTAACGGTAGTCGTTTTGGAAAATTTGCAACAATGGCCAGTCCCATATACAAAAGTAAAACTACAGACGTCATGTCTAATCATTGACCGAGCCACTTTCCATGGCATCCTCCTTGCTCTTTGACTTTGTGCGCTGCTTAGCGTTCTTGACAAACCACCAGTAAAATAAAGTAGCAGCTGTCAATGGTATAGAGAACACAACGTACACCCAAAATTTTGGGGACACAATCAAGCTGTGATCACTGGGGTCCATCTCGAAAAACGAACTCATTCCCAAGAGTGTCTATTTTGCGATTCTTAACTGTATATCTCTTATCTTAAAAACACTGGGCCACTTACTGCCATGAATGTGAAAGGAAGATAGATCAAGGTGACGGTGGTGATGACGCGTACAGTTGTGGAGTCGTCGACAGTTGAAAGCGTCAAGTCGAGCATATATTTGTTCTGTCTTCTCGCTGTGTTGGAGTCCTTGAAAGAGAGGGTGTCCGTGATGGAGACTGCTAAGCATGCGGTTCGACTCTTCAAAAACCGCGCTTGTTGGGTGTATGCATCCACCATATTTACGTAGTTCTCGAGTAGCTGTTTCATTGCATGGGAATCTGACTGCTGCGTAATATTGCGCTCCGCTAGGGCGTCATTAGCATCTTGCAAGGTCTGGAAGTTTTTCTGGAGTGACCTAAATATGGGGCTTAGGGATGAACAGCGAGCCTCTGCATGACGGACGGTGCTCAGTGTTTCATGGTTTACTCGCAGCTCCTCTTCTATGCGCTGGGCCATGTTTGTGTTGGCCTGCTAAGGTTAGTCAACGATTCAGGATTCAATCCTGTGGTATGCAACATACAATAGTGAGAACCTTACGCTCATAGTAGGCGAGGTAGTCTCGCCACAAAGGGAAGAATGTCCCAAAAAGAACATTGTGAACAAGAAGCGGCTGACGATGGAAAGCCAGAACGTGAGTGGGGTTCTGTAGGAGTGTCGCCAGGCGTTTCTGAAAAGCACAGTCTGTGGTCGGGTTGAGGAAGATCCAGGTGGACTGGTTGGTTTCTATGTTGTACTTTTGATACACTGCTGTCTGGCGAATGACCCAGTCCTCGACGGATTTGCAAGCGGCGTATTTCATCACGTAAGTGATTTCTACAATTTTTGTCAGTGAATGATGATTGGATTTTAAATGCGACCAGCTTACCGATGGATTGGCCATTGGATTTGAACATAGGCGCACTGCTATAGGCCTCTTCGATTCCAACTCTCTTCCGGCAGAAGGCGAGAGAACATTCGAGGACTTCTGACGATGCTCCGGCAATATTGATAATTTCCTGGAAGAGCTGGCGAGTCATCTGTAGTGGCTTCCAGGAGTTTCCCTGACTGACAGAACTGGACCGACGTTAGATGACACGGCGTCTTCATACAATCTTCTCTTTCATTTAGTCACTATACATGATCCTTAGCTCACTTCCCATCCCTTTAGAATCGGTGTTCCAGGCACGCAATCCGGCCAATGACTTCAGGCTGCGTACTGTCACTATCCGGAAATCAACATATGGCAATCGAGCGGAAGCATTGGATGATTACCCCCCGAATCAGGGTTAGTGTCTGTCCACGTTATCTGGACATCAGGCTCTTCTGTGGTAAAACACTGTCGGGTCTCTGCTCGCATCCAATAATCCTCTGGGAATGGGACGAGGGAGTACAAATCCAGCGAATCCAACCATGGCACACGGTTGGCCGAGGAACCTTCGATAGTGTCGATCGTGGGTGCGTATGCCGCTTCCGTTGTTGGCATGTTCCCGAGCTCCGTGATGGTTGTGATGGTGGTTAAAAATGACAAGCTTGATACTTAATTACAACACCCGGCACAAGACTTTCCAACAGCCACGATTTAAACGTCATATATGTTGATTTCTTTAAGATACTAGAAAGACGCTGAAATCAGCCTTGGGAGGCTTACATACATCAGACGGCAAAGGCTTCACAGACTCGACGCCTGTGCCCGACGGGATTACTTGGTGGTGAGCAAACACGGGCGATAGGAGTACTTTGATTCGTGTCAGGTAATTGGTCACGCAGGGGTCACCCCCATGCATAATGCTCGAGCCCCTTCATTCCCCGCTTTGCTCGTGTTCATCGTGATCCGAGTCCAAAATTTGCCTGATAAAAAGAAGCAAAAATTAACACCGTGTCGCTCAGCCACTATGTCAAATTGCCTGAGGCATATTTTCTGGTACGTCAATACTTACTCAAGTTCAGCCTTTCGTTCCGTGATTAGTCTCCGGTTCGTCCTTTTTGGTTCACACTTGGGAAGAGCTTACCTCGGTCACTTCCCTCGGGGCGTCGAAGGAGAACACATCTTCATGTATCTGTCGTCGCACCCCTATCTCAGCGATGAAGCAAGAATCTAGACACTATTCCGCCGCGGGCTTACTTGAATATGGAAATTTAATTTAGGATGCTTAGGAAACTTCTTCTCCAGAAACCTCTGCAGCTTCGCGCTTGTTAGATATCTTTTTGGAGCCTCCTGACGGCGCATAGGGATCCCCTCGAATGGAGGCGAGGACGATGAGACTAAAAGAGAGGTCAAGGCACGTCTGAGGCTTGACATTTGTATTTAGTCAGCCGTATTCAGTGATGAAAGTGTTGCTGTTTCATAAGAATAGAGACGATGGTTGTTCCTCAAAAGACTTGGTAGGATGCATCAAGAGTTTCAAGTCGTTACAAGAGCGTGGGATTTCGTCCACTGTGAGATATACCCGGGTGCAGCCTGTTGTCCAAGGTAACGAGTAGACGACTCTGGAGGCTCTGCATCCCGCAAGGTTGTCACCTGCATAACCAGACCCCAATGCTGCAGGAAGGTTTATTCACGCGGAACCGTTCGACCAATCGCTGGCTATCAGTTTTCCGTTAGATTGACGATTCACGAGACGGGCATGATTACCACTGCGCCTCGGGGATCTGAAATTGCGAACTGGTCCAGCTAGGCCTGGCCTACTTCAGCTAGTTGGCCGTCGATCCCATTTTGCTCAGCACAGGATAATTGTGGCGGAGGCGCTGTCCGTATTGTCCAGGATCTCTTTTTTGACGCAAGTTCCCATTATCTGCGCCCGGTTGATTTGGAAAGAAAATGTTACTGTATGTTTCGTCGATGATCTTTACGAAGCCCACGCCAGGATGGCCTTAGAAAACAGCAGCAGTGACGATGCATATGAGATCTTCCGAGAGCTTGACTGGTTCCACCGTCATGCGATCTTGAATGAGACTCGAGACGACACCGAGTTGACACCCGCAGCAACAACGGGAGGCGACACGATGGAGCTGCAGCAGCCTGTGATTCCACTCACGTCGTGGTCGTCGCCTATGCGATCAGACTCTTCCCAATCCGTGTGCCCTCGAGCACCAGTGGCAATTGATGTCTCGCCAGTGCCCCCAGATGACATGAGCGATCATGCACCTATCATGCAAGACCCGAGAGATCGCGTTGTTAAGTAAAGGACCCGTGGGTCGGCCCTATCTGAGTTACAGGTTGGCTAATTCTGTACATATTCGCACCCCGCATAGTCAGAGATTGCGGGGAATTCACGTTTTTGTGAGGGCTACCTACCCAGCCTCCTCATATCTCACTGAAATATCGCTTACTGAGCTTGCTTTTGCTGTTAGATGATCACCATCAGCGGCGTCCTCGGAGCTGGACTCTATGTGCGAAGCGGATCGATCTTACGATTTGGAGGCCCTGGCGCCGTCCTCATATCTACCACAGTCATGGGGTTACTCGCTTGGATGGTAATGCAGTGCATTGGCGAGATGCTGACTCTGTGGCCGATATCCGGTGCGCTGGTGGAATACGTCGGAGCCTTTGTCGACGAGGATCTGGGCATCGCGGTCGGAATCGCTTATTGGTACCATCAACGTGGCCGTCCATGTATTGGAAGGAATCCTAGCTGACTGTTTTCTCGCTACACTAGGTTCACTTATGCGATTACTCTTGCGGCGCTAATTGTGACAGGGGCGGGTGTGCTCGATTTTTGGGATCCAGGGAAAGCCATTCAGGGGACGGTGATGTTTTTCCTCATTCCTTCTTTTATCATCTTCTTCAACAGTTTTGGAGTCCAGGTGTGACGCAATTTCCATATATTTGAGATGCATTGCTAAGGATTGCTAGATTTATGGGTTGTCAGAGGTGATCGGAGGCTGTATGAAACTAATTGGCATATGTGTGGTGATTGTCGGCATGATTGCGATTAACGTTGGGGGTAAGTCAGTTGTGCCAAGAGACTCTACTTGTTCTGAGCTGACTTTCATAGCTGGAGCTGATGGCAACATTGGTACTCGTTGTAAATCACTGCAACTTTCCCCTACGATGATGATGATTACTCAATCTGGTGCAGATTTCAAATACGACACCATCTTCCCCCATGACCCAGCGACTGGTAATTCTTGGGCATCTGTCTTGTTGTAAGTACTGACCCGAACGTATGCAACCGTGTGGTTATTAATTCGCGCAGTATTGGGTTCTCTACCGCGGCATTCGCGTACGTCGGTGTCGATATCACAGCCGCCACTGCCCTCGAAGCTCGCCCGGAACGCAAAGGTTCACAGGGAGACAAAAGATTCTGGCCGACCATCTCTGTTCGATTCGTTGCAACCTGGACAAGCTTCATCGTCTGGATCATCTACTTCCTTGCAGGAATCATGCTTAGCTTCAACGTCCACTGGCAGAACTCTAATCTCCCTCGCGCGTCATTCCTCGGTTCCCCTGTCAACCGTACCGATGACAACCAGATTAAAAGCAACTCCGGGTTCGTCATTAGCGCATCGCTTTCTAAAATTCCCGGGCTGGCCGATATGGTCGCGGCGATTATTCTCATAACCGTGATTTTTTCGGCCAACACAACTCTTTACGTCGCCTCGCGAGCACTTTTTGTTCTCGCCCGCAAAGTCCACGGTAACGAGTGGTACTTGCAGTGCCTGGCGTTCTTTGGAAAAACGAATCATTACCAGGTGCCTGTCAGGGCAATGCTTCTTTCGTGTTGTTTTCTGTGGGTGCCGTTCTTATACCTTTCACCACAGAGCTCGCCGCATACGACTATTGCAAGCGTGAGTTTCCTCCTTTTTTAGAAATTTATTTCTGACACCTAAACAGTTATTCGAGGTTCTTTCCCAAATGGGCTCGGTGAGTTGCATTATTGTCTGGACTTGTGAATGCTGGGCGTTCGTCCGGTTCTATAACTGGTAATCTCCACGACTCTGTAGAAATTTGTGCTATGTTGACATTAAATTAGTCTTTACCAACACCGTGATAAGATCAACAGCTCCCCCTCCTTGGCACGACTCCGCCGCTTTCCCCAGGGTGTAGAAGATCTATACCCCTGGCGCTCCCACGGCCAGCCCTTCACCATGTACCTCGCACTTTGTGGCTGCTTGTTCGTCCTCCTCGTCGCTGATGGTGCTGCACTGTGGCACGGCTTCTTGATCCCTGGATTGCTCTCTGCTTATCTTGCCGTATGTTCCTCACCCCATCTTAAAATCTTCATGAAAATATTGATTATACTCAAAAGCCACTCTGCTTCGTCGTTCTCTGGTTCGGTATCAAGTTCCTGCGCTGGAGAAGCCTGAAGCTACATCTTGAGAATCTGTCGGACTTCGAGGAGGCTAAGCTGAGGTTCCGATATCTGGATGAGATTGCCCAGAGAGCTGCGGTAAGGATTCAACCGCAACAGCCGCGCGGATGGGGAAATCTATGGGGCTTGATGTAAAATACACATCAACTAAGTATCCACGTACGCAGGTTCAGGCTGGTCGGTTTCCCAGGGAAATCATCAAAGAATCTTAGAGTTGATATGACTGCCCAGGTCTCCATTGTCAGAGGCATTATCCTATAACAGTGCTGGACGCTAAAATGTGCTCACTTCGGATCTCCATTGATTCCCTACTAGACCTAAAATGGACAACAAACGACCTAAAACTAGAAAATGTCAGTCATGCAAACGTCAGCGGACTTCGCCGTCAAATCCAGGGCCCAAATTGATAGATTCATAAGTACATGGAACTGATTGATATTGAGTGCTCTCGCAGACGTCGGTCAGAAGTTTTGTCAATGCGCCATAACATAAACGAAATGAAAGGATGCAAGCTCTCGCATGAAGGGAGTTATATGTGTTCGCTCAATTTTCCTAGCTCGAAACTTGTCTCAGCCACTACAGCAAGTCTCATGTCCCTTCATTGCGGAACGAGAGGTGTGAGATGGTTGCCATGGCCATCAAGAACTAGGAGGCGGTATTTCCTAATTGTATGGCCAGTCGTAGCAGAAATAAAGAGATTTTAATCCAGCGAAGGCCTGTATTATGGTAGTCGGTCCATTAGGGCTAATTTCAATTCTGCAGTTAGGTGGGAGCTTCGGGTCTTAATACCAACCCTCTATATGGACCTTCCTTTGAAGATAATGCATGGCGGGATCATCTATCCAGTAGGGATTATGCGATAGAGGTAACTTACTCTTGATTGATTGCCCGATTACCTAGCAGTTTAATCAAGTTAGCAACCCACTTCTCTCCCTTAGCTCCAACTGCTGGTCCATGACATCTGCCACCTGCTCTATTTCCGACTGTTATGAGCCCGATTCGTAAGTAAGAAGACTATATTCGTCAACTGAAGCTATTCGCAAGGTTTATCCGCGGTAGCTACCCGGCTAGACGTCTGCCTCTTACCTCTGACTGTGAGGGGCTGAAGCAAGACTTGATTCAATCTAGCTAGGCCAACATGCTGTTTACAAAAAGCTTGGGGAAGAAAGGTTCGTCCCGCGTGTTCTCAGTTTTCTCATTGGCAGTGCAGGGGTGACGCGGGAAAGTCTAGAAGAGTCTATAAGGCTGACAGTACGAACCGTCTCAATAGGATGCCTAGGCCGCGAAGCACGACATAGGAGATTTGAGCTGCTGTTGACCTTTATAAAGACATGTGCACATCTCCGCCGAAAATACGGCTGATTTAATGAATAGAGAAGATATGTCATAGCCCTAGTTACTCGGCTAAATAAACACAGAATGAAATTCTTTTCAGTAAAAAATTGAAGGAATGAATAAAAGTAGAGTCAACAGCGTGAAAATGAATGAGAAAGGAGTGGTAGTGGCAGCTAGGAAAGCAAAGAGCGAAGCCGACCCAGAAAAAACATAGCAAAATGACGGCGAATTACAGGCCCTTCATTCCCCCTTTTTTTATGGCAAGTTTAACAGTTTCTTAGTTCTCTAATTACCCTGCACGCACCTCCAGACTCGCTCCACTTCGTTTAAAGACATGTGTGGGTAACACGATGTAGTTAGGGTACAAACACTCCAGCAACAGAGCCATAAGGACCACGCTAAATCATCTTTATCTGGGTTTTAGGACTCTGCCTCATTTAACCTTTGATTTAATTTATTCATACTATAAAACAGTAACGGGATTACTCTGCATAAAAACCAGCTGACCAAGTCTGAAAAGACCTAAGCCAACTAAGTCAATGTAAATAACAGAGTCCCTAAGAAAAGTAAGACTATTCTATTTTTTAAATAGAAACAGCCTGAAGTTGATGCTCTAGTTAGTTGTGAGCTACTATTAGCACAGCATAAGCAAGGGGCATCACCTGCTCACCTGACCCTAGAAAGAATGATTTTACTAGGATCATCAAGGACTCCCCTATTAACTATAAGCATGATTAAATGTCCGAGCCTTCTAGTGTGTCTGTCCTTATTTAGGTAGAGAATATCACCCTTCTTTCCTTGCTTCATTCTGTGCCAACTCTACTCTTATCTAAGTGGTTCCTACCCCTCCTTCAAAAAATCCGCTGCCTGTGTACCCGCAGAGTTGCCTAACTAGTTATCTAGAGAGAGAAAGTTCTGGTTGCTATATTTACATTTCTTACATAAACTAAAGATGATCTAAATCACATACCTGCCGTTTGTATCAAACAAGATACGGGTTCTGCATCTCTGAATATCATCCTTGCTATCAATAAAACCAAGAAAGCTGATGACATTGTCATTCTCAATGACTTGAGTGAAGCTGCATATGACTCATTCGTACAAATGTTAATATTCTCTGGAAGGCTCTAGGCCTCTCACCCAATGGAGGCATTTCAATAAGCTTCACGAGCTGCCGCCCAAAGAGATACGGTGTGTGCTTCCACATCAGACTGGATCCGATGTTCTAACAAGACTGTTGTTGTGGCAGCAAACGCCGACCGCGGACCGAGCAATGATGAAGACGAAACGAGACGAGTGACAACTGCCCTCCACCATAACGGCACCCTACACAAAGCCCACAGCGAGCTCTATTTGTCGATGCAGTTGGCTATACTGGTGTGCCTGACTGCCCACCGAAGGCCATCTTTTGTCTTACCACGCAGGTCGATTGATTTGGCAAATATTTCGGGAAGAATGGCATTGACCATTGTAATGTGTTTTGATAATCGATGGCGACACATTGACCGCCAATAAGTACTCTTTTCATTGTGTCAAGCTGCCACAAGCATTGGCCGGTCGAGGCGCACTTGCTCGTCGGAGTAATCGCTCAAAGAAGAGACGCCAGCCATGAGCGGAGCTCTTTCCCCTGTCGCGACTCTTGCGCGTCGTTGAGCAAGCGATAAACGATAGGTGCTGTGTGAGGTTCATCGTGACCAACAAAGTATGACGTGTTTGGAACAGCCATCTTTACGAGTCAAAGCAAACATCAGCTTAATTCCAAAAAAGCAATGAGCTGAATTGCAAGGTGTGTTTACCTTGAACTTCTCCACGAACTCATCAATGCAAGTTATCAGAATCTCATCTGACCCTGCCAGAATAAGCACGCTACTAGCCTTAATCCCGTTCCACCACTCCGCTGGCGCTAGATGAGGCTGGTTGTAGTTGTCCTCTCCCTGGTCTGCCAGATACGCCCTGCTGCACGACACAGCGGAAGCAGATGTGATTATATCCTTATACATATTCGTCATAACAGACGGAAAACTCTGTGAAAAGGAGACCCACGGGCTGATTAGAAACACACCAGCTAAGGGACCAGATATGTCCAGGGGTTCAATTGCTTTGTGGGTATGTGAGATATGAGATAGCACCGCCAATGTGAGATTACCGCCGGCAGAATCACCGCCTATTATGACATTTGAAGGGCTGCGACCGGTTTCCTGGATCAAATAGCGAAGTCCTTCCACAGCTTGTTTTAGCTGAGTCGGGTATACCGCCTGCGGAGTGAAGGTGTAAGTGAGAAAGAATATTGCTATGTCCTTGCCTGCATCGTTGAGATTATCCATTATGTCAGTGACGAAATAAAGATGTGCCGGGTTTGCAGGCATTGCAAAACCACCACCTATATATTGTAAGTTTTGCCTTTTGTTTCTGAAAGCTTCGCTCCAGGGAGTTTGTGACTTACCATGGAAGTACAGGAGGACGTTTTCCGCATTCTCGTTTCCAAACCAGTGCCCTGAAGCACCGTGCGCTAATTTAACTGTGAGAGGAGCAAATCCGTTTCGTTTCGCGAAAGCTTCGTAAGTGCAACTATTCGGAGGGTTCAAAGACCTATACAGATAGTGGCTCGGTAAGCCAGTGTTGCCAACTGAGCTACAAGCAAAACGTGCTTTTCCTCTGAGGGGTACAGCTTACTGGCTTTGCCTCATCGAGAAACGTGAGAACATTTGTCTGATAACCGCATATTTAATATGCTTGCTATAGGATTTGGCACCCCATTCTCCGCGAAAAGCGCCCGTGGTTGCAGCGTAAATGGCCGCGGCGATCAACGATAAGTACGCTGGGATGAGGTCGAGCTTTTCAAGTAAATTAAGCTTCGGAGGATAATTGTCCAACGCCATCTCCCAGGATAGCATATTCTTCGCAAAGAGGTTTTTGTACAGTAAGGTAGACTAGGAGACGGCCCAGAAATTTGCTCTTCCATTCATTTCAATCCGAACACAGCCCTTTATGCCGCACGCAGGATTGCGAGAGTGTAATTTGGAGAGTTTGTGTCTTCCAATGACGACCGAAATACCGAGGAGTTACTTGCATTAGCCGACGTAGACATTGAAACATCATTCGCATTGCCGAGGCACTTTCTGGCCCTCAAAACTCTTAACAACAATACCTCTAAGCGGATTAGCCACATACGCCCGGCCTTTAGGTCCCCGGTAGCTAAAAATTGGATCACTGGCTTCTACGCCTTTCGACCCCGCACTTTTATAAAGGTCCAGCCTACCACATTGCTCGGTGAGTAAGTAGGATGCAAACTCCACGAACAGCAGAAGAACGGTCCTGTCCTGATCCGATGTGGAAGTCTCGCTTCATCTACCCAATAGCAGACACCGAAGACGAGACAAAGTTGGATAGATATGTTTAATGGCCAAAGCTAAATTGTCATTCTCCGCACCTCATTTGTAAATAGTCAAGCCAACGATGTCTGTGGACAAATACCTGATGCAGTCACCTAGGTGATATTCAACCCATCCTCCAGACTCGAGTTGTTCATGAAAGTCGGAAGAGCATCCTTCTTATAAAGTACCCTCTCTGTCGTCCGCATCTTCCGTCATGCTCTCTGTCAAGCACCGTTGTTTCATGTTTTGATCATTATCAGTGTCTCCAATCTCTACAGCCCACCTTCTTTTCCTCCTAACGCAATTAGAGCGAGGCTCTTTGATCAAGTGCACATCAAAGAAATGACGCCTCAGTGCTATAACACCAGTGTACTGTTTCCTAGAATAACAAGGGTGGGGACACAAAGCCATGGTTAAGGGCTGCAATGCTGACAAGTGCCCATTAATGTGGTTTAGAAGTGTAGTCTTATCCAGCCATTGCTAAAATTACTTATTAGCTCTCTTATTTTTATTGCCTAGACAAAACAGACAGAATCTAGGCACTACTAAAGTATAATAAAACATTAATTGCCTGCATTGTAGCTCAAGATTAGCTAGGTGAGAACCTTAATGCTAAATCTAGTCTTCTTTAGAATATAAAAGCTGAGCATATAGATAGCAAAACTACATAAAGGTCTAATAAATATAATAGTAGGCTTTTTTACTGTTCTTATAGCATTGCTAGTAGGGAGCTATATTTAATGATTTTCTCTAATATTATAATATATATTTAGCATGAGTTTAGAAGGCAAGACTGTACTTATTATTAGCATTAATAAGTTATATAAAAGGGCAAAATAACAGACCTAGATATTAGTATTAAATAGACAGGGCAGAGGCCATCCACTAGCCCCAGGCCTAGATAGTATATAACTCTATCAGTTACTTTACATAGTGAAATTATATCTTATAAGTATTATCTTCTAACCTTACTATCAACTATCACTTCCTTAGAAAGGTTCTCGCGCAAATAAGCTCTGACTGGTATGTATTTAGAGTAAATATCAAAGACTTTTATAGTATTATGCTTAGAGAAGTAATTCCTAGCAAGATATTTATTATAGTAGCTATTCTACTACTATTTAATAAATGCGTCTTGCTTTACCCGTAACTTTTTTGCTTTTTTTATATATAGTCTAGATTATTCTGCTACAAGAGACTTATGAAGGTTGGGCTCCTATCTAATTTAGTTAGTTAGTTTAGAAAAACATCTATTAAGAGTAACAACTTCCTCATTATATTTAATTTTAAAAATTACTGCAGCATTAAGGTAAAGAGGAATATTTAGATTATAATAATATATTATACACTGTTCTATATCTTAACACTCATAATCCAGTTCAATGTTATATGTAATAGCTTGCATATTAAGTACCTTAAGCAGTGCTTAGTACTTAAGAAATATATTATGATTTTAGTAATTAAGTGCTTAGCTATATATTGCTTCTGTGGCCTTAGCTGTATTAATTAAGTTAGCAAGATTGATAAGTAAATAGAAGAAAAGAAGAATAAAAAGAGTAATAAGATAGTACTATCTCCTTACAGCTTTAATATATAGTTAACTCTATTCACCACCTGCCCTCTAATACCATGAATATATAGCTAGTTTTAAAATCTATCCCTTTCTCTAAGACTAGTGAAATAATGTCTTAATAAGGAGAAGGTTAGTCCCTTATCTAACCTTAGACCACTAGGAGTGACCATTAAAAAAAAAAGGGAGATCTTTAGTAATATCTATCTATTATAAAGTCCATGATTCTCTTCCCTCTAGTGGTCTTTGGGCTAGTAGTTTATTAACAGAGGATATGCCCTTGAAGGCATCATTAGTAATGCTATGGACCATCACCTAATAGATGAAATTTATAGTAAGAATGGGATGCTCCCTAAACTAATTCTTAGGCCTAGACTCTCACAGTAAGCCATGGTTAATATAAAGCTCAGAGAGGGAATAATGTATAGGGTTATATTATCTTAGTAGTGTCATCCTTTCAGGAATTTAGGGTTAATAGTTACCTAGTATTTTACTTTCCCAGCTAACTTGCTCCACTTTATATGGAAAGATAAATACTATGCATAATATAAGTAACCTTAATGCATTAGAAAGCATGTTTAGAATAATAGACCCTATAGTAAAGGCACTTATTTATATTTCTATAGAAGCTTAACTCTATAATAGTACTAGCTCTAGCCCCTAAGCCTATAAAAAGTGCAAGACTACTTCTAGTTTATACCTATGCCTACTTATGTATATAGTCATGAGGATCATCTCTAAATAAATAGTAAAGTAAGTATATAATATTCTTAGCTATTACTAAGTATACTTTGCATAGTTTTATTAAAAGTCCCTATTTTTTGGTCAAATCATCTTTGATGAACTAAGAGTTTATTAGCATCTAGATTATTATAATAAATAGCCTTCTAGAAGGGGATATATATTAAAGATATTATCTTTTACTTATCTTAGGAGAGTCTAAGAGGTCTTATACTCTTATTTTAAGGTAAAGCTAGTAAAGTTATGATAGACTATCTTCTGAGATGGCAACCCCTTTTTTTATATAATAATAAATTCTTTGGCAAAGAGCTTAAGGATTTATAGAGAGGGGTTAGGTTCATCCTTAGAAAAATTTATTATTATACTTTCATTATAGGAAAGTCTCTATCTGCAACTAGCATTAGCACAATAGTTTTTGATATTAATCCTAAAATGGTAGTAATAGTAATAACTTACTCTGCCTAATTAAATACTGCTTTGTTATACTTTGCATTAGTAGCTGATGCTAGTCTTAGATGGTAAATAATGTTCTCCTTCTGTTCCTGCTGAAGTTGATAATCAAGAGTAAACCTATATAACTTAGTATGCCTCTACTACTCTCTAACTACTTTCTCTAGACCCTCTTTGTCTACTTCTGAAAACATGGTCATGTGATGTTATGTGCAGGTGTGAGCTCTGGGGCAGGTAGATAATTTAGTAGAGATTAAATAAGACAAGAACTAAAAAACTTTATCTTGAAGGACAGGGCTCTCAGTCTATTTAATAGTAGCTAGATTAGTTACCTAGCATGTGTTTTACTTGGTTAAGGTGCCCTTAACCACTTATAAACCCTCATCACCACCTCTTATCACCACTCTGGAAAATAACTCGCAAGTGATGATGAGGAGTAATAAAGTCCTTACCTATATCACTAGTACCTACACTAAAATTGCAAGGTTGCTTTTTCAATAGAGCAAGGCTTTTTAAGAATTAACTGTGTTTAATATGTGGCTTAAGTATGGCTGAGCGGATGGGAAGCCCTGTTTTCCACACCCTATAGTTATATGTACTTTATATTTCAGGTATCGCAAATCATATCCTGAGAGAAGTTTGTTATAGAGATGATGTGTGAGCACCTTAGGTAGTGACTGACAAATCTTGGGCTAATAGACGCTAATCTATAAAAGTGCCAAGGTATCGACAACATATCTGACCCAGATAAGCAGAAATCTTCAGCAAAACCATACCTACGGGGGTTGATAATCTAATGATTAGATCAACACTGGTCATATTCTGAATCACATTTTAATAAAGCTAGTGCCAGTTCCAAGCAGCTCAGCTATTTGGGTCAAGATCCAGCAGAATAATGCTCAACAGATAAAGCTCATCCAGATACAGTAAGAGTAATTACTTGCCAAGCAGGGGGTCATACGCAAACCATAAGAAGGAATCAGGAATGCAAGATTTAACTAGAGAGGCCTGGAGACGTTACTGCTCTGGAAAGTGTGGGATGGCAAGACTTCTGGTTTGATGTACCTGGATGTAGCATGATCTACTGCCCTTGTTCATTCTTTTCACCCTATGGAAACCTCCCTCAGGAACGGGAGTAGAACGGGAGTACGATCAGGCGTGCACCGGGTACAACCCGAAGGAGTTTTATATGGTTCCAGACCTAATCAAGGGTTATCAACAAAAAAAATAGTATGACCACACCCGCACTATCCAGTGGAAGGGATCCCAATATGCTCTTGAATGGGATAAGATAAGAAGAATTTTTCTTCGCTGCGGATAGGAAAAATTGCGCAGGGAAGAGACAAAGTGAGCGCCTGGCAAAATAAATTAGAATTTACTAATCTTCTTTAATATTACGCATACGATGAGCATAATTTATAGATATTAGGGGGTGGTCATGGCAGGTATATAATTTGAATTAATGCTATTTAAAATCAAACCTTTACCTGGGTGTTCGCGGTCGGAGAGGGTTGAAGATTAGTATGGTAGTAGTAGTGGTGGTGATGATGGTGGTATCTTATATGGTAAACGTGTTTCATTCACCTTGAAATTGATTCATGGTCAACACACGCTGACCTTCTTTCCGCTGGACCACGCCGACCGTTTCCGACACACGCTGGGCTGCTAGCCCTCCCAAGTACCATCCAATAGACGAGCATCCGTCGCTTCACACAACAATGGCTGCTGTCAAATCAGGATATCTGTCGCCTAAGGTAGGATTGTGTACGTTATTACCTCACGATTCCCTGCATATATGCACGCCTGTCACACCCGCAGGTTCCGGTCACATCGGCCATCTTTAATGTGACATAAGGTGCAGAAAACAATATGCACACAGTCAGATGGCACTGTGAACGTAGCTCGTACGCACCAATGGGAGGCTTTTGCTCTACAAGGCTATTCCGGAAATATGTGTCTGACGTGTTGGACATATGTCGTTAGCCAGATTTATCTCCGCTCTTGCGCCCAGTGCGGCTGCATTGTGAGATTACTTATTCGGCTCATCTGACACTGAAGGCTAACTGAGCTCGGAATATATTCTTTACCTATACAAGACATCCTACTGTGAGCCATGGCTACCGCTGCGAGTCTTGATTCAGTCGAGTTTTTCCTCGGTGGGAATAGGAATCTCCGCGTATACTACCAATTCGGCGACGATAATACCCTTCGTGAGTCTTGCTTTGCGCAGGATTATGGCTGGTTCATCCGAGGGAACGGGATTATTGCAAAGGATGCCAAACGCAACTCCCCGGTTACTGCCACACGTTGGACTGACAATCCGGGAACCACTCAGGTGAGTCCGGTTACGCAAATAATCGTTGTATTTCACCTGACTAGTTCAGATACGTGTCTACTATGTGGATGACGCACACGATATCCGCGAGGTAAGATCCAGGCAGCATCTGCGTAGTTCAAACGGATATTTTTAACAAATGGGAAGTGCCAAGGTGATAGCCAGCTAACAAGTTTATGGACGTCACGGACTATTGGTTATGCCTCAGATACTGAGATTGGGCTTGGCTCCCAGCTTGCAATTGCTCGTCCTGACAAGGATGACCAATTGCTAAGGCTGTTTTACTAAGGGAATGATGCCTCGTTACGCGAGGTTAGATTTGACTCCAGCGAGCAAAACTGGTCCGTACAAGACAACCCCATTACGTTAGACGCAATTACGGGCACAAGGCTGTCCGCAGTGTCCGACAAAGCAAAACAGGCTGTGCGTCTCTATTATCAAGGAAACGACTACAGGCTTCGCGAAATGTACTGCGACGAAAACTATACGTGGGGACATAACTGTAAGATTGTCGATATGCTACATATAGAGATAGCTCTTTAGGAACTGATATCGCATACACCAATAGCGACCATAATCAGACGAAAGCCCCCTCTCGTCCGAAATGCTCCTATTTCTGCCGTTAGCTGGAGAAACGACAACGGCGAACTGCAAATCCGTGTCTTCTCTGTTCATTCTGCCGAGAGAAATGCGGTTTCGCAATTTTCGTACAGATTTCCTAACTGGCAAGGTCCCTTTGACCTGAAGGTGCCATACAAACTGGATTCGGGAATCGCAACATGCCGGAATACTGGAACGAACACGACCGCCCAGAGCCCAATTTCTGTTTTCTATCAGAATGGGCCGAGGATCATTGATTTAGCGCCTATTCCTGCGGACGAAACTCCCCTCGGCAAGCAGATGGCTTCTGGTATTCAAGGACCCGCGGGAATACCGATATCAAGGGGCGGAGAAACAGAAAAAGAACAAGGTGAGAGTTGTATGCTACGTCTTTGATGAAAATAAGCTGACTAGCTAATGCGACCAGAAGCGCAAATTCCGTTAGAAGCTCAATCAGATGCTCAACTAGACGTGCAGCCAGACGTGCAGCCAGATGCACATCAACCTGGTCATGATTCTCGTAACGAGGCCCAGGAAGCGAATGCCGCCTGGTCCGAATTTAACATCATTGACTATGGTACTTATAGTCTCTATGTGGGCCCGCCCGATCTTGCAAGGGTATCTCCCGGTACCATCTCATTCTCACCAAGCGGCAAATTACTGGCCATTGGCGATAGTGACTCGCCATGCACTCGGATCTGGGATGTACAGCGGGCCACCGAACTTAAGTGCAGTACGTATACTGGGAACACTGCTTTCGTTAGAAGTGTAACTTTTGCGCCAGACAGCGAAGACAAAGTTTGGGTGGGGAGATGGCAGGGCGCCTTTTTCTGGGAATGGCCGAGCAAAGATAATATCGAAGACGCCCAACTCCGTGATAATTCATCATGGGCTGACATATTGACACCTTCGCCGGATGGCAGATATTTGTTAGCCAACGATGTGTTGTGGTACATGTCTCCACCTACGCCAGCCAAGCTCGGAACATTCCCTAGTGGTACAGCTCTCGCATTTTCACAAGACAGCAGCCTCGTGGCTACAATTTACAAAAACTCGGTCAATATCTTCGATGCTGCGAGCTTAAAACTTCTGAAAACCCTCAAAGGTCATTCGGGCGAGGTTACAACTGTTGAATTCCTGGACAGACGGGATATGATTGTTACTGGGTCTAGGGATTATACAATAAGGCTTTGGGACTGGACAAATGAAAAGTTGAAGGGAGTACAGTTCCACCAAGCTGAGGTTACTTGGGTCGCAGTTTCACGAAACGGCAAATGGGTGGCCTCGGGATCTCGTGATGGAATACTCAAGCTTTGGGACGGGGCGCTAGCAAGAGAGTGCGGTGAGTTCCGAGGGCACGTAGGCGGGAATACTCGTACTATTGCATTCTCTCCAGATAGCACTCTGCTGGCAGCTGTGTGCTCTCGACAAGTCAAGATATGGAAGATAGGCTCCTAGAGAATTGGTCACACTTGGTGCGGACAAGTTCGGCTTGATCTTGAAGTGGTTCACAAATCTGTGCCACCTAGTGACATAGCTCCTGGGAGTCATATTATGGTCAAGCTCCCCCAACGGGTTGAAACAGCCGTACTCTATTGTCAGTGTAACATGGATTCTTTTGTGCTAGGAGTGGCCCTGGATGACGACAGCCGCGGTGGGTCGAGTGATATTCGCAGGCATAGTACTATAACTAATGCAGTAACAGTGGATACTGAAGTAACCTGCTAGTAGTTTAGTCTTCTACTCTTTCATTACCTAAGTAATTAGCTTATAAGGGAGTATATAAGTGTGCGGGCTACTCCCTATTTAAATATATTTATAAAGAGCTCCATTATGACAGTCAGGGTAGTTGCAGCCATTATACTGATATATACTGTAATGACTAATCTAGAAGGTTTTAAGAGTCTAGAAAGCATAGCTTTACTTGCCTTTAGCAGTAGTAAAGCCACACCTATTGTATTAGACTCTGATATTACCACTAAGTTAAATGAAAATAGCGATGTAGGCATGGAGTAACTTAAATATATTAATATACCTTCCTTACTGCTATAATATCCCCAGAGTCCTACTATATAATAATCAGATATAGTTAACTAAACCTTACTCCACAGGTCTGATAGACTGCTGCTAGCATAGGTTAATGCATCATGGGCTGAGTCTGCAAGATTAGATACCTAGTTAGATAGACTAAAGAACTAAATAATTCTCTGTTGTATCAAGCTTATCTAATCTATCTAAAGTTAACGTAATCAACCACCGAGCGACGAATACCCCTGAGCGACGAATTTCTCCCTGGGTCAACCACTTCCTTTCTTTAATGCGTTCTTTTATCATCACCACTATTAAAAATGCCTTTATCTCAAGAAAATCGGATACAAATGGCAATTGCAGCCATTAAGAATAAAAAAATTAAGTCAGTACTAAGCACTGCAGAGACCTTTAGCGTGCCTGAGCCTACCCTTCGCGCTCGCCTCAATGGAAGAAAACCACGCTCAGAAACACGTGCTAATGGCCATAAATTAACAGCTCTGGAAGAAGAAGTTCTTACCAAGTGTCTACTAGATGCAGATAAACGGGGCTTTTCAATTCGACCAGAGTTCCTACGTGGAATGGCGCAGATATTACTCCATGAGCGTACACAGGATCCTACCACAACCATTGGTGTCAACTGGGCATATAAGTTTATTAAACGCCATCCAGCCCTTCGCACACGATATAACCGGAGGATTACATACCAGCGTGCAAAGCAGGAGGATCCAAGGGTTATAAAACAGTGGTTTACAACTGTGCATGAGGCTATTCAAGAATATAGCATCCATGAGGATGACATCTGGAACTTTGATGAGACTGGCTTTGCAATGGGACTCTGTACAACTTCTAAGGTTATCACTGCAGTGGATCGCAGTGAGAGACCCCATACTATCATTCAGGGTAACCGCGAATGGGTTACAATAATTGAATGTGTGAGCTCAAAGGGGGTTTCTATACCACCAGTGGTTATCTTAAAGGGGAAAGAGCAACAGGCTACCTGGTATTAAGAATCAGCAGTTCCTCAAAGCTGGTTAATTGCAATGAGTGATAATGGCTGGACAACTGATATAATAGGCCTTTGCTGGCTTAAAGAGGTGTTTGAGCCATACTTAAGGCAGCATTCAACTGGTGCAAAGAGATTACTTATTCTTGATGGCCATTCTAGTCATCAAACTGCAGAATTTGATGCATTCTGCAAGGAGAATGCAATCATCTGCCTTTGCATGCCACCACATACTTCTCACCTTCTGCAACCATTGGATGTTGGTGTTTTTGGTCCACTAAAGCACACATATGGGAAGTTAGTTGAAGGAATAATGGTTGCTGGCAATAACCATATTGATAAGGAAGACTTCCTACACCTATACCCATCTGCGCGTGAGAGGGTCTTTATCCAGAAGAATATACACAGTGGCTTTACAGGTGCTGGTCTTAAACCACTTAATGAAGACCGGGTGCTTGAAAAGATTACTTTTCAACTTCGTACACCAACACCACCAATTCTTGAAGGCTCTATATCATCTGCTTTTCAGACTCCTCAGAATCCTCAGCAACTAGATAAAAAGGTCCGCAGCCTACAGAGAAGTCTTCAGAAAAGAAAGCTTTCTAGCAGTCCAGTATCCCATATCCAACATCTTGAAAAGGCTGCATAAATGGCAATGAATATGAACCTTCTTCTTCAACAAGAAATCAAGGTTCTACAGGCTGAGAATGAGTGAAAGATGAGAAAGAAGGCAAAGAGGCGTGCTAACCTAGGTAATGATATCCTTCTATCTATACAGGAAGGTCAAAGTCGCATTCAGCAGCTTGATATACCTCTTGTTGAGCAGGCCAGTGAGCCTACACCTATACCTAGTCAGCGGGCTCCACCACGCTGCAGTGCGTGTTGGACTATTGGACATACTAGAAGGAATTGTCCTAATATATAGCTATATATTCAGCTACTAGATAGTCAAGTCTAATGATGTTGGTGGTTGAAAAGCTTCAAATTAGTATTAGAAGCGGCAAAAATTCGTCGCTCGGGGGTATTCGTCGCTCGGTGGTTGATTACGTTAGTTATAATCTATTAGTATTAGGTCTATGGCTTATTGCACGTCCTTACCTTTTAGGAAAAATAGATCTTGGGGTAATAAAGTAGGTCTACATCCCTTAAAGATAATAGCTAAGCATATTAAGGCTGCCGCGCATAATGCTAAGGGGACTAGTCTTAAAGTATTTCATAGCATTGCAAAATGGGCAACCAACCAATGCAACCCAAGATAGATCAGGACAACGCTTTGGTCTCTAGCACTCATGAAAAGTTGTCCTTATGATAGGGTTGGTGCTGGATATAGGGTCTATGATGACCGGTCTTCCTGGGCCAATAGCTACCAATAGCTACCAACCATCATGTGGCCGCGTCAAAAGCAGCGTGCACAAAGGTCCATTGATAGGGAAAATATTCCTTCTTCTCTAGCATCATATATAAGGGACTGCATTGTGCACTGCTATAAGAAGATGTTTACTGACTACCTGTCAGTTTAGTTCTGCAAACCAAAAATAAGGCTGCTGTTATTCATCACAACTGTTGTAGCTTGTGTTTTGGCGATGGCCTATCAAGATTAATAAAGAGACTCTTATCCGGTAGGTCATGTGGTTATTCAACTCAGTAATTCACACTCACCTACTTTTAGGATCATTATGGCCGACTAGAACTTTGAGCTTACACCAAAAGCAACTACTAAGAAGAAATAGCTTTCACCACCTTTAACAACATCAGTTTTACACAAAATATCTCTAATACATATATATCCTGCAGTTTTAAGCTCTCCTGATCACTCCAAGGTCAGGAGCAGCTAGATATTTCTATAACATATGAAATCAAAGCCTGGTCTTTAAATAAAAATCAGCTATCCTTCAATAGTTCATCATGTAATCATTTCTAACAAAGTTATTTTGCTCTTAATGGGAGCACAGATTGTCATAGTACACCTAACTTTACTTACCCTCACTTATGGATCAATCCAGGCCTCTAAACGAAGTCAATTCTGTCGCATGGCGAAGCATACAGTTGTTTAAAGTACTGTTATCTTCTAGTCAGTTAATATATAACATGCAAGACCACTTGTCGCTCATATCTTTGGTATGAATACTCAAACTCCAGGCAGGAACTACCAAACGTCTTTGACCTGTCTGCTGTGCTTCTTTTCTGAGTCAATGTAACGGGTGGCTGTTGCACATCTTTCTGGAATCTCGGTTTGGGAATTTTATTTTCGCGAAACATGCCGGGCTGTCCTAGATACAGTGACACAGACATAAGATCAGAAGTTACTCCCCATCTCTACTTGGTCGGCTGAGCCTCGAATAACAGACACCTCCGACAGCTTGGAGAGCTTTGGTGCCCCTGAATGGCTTGTTTGCGATACCTGCAGCCATAACATAGAATATGGAATTTCTCGAGGTATATCTTGATCTGGTATCCAGTTTCCTGGATTTTATCGCCGAAAAGCTTTGCATATTAGGTACTGGCCTACTTGCTGCTGGCTGATAGATATATAGGCGCGCTCTAGGGTGTCTTATCATCACCCTGGGCAGTCCTCAGAACCTGGGATAAGCAGCGACTATATAGCTGAGTGAAGACAGTCTGACATGAATCTTGAGAAAGCAGGCTGGGTATGAACTCCCGAAACTGGGCTAGAGTTACAGCAGGGCATTTAAACCGGCAACCGATAGGCATAAGAAAAGGAAAGCGAGAACCAACGCAGTCGTAAAATGATCTTGCTACGATATCTTATCCAGTGCATAAGCAGCTTTTCAGACGATGGCAAATGGCCAGGATTTTAGCACTCGCTTCAACCTTCCAAATTTTTCCTTGGCCTTTCTCTAGTCAGTTCCGGTCTTCTAAAGTCATCTTACAACTCACTCGGAGACTGTTCAGAATCCTTATATGAACTGATTGGACAACGATTTAAGGTTACATTGCCTCAAGTAAGTCTGTTACTGTGAATATAGATAGATTCCACCTAGCATATTATTGCCGGTTTCCAAAATGATGGGTGATCTGATGGATTTGCATGCGCCGAGTACAGTCACAGGAAGTAGTGCTTAAATCAGTCAAACTCACACTACTACTACCTGTCTGAAAAGATATTTGAGTCACACAGTACCAAGTCTTGCGCCTAACCAGGGAATTTCTCCCGAAGTCTCTCGAGGGCAGCCTGCGACAGTCTTGCCACTGTCTCGGCTCCGGTGATTTCGAAGACATTGACATCCAACTGAAGATGTGTCTTCCACCAATTCCTTATCTCGATCCTCGTCAACGAATCGACTCCCAGCGATGACAGTGATCTGTCTACGTCCAGCTCGTCTTGTGGGAGCAGCAAAAGGGAGCCGATTTTGGACGAGACTTGTCGTGTAAGGAACGCAAGTGTTTCTGGCTCATCAAGGATGGTCGGTTTGACAGCTACTGAAGAGAGAAAATCTCCCATGCTGTCGGTTACCATGATGTCTCCCTTATCAGTTGAGGGAGCTTCCAGGACCCCCAACCGAAGCAAGCGGGTATCTTTCAAAAATGGATCTGTGTCTCCAACCCGTGCAGATCGTCGTCCGGAGACAAGTCCGAGGGCAAAATGGCCCGGGTTGGTGATCCCAACCTCGGAAATGTGGGTCGTGGGAGAAATAATAACTGCCCCTTGGATCGCGTCAATTATATCTTGCTCACTCAGCCAACGTACACCAGACTCCCAGTAATGTTTACCAGGCCCAGGATTTTTGCTGAGGTACCCGATGTCCTCTACCGCACCAATATCTATCACTGACGCTGGAAGTCCCCGAGAACGTCGATATAGTGAGAATGAATCCAGGAAGGTATTAGCTGCTGCGTAGTTTGCTTGGCCCTTGTTACCAATCGTTCCAGCGAGAGAACCGGTAACGACGAAAAAGTCGAGCGGGACTGATTCGAGCGCGTGATGTAGAATCCAGGTCCCGATCACCTTGGGCCCTAACACCTCCATCCAGTCGCGATACGACATGAGGGAAATGGGATGATCCTATTCAAGTCATTAGCGTGTTTTCTAATCGAAGTGATGCGTATGGATGCATACTCTCAAGACCATTGATAGCTGAATCACGCCTGCGAGTGGCGCTGTACAAGCAGCAACCGCTTTCTGAACGTCCTCCATCTTGGCGACATCTCCAGAAACTGCAGTCGCACGGCAGCCCTGGGACTCTAGCTCTTGCAGAAAGACTTGATCATCTTCCGTTTTTCCAGCAAAAGGGGATAGGAAGGTTAGTTCGCGAGCGCCGTTCTCAACCATCCAGCTTGAGATACTCTTGCCCAGCCCGCCTAGACCCCCCACCAGCAGATACGACGACTGTGGAGAGAAGGAAGCTCCTTGAACGCATCTCCTTACCGGCAGCTCATCTTGCCTATCAGGCATCTGTATAAGTATTTTGCCAATGTGTTTGCCTGACCGCATGTAGCGGAATGCATCTTCTGCGTTTTCAGCCTGAAAGATCCTCCTTGGCCAGATCGGCCTGATCTGGCCTTGCTGGAAAAGGTCAACACATTTCTGCAGCAGACTATTTATGTCAGCGACGAACTCAGGGATTTAGATATTATGATTACCTTCTGATCTCGCTCGGTTTCTGTATTACGACGTCTTCCATATCGACAGCGATAAATGCACGATTACGTCTGAACATGTTCAGATTCAACATGCCATTGCTCTCAATATCAACCTTCCCGAGCTCAATGAACTTCCCGTGCTCGGCAACGCACTGCCATGAAGCATGGAGAAGCTCACCAGACAATGAGTTCAAGACAATGTCAGCCCCCTTACCGTCTGTTTCCTTCATGAGCTCGCGCTGGAATGACGTGTTTCTGGAGTTGAAAATGTGTCTTCTAGGAATCTGGAAAGTTGTAGCCAAGAATTCGGCCTTCTCGTCACTTCCGACGGTGGCATAGATCACGGACCCCATCATCTGGCAGACCTGGACAGCTGCTAGGCCGACGCCTCCGCAGGCCGAATGGATCAATACTGACTGGCCAGTTTTTAGGTGTCCAATCTCCAGGAGTGATTGGATCACGGTGGTATACACAGATGGCATCGTGGCGGCCTCCTCGAAGGGCAATTTCTCCGGTATGCGTACGCATAGCTGCTCAGACACAACAGCGCTTGTGGCGAAGCATCCGTGTTCGAGAACCATCACTCGATCGCCAACGCAGAGACTCTCCACGTTAGGGCCAACCTGAGTCACAATTCCTGCCCCTTCCCATCCCAACCTCCGTGTTCTCTGATCAATCATTCCTAGAGATTCTGCGATGTCCTTGAAATTTAAACCGGCAAAATGGAGCTCCACCTCCACTTGACCTGCTGTCGGTTGTCGTCTCTTGTGCTCACTCCAGGATAACGTCTCCAATACGCCATATTGCTCAATATCAAGCGATTTGTAGACCGGCTCTGTCGAGTGTGAGCGTAATTTTTCAATTGCTGGGAACCACTCGTATCGGCTGATATGGATACTGTTATTGATGTACGAATACTCATATTCAATCATGTCGTTGGACTGCTTCTGCTTTTGAAACTTCTCATATACCTGGCGCAATGCATGGCAAGCATTCTCATCCAGTGTATCGACCTCGAAAGTTACAAAGTCATGTGCCAGTTCCTGCCGGACTGTCCGAGCAAGACCCAGAACCAACGAGAATCGTGGATCATCACATTTCATCTGCGACGGCCGCGTTACCCAGATTGTTGCACTGGATGTCGCTTGGGAGAGGTATTCTCGGAAAGCTATCCACTTCTGGGGTGTGATGCTGTGAAAGAAAGGGCCCTCCAGATCCAGGAGGAATATTACAACTCCTTCAACATTCTGAATGTTGTCCAATGTTGATCTGTTGACCCGATAACCCGATTCAAGCAAATGTGCTTCGAGGTTGTGCGCATCGCTGCTGTGCTCGACTGAGACGACCAGAGTAACGTCTTTGGGATGAGAGTCATTACAAAGGTTGCGCGAGGTCATGTAAGCGCTAACTTGAAATGGCGGAGCATTATCGTAAACCACGGAATCAGTGCCCGTGAATCCTGCTGCTCTGAGCTCGCTGTCCCAGCGTTCAGGCAAGACAAACGGCTGCTCTTGGCGTCCATCCGCTTCTCCGACCCACCAGCCAGGGAGGACACCCATGATGAAATTACTCATGCGCATCTGTGAGCAGATCTCCATTAAGAGGAGGCGGCCTCCAGGGGTCAGGAGCTTTTTCACATTTCGAAGAGTATCCTGGAGACTTGGAGTTGCGTGCAACACGTTTGCTGCAATAATAAGGTCATAAGGCTCAGATTCAAACCCTTGCTGGTGAGGATCTTTGCTGATATCGAGGGTTGCAAATTCAATCGACTCGTATTGCTGAAATCGATCCCGCGCAGCCTCGAAAAATCCCGCGGAGACGTCAGTATATGTGTACACCGAGTACTGGCGACGTCCAGTGGGAGAGATCAAGCCTTTGAGTACAGCTTGCGTGGTTCCTCCTGTGCCCGCCCCGATTTCTAAAACTCGCAACGTGGGTTTGGAGTAGCTTAGCGAAGCCAAATAATCGTTCAGCTCCCACGGCGCTTGCATGGTGGTATAGAGGTCCGTCAGGCAGCCACCCTCTATGAGAACCTGGAGCGGATCGACCGAGCCGTGCAGTATGCCTTGACAGTTTTCGAATACCCGGATGATTGGTTCACATAGTGTCCTGACCTCTGACTTTGGATCGGCCGCAAGAACTTGACAGGTGGTATGTCTGATGAGTCGCAGCCGTGCGGGCGACTCAAGGCGGGCCAATTCACAAGCATCCGGTATCACACTCTGTCCATTTCGGATCCTCGACGACTCATAGTCAAGCCAATCTCGGAACTTATCCAGATGAGGCGAGAATTTGTCATTGGTATTCACCCTCTTCGCTTTCTCGGCGCTTTCCAAGATGCAAAGGAGGCTCAGCGTTTCTGCAGTCTTACATGCGAGTAGCGTCCTCTCTTGCATACAAGAGACGCAATGAATGAAATCTTGCGCTGGAAGGAAGTCAATATCCGGCTTCCATTCCAGTTGCGAGATTCTGAGAGCATCGGTAGCAAGATGATCGACTACGTCCAGAGGAACAAGTCTCACCTGCTGCACAGAGACGACCGATCTGCTGCCTGACACCGCCCACACCTGTGCAAACAATTTGCCTGCGGCATTCTCTCGGCTAGAAGCTTCCACTGAGAAAGACAGCTCCTCATTTTCAGGGGGGTGTATCTCAATTTGCTCAACGATTTCCGGTATTGGTATCTTTCCCATTTTACGGATCGCACCACCTTTTTGGGCAACTATTACCACCTGGAAGATCTGATCAATCAGCGCTGGATGAACAGTGTAGTGCTCCGCGGGAAACTGCTGTCCAGGCTTTAAGCATGCAGTTGCTTTTCCGCCACTCGGAACAGTTGAGATCTTCTCCAGTCCGCGAAAATACGGTCCATATTCGAGACCAAGCTTTGCCAATCCAGAATACCACGCATCCGCCTGAATCCGCCGGCCGAGTGGCCCAGTCTCAAGAGCCCCCGCCGGAGTGGTAGACGCCGCAGCCCGGGCTTGGCCGATACAGTGCTTAGTCCAAGCACTGCCATTGTAGGAAGAGATGGTAAAGTCATACCACTCGGAGCTCCGTCGATCGGTCAGGCGTCCCGCTCGGAGCGTGGTGATGATCTCTGTTGGGTTGGAATCTTGCACAATCAATCCAGCATGCATCACAAGGCGCCGGATGATATAGCTCCGGCATCCGGTAATCTGACGGATTGCCTCTCCGATGCTAGCGACGTAGCCGGCAGCTGGGAAGCTTGGCTTTCCCCCAACTGAGTGGTCCCTGATCCAAGGAACGTTCTCGAGTCGAAGGACGTTCCTCCACAGGGGCTCCGACTCCGTAGACTCGGGCACGCGTGCACCAAGAAGTTCATGGTGACCAAACCGACGCAGTCTCCAATCTCGCGTGAGTCGGCTCTCGTTCCAGAAACTTGAGTCATGGTCCCAGGGATATGAGGGAATATCGGCGAGGACTTTCCCCTGCCCGTTGATAGCGATCAGGTTGATCGGCACATTCTCTAAGAATAGGTGTCCGGCGGTAGTCAGCAGACATGGTCTTGCCTCTTCCTGTCTTATCACGGTGGGAACATAGACTGCTTCGGAGCCAGCACCACCTTGTTGAAATATTTGCCGCAGAGGGCCCGCCAGTGCCGAGTGGGGGCCGATTTCCACGAAGACTTTCCGGTTCGAACCGCTGCCGAGAATCGCCTCAACGGCTGAATTAAACAGGACCGGAGACTCATAGTTCTGCCTCCAATACCGCGCGTCCAACGCGGTGGAGCTGGAAAGGAGGGTTCCCGTCACCGAGGAGTAAAATGGAATGCTGGGTGTTATGCTCACCACGGAAGAAGACAGTAGCGACTCGTATAGACCTCCCACGGATTTCAGATGATGGGAATGGTAGGCTCGGTCCACACGAAGCTTTCTGCAAAGCTTTTCCGGATGCGCCATTTGAATCTTCGCCATCGCCTCATCTACCGCGCTTGCATCCCCTGAAATAGTCGTACTTTGGTGGCTATTCTCACACGCAATGACTACCCCCTCGACAAGGTACGGCAAAATCTCTTCTTTTCCCAAAGCCACCGCTGCCATTGCACCATCAAGAGATATCTGCTCACTAACCTGGCCGCGCTGAAAGGCAATAAGGATCGCGGCGTTCATTGTGATAGCATCAGCCGCGTAAGCTGCTGCGGTCTCTCCTCCTGAATGCCCCACTACTGCCGAGGGGCGGATATTCCACTGGGACAGAAGGTTGACTAGTCCAAGCTGCACAGCGGTACAGAGTGGATGCGCGAGTACCGTGTCATAGACCCTTGATGAACTGGCGTCCTTGGAGAGCTCTTCTTCCAATCTCCAGCTAGGAGGTCGGTCCAGAGCCTGTAATATCTTGTCGAGTCTTCGGATGTCCTCGCGGAAGCTTGGGAATTGTTCCATGAGGCTCGCACCCATGCCAGGCCACTGGGCGCCTTGGCCGGTAAAGACGAATATGAGGGAAGAGGGCGATAGACGGCTCTTGCAGGGTGGCAGTGCCTCAAGCCACTGGTGTTTCCGGGCGACGCTAAACGTGCGATACTGAAGATGTTCCCGACGGTCACCCAGAGTGTACGCCAGATCTTGTAGACAGTCCAGTCTCGTCTCCCAGTATTGCCGCACAGCCTCGACTCTCTTTACGAGAGAATCCGCCGTGTTCGCGGTGAATAAGAGCAATCTCGTCTGGTCGGCTCCGGTTAACTGACGCGGGCATCCGTCCGTTTGGACAAAGGAAGCTGCCGACTCGAGCACGAGATGGGCGTTGGAGCCTCCCACACCAAAGGAGCTCACACTGACCCTCTCAGGGCGGCCTTGAGGCCAGGGCATCGGGTCCAAAGCGACACGGAGCTTCCCGTCCTCAAAAGGAATAAGGCGGTTGGGTTTTTCAAAGTGGATGTTCGGCGGTATCACCTTATGCTGCAGAGCTAGAATGGCCGCCATGATGTTGGTGAGACCAGATGCGCCTTCAGAATGACCGAAGTTCGGCTTCACCGAACCAATGAAAATATCTTGCTTGCCGCCAAAGGCATTAGCAATCGCGGTAGTCTCAACGGGGTCGCCCACCGCGGTGCCAGTACCGTGACACTGAACGAAGCAGGTATCTGAGAGGCTCCCGATCCCAGCCGCTTGGTACGCCTGACGGATCATAGCCTCATGGCTGGTGATGCTGGGATATGTGAGGCCCGAAGTCTTGCCGTCGTAATTGGAGGCCGATCCGCGGATCACCGCCCGGATAGGATCATTGTCCCTCAAGGCAGCGTCGAGGCTCTTGATGTAGATGGCACTGATCGCTTCGCCCCGTGCATAGCCGTTCGCGCCATCATCGAATGTCTTGCATATGCCATCGGGAGCAAGGACGCCGATCGCTGACATAGTCGTTGAAAGAATCGGGGATAGAATCAGATTGGCGGCCCCCACGACCGCCGCAGAGCATTCGCCCATCTGTATTGCCTGGCACGCTTGATGCAGAGCCACCAAGGAGGAAGAGCAGGCCGTTTTAACAGTCGTACTTGGTCCCTTGAAATCGAACTCGTACGACACGCGGTTTGCTAAAGCCCAATCACCGGTCCCAGGGAGTTGGTGGACATCCTGCAATTGCGGGTCCCGATTCATCAGGTTCAGCCAGTCTTCTCCAAAGGTCCCTACAAAGCAGCCGATATCCTTCCCGCGCCATTGAGTCTGGCCAGCGCTTTCCAGGCACTCCCATACCACTTCTAGCAAAAGCCTCTGCTGGGGGTCCAGCGAGCCTGCCTCTAACTTGCTCGCCGAGAACAAGCCCGCATCCCAGCATCCCAAGTCTTCCTGCAGAAAATACCCGTGCTTGCAGTTGACAGAACCCGGCATACCTCGCTCGCTGTAGAAGGCATCTATGTTGTAGCGGTCTTTCGGCACCACCGATCTCGCATCCTTCTTATCAATAAGGAAATTCCAGAGGTCGTCCACGGACCTCACTCCTCCTGGCAATCTTATCGCCATTCCAACTATGGCAATGGGTTGAAATGTAGGGCAGGAGGATGGACATCCTGCACCATTCGTCCCATGAGTAGCGCCACCAGTTGCAACGTTCTCATTTGCAGTCGGTGACATTTTTTTCCCCTTTTTTTCTTTTTCTTTCTTTTTATTTTGTGTCTGATATCTGCTGAAGTGGAATAGGGAACAGGTACGTAAGACCTAGCGAATAGAGAAAAGCGAATCTCTCTCGGAAAAGGAAAGGATGCTGGCAACGAAATAGTAGATTGCTTCGGCCAGGAAGCAATGCAAGCTGGCAAAAGCGATACGCGAGCTTCAATTTGCCAAAGAATGCAAAATGATAGGTACGATGCAGGCTCTGCCTCTTGATAGTTCAGGACTGAGAGCTGTTCGATATGCAATGTCTTGTAGTGGAATTTCTTCTTCGCTCGCCAAGAATTCAAGTTGGATTTCCTGGTCCAGATAAAATAGCTAAAGAGAAAGTCGTGCACAGGAACGCAACCACATTTTATACTCTCTCTGTGACCTGCTGGGCCTGATAGGATTCTGCCTGCAGATTTGAATGAGACATATTACGGCTTGGAATTGTTCCAATCGTTATGATACCACGAAGCTGCTATGCTTTTGGCAGCAATCATAGATCCATGTCGGTAGGGAAGATTACTGACAGCGTACAGCCAATATTTTTTACAAGGCCATTCGCGTAATGCCGAATTTTGGAGAGTCAACGGATCAAAGCCGTGCAAAGAAGACCAGACCCTTTGCTCAAGACTCTGTCGCAAGAGATCGCATGTGTGCCGGGTATACGCTCTAGGAGAAGGATAGCGTGCATTTCGAATGTCGATCAACAAACTTAACACACACTTGCCCTCAAACATGGCTGCCTGATCCGGGACGGAAACCTTCGTCCAGTCGCCTAGCTTAAGAGAAATATAGCCCAAGAAGCTGTGCTCTCCCCTTGCAACCTAGCAATTGAAACAAGCTCCGGAGGCCTTTCCATCCAATTGATATAGCAGTGGTACAGTAGAATCCTAGCTTTGCGATGGTGACGCGAGCCTACTGAGCACGGACGAGCTCATCCAGCTGACCTCTGTACATTGTTTCTAGACTGCATCCGGTTGAGTGGTTCAAAAACCTATATGTCCGAGCGTTTGATGATACTAGATTCTTAAGCTGACAGTTCATGCTCTGTACTAAACTGACCCTTTGACTTCTGCACGATGGTGTTCAGGCCTGCCCTCGGGTTTGGCTGCACATGTGGGTTGGACAACAGATACCGAAACGCTGGTCATTGGATCAAGAGTGTTACACAATCAACAGTCGGAGACCAACTCGGACGATCCGTAACATACAGACACGTAGGAGCCAAAGAAACACTTCTAACTGGTTTTGCTCCTAATGTTGAACTAAAACCCCTAAAACGCACTGAAACTCATGCCCATCTCGAATATGAGGTGGTCATGAGGCCTTGTTACAGTTCAGTGTAACCGGCCTTTAAGCTTTCTGGAAGACAGTGCCGGCATTGGTGTCGTGCAACGTTGCCTTTACTTTTAGTTGAGCTGGTCATGTTCAGCCGTAGATGAAGCTCAATCTTGCTTTCTCGTTGAAATTAGGGGATCGGCTTATGCCCGCGGAGCGACTGAACCACTACTCGCAATCCTAAATATGGTTCCCTTGAGAGCACGATGCAGCACACTCTGAAACTTACCTTGTTACCAATACATAATGGTAATATTGCAATATGGTGCTGTGTCAAGGTCATCCAATTTGACATAATCTCCACGATTACATGTGGTAAAAGTGGTGAAGGAAGTATACGTTTAAATATAGGGATATTCACTATAGTAGCGATTTATTGCGTAAAACAATGTGTTAATGACTATACGTTGACTCCTTACCCGCTACTATCACAAGCACGTAATGAACTGCCCTACTGGCAACCCCCATGATTCCTCTTCTGCAAGCCATGACGCTATCGCCTTGAGCTTTTCAGCAATTAAGGTGACCCATGAATCCGACTTGTTAGGTACCGAACCCAGCAGATGGAAGACGATTTCGCAGCCATCAGGGCCGCCTATGCCCGCGACAACCGACATTCCAAGCTTCCTCCGGACAGATATATGCAACATCTGCATGCTGGAGAAGGGATTTAGGCCAAATGCTGAGGCACCCATCCCAGGGGGCCAATTGAAAAATGCCGTTTCAGTGAGGGCAGGCATATCTTCAACAGTGGAGCTACCAAGCAGACGGAAAACCTCGTGCCAAGGTACGCACGCATGCCTTGTCAAATCAGCCTGAGTCTGCTGGACTCTAAGAAGGTATTCCACCACGGTCTCATTTGGCCGATACTCAATTAGATTCAAGACGCAACTAAAGGTTGGTCCTGCAACATCAGCGGCCTCAAAGCTGGTGATCTTGGCATATGAATGAGGGATGAATGGAAATTGTGACCGATTCGCCTCAGGGCTTAAAAAGAGAGCATGCGTATGCTTTGTCTGATGAATAAGAAGCAGGGCAAAGGCAGCCTTCATTATCACGGGGGGCGAGAGACCAGGGAATTTGTCGCGCAGGCGAAGGAGACCTGGGGCTGCGAAATGAATGAGCTGAGTGTCAACTTGCCCAGGCTCACTGGAGGCGGTCAGCTGATACACTGGATGCCTCTGAAGAGCATCTCTATGTTTTCTAAGGCTCTGAAGGTGGGATACATGGTAGTTGACTGAGTCTCGGGCCATGGGAGACATTCGAAGGCTATAGTAAGAATCGGCCCAGACCTTGAATGGAAGATGCGGGGCCAAACGCTCTTGCGAAAGAGCACGATCAATATCTTCGTGGAACAGAGAGAGATATGAGCCGTCCAGTATCACATGGGAGACTATATAGGAGTCAATATTAACTCGCAATAGGCACAAAGATGTAAAAGGAAAAGCTGGACAAACTATTCGTAATGAGAGCGGCAGAGTTCGTTTCAAGAACGAAGACAATAAGCGCATGGAACAATGGTCCGGGGAGAATGGCACTGTCTTTGAAAGGATAGTCCGTCGTGAGGGCCTTTACATCCTGTAGCGTATCCACCGTACCATAGTCCAGTATGCACAGATCGAAGATTGATTTCTGCGGGCGGATGGTTGCATAAAGACCGAGTTCAGGTCCTATTGAATCGTCGTTGACAAAAAACGACAACAAAAGAGGATGGTTAGCCAGCACTGCCTCAAGTGCTGCCCTCATTTGCTACGAGAATATGAGTATACTGTCAGGTTGACTTTCATGATGGACGGATGACGTACCAGAGCACTGGCCGATTTGGAAACAATTGATGCGTAAACGTTCCAAGAATTCACCACACGGGACTTGCTGAGTGCGTAGATCAGGTCCGTGGCGGGGAATATATCCTCCACATCATCCCATGTCAGCTTGTATTTCGCGATAGTCCGTTGCACTGCTGCTTTCGTGGCTTCAAGTTCATCAGGGTCACCCCGCAAATGAACGATCTCTTCGGCAGATGGGGGCCCCAAACGTCGATTTTCCGTGCCTTCGGCGGACCCTACTTTTTCGTCAGAGGAACCTTGCTCAAGGAGCGTGATTTGGTCTGCAATTGTAAACGCAGAATTCCACTGCCGAAGCGGTACGGTACGCCCAGTTTCCTTCCTGATTCTGTCTCGAGCTTTCATCAAGAGAATGCTATCGGCCACGTTTAATACCGGAGAGCAGATGTCGATTTGGCTAGGCAGAAGACCGAGAACCCGTGCCCATATCTCGACCACGGCATCTGCAAGTTCGCGGGACTCGGGTGTCTTCAAGGATTTTTGAGGCTGGGATTCACAGTACTTCCGTACAAGTTCTTTAAGCTTATACTTTTGGACTTTCCCAGCTATGGTCCTAGGGTAGTCATTGAGACCTAGTTTCCGCAACGATATGATCGTGTTCGGGACATAAATAGCTCCAAGTTTGGAGCGTACTGTGCTCTGTAGCTCCTGGATCAGGGAGTAATCCAGGTCCTCCCTGACAACCGCCACCGGGAGCTCACCGGCAATAGGATCTAGGCCGGCAACAACCTGTGGCTCTAAAGTACTCAGTTTAAGGTGGTTGCTCATGACTGCCTCGATGCTGGCCGGCGAAATGTTCTCCCCACCGCGGATAATTAGGTCCTTGTATCGCCCAACTAGGAACAGGCGACGGTCAGGATCGACAAACCCCTGGTCACCGGTCTTGAACCAGAATCTTCCGTCATCGTAGTAGATATCGTTACTTTTCAACCCCATATACTGATGTATCATGGAGTCGCCGGCGAAATGTACTTCTCCCACAGTTCCATTTTGAACAGAGGACAGTTCGCCCGGAGCACATATGCGGATTCTCGACCCTCGTACGGGTCGACCGATCGCCACATAGCGATCATTCACGATCTGTTCCAGCTCCCGTACGGGGCCAGTGCAGCAGAATACTCCTTCCGTCATGCCGTAAAAATTCTCGACTTGACCAGCTCTAAGAACATCACGGCATTGCAGGAGAAGATCTCGTGGTAGTGGGGCTCCAGCAAAGAGTAGCACTTCCAGGCTGTCAATCCTCTGTTGATGCAGTGATTCATCCCTGAGGATGGCATGGGCCATCGAAGGAACTATAGGTAGGTGCGTGCACCTCTCTTGCGAAATGGCTTTGATGATGGCAGTAGAGGAAAATGTAGGCCCAGCAAGCACAATACAGGCACCTCGCAGTAGTGGTAGCATTAAACAAATATGACCAAACCCATGGTTGTTTGGAAGACTTACGGCAATCGATTTGCCGGGCCCGGTATGGCTGATAGACAAGGCGCCTTCCAAAACATCCATCATTCGTGCTGTCTTCACCAGGCATCCTTTGGGTAATGACGTAGTGCCACTGGTAAAGAATACGGACAATTCCTCGGAATCGAGGTGATCCGACGTTTTGACATGTTCTTCCTTTGTAGAGCGACCTAGCTCTAGCAGATCCTTGAATGATGCCCATCCCTCCAAATGACCTTCCACGATCACTTTCATGAGGCCAACTTGAAGATTAATATGATCAATATCACCAGCCACCTTGGGATTCTGGGCAACAATAATCGCATTCGTAGGGTGCAGCTCATCTAACACCGTTTGGAACATATGCTTAACCTCCGTCACGTTGGACAAATTGCTGGGATTTAAAGGGACATGGACGAGTCCGATTTGATATGCAGATAGGGTTGTGATGACATATTCAATCTGATTGGGGCATATGACGAACAAAGGTGAACCGACTGCTGCCCCTAGGGCCTCGAGTCCCTTCGCGAAGAATTTCACACCAGTATCGAGAGAACGATATGTCAACCGGAGATAGTTGGCGTTATTGGTACGCTCATCCTCTCCAAGTCTAGTCTCGCAGAGGTTGTAGATGTCACATAACTGGTGAGTGCAAACAACAGCAAGCTCGTCTGGGAAATCAGCCACGGATTTTTGGAACCGTTGGATAAGTGTTTGGCAGGTATCCTCGACTAGAGGGCTTCCGCGAAGTTCAATAGCGGTATCCATGACGGCGAAAAGGGCAAGCACCTGCAAATGTAGGAATGTTTATTAGAAGTAATTCCAACTACAGTTTTGAAGAGCGGACTCTGGCGGAGATTTTTATAGACCTCAGCCAATTTACCGAGAGAGTTCCAAAGTGTCCATGAGTACGTATGCGCAAGTGAATGACTTCAGAACTGCTGTTACCACCCAGTTGATGTCAGCAGGAAGGCTATTGTGGTCTACCCGCAGGGAAACTGAAAATTTCACGCTTTATTTCCACGTAACCCTTAATACGCCTTCAGCTCCTCCTATAGCAGTCGTCCTAAACGGCGGATTAAAACATTGACGTGGTACATGACCCATGAGAACTGGCAGCTATTTCTTGGTTTTAGCTTACTTATCCAAAAGCTCGTATTCAGGACGCATATCGTTGTGGAGACTCCTACAGCTTAAGACTTAATAAGAATAGTCACGCTGCTGATCATTCGTCTGCTCACCATGCTTAGGTTGCACAGCATAGCAGGCCAACGCTAGGGCCTTCATTTGCGATGGACTCGAGAAAGTGTTCGGAGTTTGACACAGTTGTGAGATTCGTGTATTACAGGTTTACTGGAGGCACAAATATGTATCAGATGCTGTCTGCATGCCGTCATTGTCACATGGCGTCCAAACTCTTCAATTAAACGTCAGTCATTCAGCTGCTAGGTGGCCCGGAAGTTTAAAATAGCTACACCGGTAACCCAACGTCATGGAGGGGCAACTGCAGCAGAATGGGCGTACGGGCCCTGAGTCTGGTACGCGTTTTTGGCCAGCAGTACTCGAGAGGCAGGCGCAACAGGTAACGACTCGACTCAGATACATCCCTCGCATTTCTTGAGTATACCCACCCTGTTTTTAGGTTGCCTATGTCGTCTGATCATAACTTTTTTTCCTAGCCTGGACGCATAATTGCTGCTTTAATGGGGGTTTCTTGCATGGCGTCCAGATATTGTCCGCCAGAGCTAGAGTCATATGGTCTTCTTCCCATGGAGAAGAGGAAGATCGGCCATGATAACAGAACTCTAAGTTTGAATAGCACACAGGAAAATATGACTAATGTACCTCTGTAGGTCTTGTGCAGTGACTTGCTCTTGTGAGCTATTGGAAGGCCATCCACAGTCTTTCTGTTTGGTGTACATTACTGCAGGACAGCCATTCCGAAACTTGTCTAGATTGAATTTATATGTCTACCAGCGTTTAAAGCCATGCTTTTTACATTATTGTTTATGATCGAGGTTTGTGCGTGTATTGAAAATTTGGCGGGCATTCCCAAGTCATGGACCAGCATGACTCGTCATTGAAGGACCGAGAGATCAACATTCGTTTATAAATCTCTGACTATTCTTCAGGTTATTGAAATATCCGCGTCCAAATGGAAGCGCTTTCTACAATCTTTGCCGACCACGAGGCTATAACGCAACGAGGCTTCCTTACACCAGAGCCTCCTCTAGAATCACTATCCCATCGTTATGTACAATGGGAAACAATCGTTGCAAATTTGCCAGTCCTTCTAATGAGCCACCGCCTCCGGGAATTCATCAATAGTATTCCTGTATTACCAACTACTTACCTAACAACAACATCCGAACGCCAAAGGGCCTATGTCGTTTTGACTTTTCTGCTTCAAGGCTATATATGGTGTGGACATACTCCCGCACATGTACGTCACTGGAATCCTATGCTTTTGAGACGTTCTGCAGTCCTTTCTAGCGTTCTGCACATTCCATTTTTCAAACCTGGGGGAGGTACATATTGAATCGGTTTGCTCCAGAAAATCCCGCCTCAGATAGCTGTGCCACTTCTCGAGGTCTCCGCTCTCCTCGGACTGCCACCCACCGGAACATATACTAGCCTATGCCTGTGGAATTATAGAAAGATCTGTCCCGCGGGTCGGCTGGATGATCCGTCAAATCTGGCTGCGCTCTTCACATTTACTGGGACTGTTGATGAGGAGTGGTTTTACATGGTTTCCGTGGCCATTGAGGCCCGCGGTGCGAAGACGATACCACATTTGCTTGAAGGTATCAAAGCTGCTCAATACCAAGACCGAGCTGGGCTAATCAGATCTCTCGAACGTTTTGTTGAGGGGATATACGACATAAGGAAGCTTCTCGAGCGCATGTACGAAAAGTGTGATCCGCACATATTCTATTACCACATCAGGCCTTTTCTGGCCGGAAGCAAAAACATGGCAGATGCTGGACTGCCTAAGGGAGTGTGGTATGACGATGGCACCGGATGTCGGCAGTACCGCCGGTACAGCGGCGGCAGCAATGCGCAGAGCCCGCTTATTCATTTTTTTGACGCCGTTCTGGGGATCAAGCACGATGAAGTTTACATACAGCAAGATTGCAACAACTATCGACGCCCCTTGGCCCATGGGTTCCTGGCTGAAATGCGCAATTACATGTTTGGTCCTCATCGCCTTTTCTTGGACGATATATCTCCTGTGGCTAAAATCCTGGAGTATGTGGTGTCCCGCCCTTATGATAGAGTCCTTCAGTCTCTGTATGATTCGTGTCTTGATATGCTTCGTACTCTCCGTGACAGGCATATTCAAATGGTCACACGATATATTGTGGTCGAGTCGTGCAAGAGACAGGCCAGCCCGTGCCCACTGGGCCAATGTCCATTAGATGGTACAGGCAATATTGCACAGCCTGGTGCGGAAGGACGGACGGATGTCGGGATAAAAATCGAGAAATTACGCGGTACAGGTGGCACTGCTCTTCTGCGTTTTCTCAAGCAGGTTCGGAATCGTACAAGGAGGTCCATGACCTGACGAAGTCTGCGCTTCGGCAACTCATGTTTTGTATAGCATGCGAGTTTTAACGAGACAGCCTTTCGGGTGAAATTTGAATTTTGGAATTTAATGCCAAATTTTTCAAACATGCTGCATAATTGTAAAACTGCTGGAGGGATGCAGTATAAGCATCGTATCTACGGGCCCTAGTTTGGTAGGAATACTACACAGCATAGTGCAGAGGTTTCTCCACAACCATGGCAGGCCCTTCCTTTCAATCAGATACAGTGATCAGTAGCACCTCAAAACACGTTCGCAACACTAGCAAACCTTGCCCAGGTGGCAAAGTTCTGCTGCGATCCAGGGTGAATGACACTACTACTTTGTACCGCAATGGAGCAATATTGAGCGTAGTGGCTGCGTAACGGAGGATATCTAGGTATTCTTGAGCAAATATCGCCAAGCGTTCAAAACCTGCAATATCAAGAAAGATGCGGGTTACTGAGGAGACCACGAATTCTGCAGGCTGCCAACAACATATTCTGTGCCACCTAAACAATGTTAACTTTCTCCCAGACTGCGTCAGGAGGCCATCCTACAAAGTTATTGCTTACTGAAAGAATTGGGATCTGCACTTCCTAACATATGACTATGTCGTAGCCATAGCAGCTTCTCCCTGCATGAGAGCATATGGTTTGGGATGCAATAGCCGGAAGTCTCCATTGGCCTGTAGTAACAGCGGGGCTGCAACTTATGATCAGCTGAGGGCAGAACACAGCCCCAGTAGATAGCAATCAAAGTAAAGCTGATGTAAATATTCACTTGATTTGAAGATCGTAAAGAGCAAAGGGATGGTGCTTAGGCACACATCGCGTAGGCGACTAAGCCTAGCTGAAGCTCTGGTTGGCTGCTCATTCCACAAGCACTATGCTAAAAAGATCGAATGAGGAACAGAGTCACCACCTGCCCATGGACATGGATGATTCTAAGTTTCTGCTTAAAGCAGTAATGATCTGAGGCAGTCATGAGGGTGGTTGCAGCAGTCCACGGTCTTCCAACTCATCCCTGGGTAGTACTACTTGTACCTGCTATAATTACAGAGTGCAACAATACAATTTAACTAATAATGATTGACCTTATGAGAAACTTATCATCATATTTGGAAACTACATGAGGTGGTGACGTTTTAGTCTTGATTGTTCTATATCAAGTCAGTGGATAGGAAGGTACACGGCAACGAATGGGAGCTTGTTCCTCAATGGTGTGGCACTCATATCAACGTAGGACTTGACAATTCTCAGAAGGGTTCTACTCTCTCATAAATAAAATGTACGTTAGCTTGGCTAAGGGTGCTGCGTCCCAACTCTGTAAACCTGATTACAACAAATGTATAAGCGAATTACCCCCCTATCGTTTCTTTATCGTCAGCCGGACGATGCGATTGCCTTTGTGATAGCCCTTCAGGTTCTGAGGGCTTGAAGTTAACCCGTCGTCGCTAATCCATGCATGACGCGTGAAGATCGATAAAAGGCTGACAGAAAATGATTCAGTATTTGTTTGTTCAATTTACTTTGAGCCTTGTCAACTCATATTCCGAATATCAGTGAGTCTGCTCAAATTAAGCCATGGCCCAGGCCTATGATGAAGTGATCACTCTCAGTAAGGGTCCTATCCAGGTTACTGGACTATTGAAGCGTCGCTGGAAAGATGTAAACGCTCGAAATCCCCTCATCGTACTCATCCACGGTGGAGGCACGAACGCTGCTTACTTTGATAATCCTATTTATTCGTACGTACTACAGATATGTTGTCATCAGAACCAGCTAACTGTCAACAACAGGTTACCCAATGATCTGAGCGATTTAGGTTGTGATGTTCTCAACATCCATCGTCCTGGTCATGGTCCCAACCCGATTCCAAATACCCAAACTCCATTTCGGGACGGATTGCCCGCGTTTGTCGATCTTATAGCTGAAGTCTATAAGGAACACTGCAATGGGCAAGGCGGCATCATTCTTATTGGGCACTCCTTGGGAGGAGCAATTTGTCTGGCTATTGCCGCAGAGGCGGGAGACCAATTGCCGCTTCTAGGGGTCAGTGTTCTGGGCATAGTTCCAGTAGAGGGCTCTACGCTTCCTTTTCCTGAGCCTGACCCGGAGCCGGAGAACCCGCGCATCGTGTTTAAAGAGTCCCGTGAGATGGTGCGCCGGCTTTTGGGACCAGAAGAGTTCATTAAACGGAATGTATTCAATCCCGACGTCTTACAACTGATCTTCGAACCAGGTGAGTCAGTTCGCACTTGCCAGAGGAGCAGTGTTACCTAAAAAAACACCCAGGCCTGAAATCGGAGTTGAAGGAGTGTGCTACGCAGGAGTGGTACGCCAGATTTGTCTGCGAAACTCTACCTGCGGTAACGGTATCACTAAGCTCATGTGGCATCTAAAAGTACCAACTATTGATACTCATAGATTCCTGTTCAATATCTCGCCGCGGAGTATGAACTGGTCTGGGCCGGAGCTGAGCAAGCGCAGCCAACCTTCAACTCCTTGGCGAAGCGATTCGTCAGATCCCCTGATGTCGAAGCCAAGTTACTACCACGGGGTGGTCATAATTACGAGTTTTCCAAGGGCGCATCAAATCTGTTTAATTTGAGAACGGAGTTCATACAAAGAATGGTATGTCTGGCTGTCAAAGACTGCTTACTGGACGAGTACTGGTTGGTATTAACCTAACTGTAGATCAAGTAACTGAAACAGCTCGCTTCCAACACAGGACGTTTGGTTGATAAGTATCTCGGAAATTCGACGTAATCGGTGAGGGTATAAGGTATAAGATGCTGTTGGCCTAAGTCAGCAGTGTAAGCTGCTTTGATTCAATCATGACGGAGGGCTTCCTTTCCTGTCCGCTCCGAGTCTCATAAGATCGCTGCCTATTCATTGAGGTTGTCACAGTTGCCTGGTGTTAGAGTACTATTTTTAATATAGAAAAAAGTAGTGGCAGAACCAAGAAATAGAATATCTGAAAGTTTCGTCTTACCGTCTAGGACGACTAAGCCTGATCAGACCCCTCGAAATGTAATTTGTAACAGGAAAAAAATTGAGATTCCAATATTCCGTAATGGGATAGCCTATTACGTTGTTACACCGGCACTCTCCCTATATCATTGTTCTATTAGCGGTGTTCTATTCTCCTCTCCTTCTTGAGTTTAGTCTTCTAGTATGAGCTTGCGAATAAGATCCTTTCCTGTTCATTGGGTTTGTTACACAGAGCAGCGCACGTCTGTGCCAAAGAGCTCTCATAACGGAAATAGGCGGATGTTAAAAGCCATGAGTGGAAACTTAGGGGTAAACGCGCCTATTTTGCGACTGCCAAGGGCAATGCGGGGTATTTAGTGCGGGGAAGCTTTGTATTCTAAGGCTACTATGCGAAGCTTATTTTCATCTCCAGGGGTGAACATGGCCAGTTACCTGTCCCCCGGCGACCAATGGGGTCCCCGGAACCTTTTACCCTGCCATCCGAGATATAAACCTCATAGGTTGGAGATAAACCAGGGTGGGGACAGTTATACGTATTGTATCTGAACTTGCTTAGCATTTAACAGTTTCTATCCAGCTACCCTATCAAAGCTCACCCTTTGTTGCACAGCTTAGAGTTGATTCAGAACAGAACATATACCGCCGCCAGACCTGGGGCGCATGGTCCTTCTACATTCTGCAGGGACATTGCTATGCAAAGTTCTCTCAGCCTTTATCCTCCCTTGACCGTCCGTGTACGCTGCAGACTACATTATTGGCTCTGGGTAAATCTATCGAGTTTGAGGAACAAGACAACAAGAACAAGGCAAGAACGTATCTATGACAGTTATGAGCTAGCTGACAAGCGGGCATATGTCATGGGATCATTCGTCTAGACCAGAGTACACGACTGTTCGTCTTCATGGAAGCCTTTATTGGCAATGAAGTTGCTTAAAGGTCCCATCTATTACTATTCCGTAAAGACATAGAGCTGGGGAAGTAGGTATGGCACTTCCATTGGAGATTTGAAATTTCGGCGTAATTTAATAAATTACACCAACTCAGAAATGCAAAGCCAGCTCGATACTTTACAATTTTGCCATGATCTACTAGTAACAAGGTGATGTTCAATGTATTACATTTCCTTCCAACAAAAGCATATCTGGCATCCCCGAGAAGATGATTGATCACGGGCATAAGCTGAATTTGTTTTTCTCAGAAGTGATGGACTGAGCTGCTTTTGCCGCTTGACATCGCGCCGATAGGCGGCGAAGGCAAACTTGCAGGACACCTATGCCACCAGCTTTCAGGGCGTTAAAAACTTATGTTCACGGGACCATGATGAGCCCTCATGACCACCCTGCTTCTGAGACGTGAATTGGAGCTAGCGCCAAAATAGTCAAAATTGCGTCAGCGCAGATGCTGGGTGCATTGCCATAGAGCGTTGGACTCGGCCTCCGACCGTCGAAGTGACTCTCCGGCAACTGGTCTCCGATAGGAAACATCACATAGACTTCCAGAGGATGAGGGGAAGGTTGAAGGTCGGGTTTACTAGAAACTAGCTCGTGTTGACATTTGTGCAGAAGTGAATGGGTGAAAGCGAAAGGCAAAAAGAAAGGAAACCGTTATAAACAGGCAGACATTGGTTAATGTGCTTGCATCATGAGCCGTCGTAACGTATCTACGCTCGACTGAATACGGTTAGGAGCGAGCTGTGTAACAATGAACAACTCTGGAAATTGTTAGCTGTTGTGATTGTCCATAGAGCTGGAAATGTAGACTTAACGATAATATTCTGGCGTATGCATAGCCTCCTCTGATGCTAGCATGAATGGCCCAGCCATACGAACTTTTATGTCCAGTCATTCTACTGCATTAGTGCACGAAGCTGTCACATCTGTATCACCACTGATCCAGTGTCTGGGCTTCTAATGCAAGCCATGAGAACTATGCTATACATTGATCCCCCCAAAGAAGCCTTAAAAAGGCCAGATCAATGCCACAATCGGTGTGCTGTGCCATTCTACGACCACGAGCTGCAGATATGATTTCCACTCTCGGGATCGCAATAGTACTATACCTCGTCCATATACTTCTATCATCAATAAGAATCATATTCTTTCACCCCTTGAGCCATATTCCCGGCCCGAAATCATGGATCGCATTCCCGCTCTTGGAACATGTTTCAGCTATCCGAGGGAGACTAGACCATGACCTGCGACATTGGCATAGAAAATACGGCGAAGTGGTGCGGTTCAGCCCCGACGCTGTCTCCTTCATAACCGCAGAAGCTTGGAGGGATATCTATGGGCATGGTCACCGTCAATTACCTAAAGTAATCATGTCCGCCAACGCTCGCAAAGACATCCTGACCGCCAACGATGCCGATCACAAGCGGTTCCGCAAAGCTCTTTCGCACGCCTTTTCCGCAAAAGGACTGCAGGCGCAGGAGCCGATCGTCACTGGGTACGTTGACAAATTGATCGGTCGGCTCCGGGAGTTTGCAGAAGCAGGTGTGCCAGCAGATATGGTTAAATGGTATAGCTTGACGACATTCGACTTAATCGGCGACCTTGCATTTGGCGAACCGTTCGGGGGACTAGATAGCTCCCAGTGTCATCACTTGGTTGCAACCGTGTTTGATTTCCTCAAGGTGGGTCCCTTTCTGAGGGGGATGGAACACTACCCATTGTTGTTCAAGGCGATCCTCGCCTTTCTACCTACGTCGTTCATGGGAGCTCGGAAGAAGCAGGTTGAGCATGTCAAGATGATCGTGCAAAAAAGGTTGGACTCTACGGCGGCGCACCGCCGTGGGGACTTCATGGACTCAATGATAAGACATCACGGTGATAAAGGCGAACTCAGCAAGGAGGAGCTTGAGGCAAATGCCAATGTCCTCTTCATTGCTGGCAGTGAGACCACGGCAACCCTGTTATCTGGTGTGACCTACTGGTTGCTGCGGACCCCGGAAGCACTAGACAAGGCGACACAAGAAGTTCGATCCGTCTTTGCATCAGAAGCAGATATGACATTTAGCGAAATCACATTGCAGCTACCGTACATGCTGGCGTGCCTCAACGAAGCCTTCCGACTTTATCCTCCCGTGCCGGGTGGACTCCAACGTCAGATGGAAACACTAAGGCAGATCTCAGGTTATAATATCCCCGGACTGGTAGGTTACTTAAACTCGTGACACGCTCAGTCAGAATTCAGTCACTGACTTGCGCAGACCAAGGTCTCTGTCCACCAATCTGCGGCATACTTGTCCCCGCTGAATTTCCACCAGCCAGGCCAATTCATCCCTGAGCGCTGGCTCCCAGAAGCCAAGGATGAGCCCGCCTCACCGTTCTTCTCGGACAAGCGTGACGTTGTTCAACCGTTCTCCGTGGGACCACGGGACTGCATTGGCAGAAACTTAGCATATGCTGAGATGCGGATGGTACTTGCTAGAGTGCTTTGGAATTTTGATCTGGAGTTGTGTGAAGAGAGTCGCGATTGGAAGAATCAGAAGATATTCTCTTTTTGGGAGAAGCATCCGTTGATGTGCAAGCTTGCCCTGCGAAGAGATATATAAACGAGAGGGGATCATTATTAGGACTCGCCTACTAGGAAACTAGATACGATACGTAAGGAGTATATCATAGCTCATGAAGTTGAACCAATCGACGTACGGTTCAAGATTGACCACGTCAAACCCTTGAGAGTCAATGAGATTCCAAGCTGTCCAGCAGCGGACCTGAGCTCTTTCAGAAAGTTGACAGACATATTTGGCAAAATCCTCCGCTCGCCCCCACGATCGTCGGCAACAGGGTCTATGAGAACTGTGGTGAGGCCAATCCGGTAACGAGAAGTAGGGGCACATACATTCCCAGCCGATATCAATCCCGTCGAATGCTTGGGTCTGGCAGAACTGGGCCATGGACTTAATGAATGTAGCCCGGCTTTCCGCGTATTGATCATTCTCGGCTACATTGTTTCTCGTGAATTTCAAGTCAATCTACAATCCTCTTCAATTCCCCTGGCGCCCGCCCTCATCGGGCGTTCAGTTTCTACTCCTGTCACAACTTCAAAATTGAAGATTTTTAACTAACAGCATAAATATATATATATATATATATAGGAGTAACTACGCAGATGGGTTTATTTTTCACTAGATCTACCGTAACATGTGGGCGGCATGAGGAACCAAGAAGCAAACTAGAAGTTAACGAACAAGAAACTTACAGGCTGCGCTATCGAAATTAGACCCCTCCTCAAGTCTTAGATTAAATTTTCTAGACATTCCTGTTGTCAACCCACTCACGAATATCAAGCTTTCCCGACCAGACCGGCGTAAGCTCTGATTTTTTGGTTCCCAGCCATTTTTCCAGTGAGCTGTATTGACTATTCACAAGAGATCGGCCAGACTGGACGGTGTGAATATACAATGTGAAACCTATTCATAGTCTATTAGTGACTAGGAGGGATGAATGTGTTGCAGACCAGATAACCTACCCTTTATCTTGAAGTCATCAGAAGCAATAGGGTGGGGCACTGGAGCTTGGAATATGGTCAAACTCTTCAGGTCTGTGATCCGAATTCTGCTCTTTCCATAGATTTCTTGCAGGTTGACCTCGATATTCTTGGATTCGCCTCTAGAGGGCGCCTTGAAGAGTGTTATTAACTTTTCGCCGGTTCCAATTTTTGCAAAAATATCATCATCGGTTCCGGAAGATAGATCATCTGAGAGTTGGACATCCAGCCTCACAGAGTCGATATGCTCATTTGGCTGAAGGATGGCGGGGCATTGCTCGTTAAACAAGTCATCGGTCTGAAGGCCGCCGTCTTCACGCATGGGTTCCACAGCGGACATGGTGTCACGTCGAAGCTCATCATGTCGATTGGAATTAGGACCCGTCCAATACACCACAGGAATTCTTGACCCACACACTGGGTCAGGGAACTGACGGAGATCAGGCGAGTGGCCGGCACCATTAGCGGATGGATCGAAACCTCCATTGACCCATATGCGAATGATTCGCCCGTCCCCATCATATTCACGAGCGGTCCGAATGAACTCGGGCCTGATACCACCGGGGAATGCTATCTCCCTCTGGTTGCTGTACTGATGATCATGACCCAAGCTAAGGTTGATGTCAATACCACCATAGGCAAAAATCTCGTACTCGAAACGATTCGCTATGTTGCGAGGGGTCCATCTTTGGTTGCGACCGTCTTGATTATAATACCGAGCAGTGCTGACAAATATGGAAGGGGTGTTTTGTCCGACATATGTCTCCAGATTGAGGTATTGATCACGAAGTGCGTCTCCTTCTGGAGGTGTATACTGGGGAACGAATCCGTGCTGGAAGACTTGGTCAGGGTGTCTGGTGTCCCAGCGGATCAGCCGTTCAGCAGCTGCAGGAACAGGGTGACCACGAAAGTCCGTCACAGTATCCGTCCTCCATTCAATCGCGCGGGCATTGTTAACAGTATCAAGGCGATTGATTACCCTCTCAAAGTCTCGGGTGAACCAAGCCAGCACGGCCGTGAGGAACAGGCCAGCATTTGTGTTTGACATGACCCTGGTTTGTCTTACAAGACGTGAATAGGATGTTTTGGAGGAGCTGATAAACAAGAGAAGATAGAGGAGGAGAGGGACATTAACTGTGCTTTTATATGTAACCCACACGATTCTATATCCCCAGAGAACCACGTGTCAACCTAATACCCAGTTAGAGGAAAACAAACGCTATATTGTACTCATTCCATCCTTACGCTCTACTCGGGGAAAGTTGTCTTGGCCTATAGTGAAGTCCCTCGTGGAATGCAAACTTATACCGCCATATTCTGATAAGCATGGGTTTCCTGATACCAAACGTCTCAGATAGTCTACCAAACCCTTCCGAAATGGGAGACGTTGACGAAGAAATCTGCTCATCATCCTAGACATCCAGTAGCTCTTCACTAAAACCTTGATTGTTCTAGACTGCCCTTTTTGATAATTTTCACAAGATAAGCCCCGCATTGGTTTTAGAAAGTAGCTAAACCCGGTCTGTAGAACAGGATTATAGCTAGCTCTTGTTTGGAAGTAGTCGTATGTACGATATAGTCTTGTATGAGACCAGGCCTCGCCATAACCTGTGGGTAGAGGGGTCAGGTCTAAACCCGTTAAGCAGACCCACCCGCCCTTCGGCGTGCAGGTCTGCACCCCAACGCAAAATCCCACCAACGCAGAGAAACGAAGCAATTCAATTAATTACACAACGTCGGCAATGGCTATCTAGCCAAAAAGGCAGTTTGGGCCTTCATCAGCTGCTTAGCCATCATTTTTACTACTCCGGAGTACGTAAATATACATATTATCTTGACGTAATGTTAGTTGATCGCGTCTTAAAGTCCGCCAATGTTACTTCGTATGGGTCTGCAGGTTCGCGCACAACCCGAGACACCATGTGTTAGCTAGGCCGGAGATCAATCGGGCCTGTCGGATCCGATGAAATGTAGACGTCTGTAAGGAGGGTCCATATATCTCCAGGCAACAACATTGACAGAGGTGGAACGAGCAAGAGTCTGTCTATACCGAGAGGACAATGAAAAACCTCGTCTTACGTCCATTGCCTGCGGCAATCCTGATGTCTTGGCTTAAATAAGACACTCCGCCACATGCCAAGATATGCTCACCTGAGCACACTTCTGACGGTACATGATAGAGTATGTTCCGCCCCCCTGGACTAGTGATTGAAGCCCTGAATGGTATGGTGCCAAGTCTGGAATTCCGGCGTACTCGTCTAATAGTCAATCTAACATGTTAACTTTGTGTCGGCCGAACGGAACTCATTGCGACGGACCTGGAACTCACGCGAACATTGCCAAAAACGACATACATTCCAGGGCCTGTGTCGAGTAATATGCCTGAACAACTACGAGTATCTCCGAGATTAACCTCACCTATGACATATCTAGTACGGCGAAGGTCTTTCCGAGACATTCAAATCTTGGCATATCACCAGTTATCGTTCCCTAATTGTGAGAACCGGAGGGGCTCGTTAGCAGCACAACAAAGATACTACGAGTCACAGGTCGATAACTGGGGGACTCCCCGCCCACGACATTGCGTAACTGTGTTTTACATAGTTCCGCCGAGAGGCTACATAACGCCGATGACTATATTGGACGAGTACCTAGTGACTCTTCAGGATCTCAATCATTGGTCAAGAGAGTGAAACATGTCATATCAAGAATAGTCGGAGATTTCAATCAGATCAGATCTACTCTACAGAGTATGCTCAAGCGGAAAATATCGGCATGTGGTGGAGTGTCCTAACTCAAACCAAGACACCAGAATTGCCGCAAGCAATTAACAGGTTTATATATATCGCCGCTTACTTTATTGAGACTCGCCTTACCTACCTATTAGATGGATATTGCTTGTAGTAACGGAATTGAGTCCCCTACACATCTTATATCTCAGCACAACGTATCTACTTGCAAAATGGGAGACCGTTGACTAACCAGAACCAGGGATCAGACCCAGTAAACCCTTCACTAAAATATAGGTCTCTCTAGCCTACTTCTTCCTCAAGATAAGGTTTAGTTATTCCTGACATAGACAATGCTATTTAGCGGTTCCATTCTAGGGCTTTCCTATTGTAGCTGCCTTGGGAGATATCCACGACTTTAATGAACTTCATCGGACCGGAAAGATCCGATTCATCTCCGGCGAAGCAGACTGCATAGCACCTTTTCCTGGAATTGTGAGCGGAGCCGCAAATCCATATGACATGATATATATGCGCCGCGTACAAGAAATGATCCTATGGGGAAAGGTTTGTCGATTGGCCTGGATCACCGGTCATGACAGCTAATAACATTACGCAGAGAGTCGATCTGGCCGAGATAATTGATTACCTGGCATATGTATCGCCATTAACTCGGTCCGTATACGGGCGAGACGGAGGGAGTCCATTTGTTTCCAACATAACAGTGGCACCAACAAAGTGTGGGGAGATAAACAACGATGGACATCTAGTTATCCGTCTTGTTCGACGCTGCCTTGTGAGTTTTGGGCCGTGCCATTCCAGCCTTTGCCAAATTGGTTGCTTAGGCATATGTCGACCCTTCTTACAGATTTCGCCGGATCCGGCAGATCCGATTTATCTCCGGCCAAGCAAATTGTCACGTCGGGATGTATGTGGTTGTCTTGGGAAGAGGAGATGGGCAGTGCCGCCCATATTTGAATTGAGCACCGTTTGGGAGATCTTCCAAATTTATCTTGTTGAAGTCGCCTTCTTATCTTAACTTTGCCCAAATTACTCATGATCATACCCAGTCCCTGATAAGGAAAGAACAGAGCTTTGAACAAGTCTGGTGCAAATGATGTGACTGGTCAAGAGACCCAAACCGCAGTTGCTTTTCATAACTTGCCTATACCCTCATTTTCCATAGGCTTCCGGACACCAAAGCCAGATGGTGTATAAACAACTACTCCAGCATTTTCTGAGCCAGCTTAGCCCGCTATGGAAGTTACAAGATGAGCATCCAACATGGACACCCGAGCCTACTAGTACCATTCTACTGCAACGAAAAGTGACAATCTTGTCCTACCGCGCAGGTCGATTGATTTGGCAAATATTTCGGGAAGAATGGCTTGACAGCAATAACTTTAAGGGGATTAGCCACAGACGCCCGCCCCTAGGTCCCTGGTAACTAAAGATTGCATCCCTGACTTCTACGCATTTCGACCCCGCACTGTTATAGAGACAGTCCAGCCTACCACATTTCTCACCCACAGAGACTTGAGTAAGTTAGGGTACAAACTCGACGAGCAAAATAAGACCGGTCCTGTCCTGATCCGATGTGGAAGTCTCGCTTCCTCTAGCCAAAATCAGACACCGAGGACAGAGACAAAGTGGGATAAATAGGTTTAATGACCAAAACTAGATTATCATTCTCCGCACCTGATTTGTAACTAGCTAAGCGAACGATGTGTCTGGACGGAAACCTGCGGTGAGCTAGATAGAATGGAGATTTATGAGCCGTCTCCCAGCCACCCTTGCATCTCCCCGTAATCAAAAGGCCCCAGAAACCCCAACTCCAACTCATCCGCAGACGCATCCCAGTGGCTCGAAAAAGGTCCATTCGGATCCACGAACGGGTTCTCCTGCAACTGCCCCTGCTCCTGGCCCTGTTCCTGCCGGGCCTGATTGCGATCGCTATCTACATGACTGCCATTCTCCGCCATGACCTGAGTCCGTGCCGTCCTGAGGAAGAGCAGGCTGTTGCGCGCAGATACGCTAAAGGAACTCATGGACATGAGGATCTGCTCGCATGTTGACCAAGCTTCGTGTACGAGACTTGCGTCGAGCTCGGCCAGGATCGTGCGGCAGGAGGAGGACATGATGAGGACCGTGCCTGCTGTGGAAGTATCTGTTCAGATTTATTAGATCTATACCTAACCAGATCATAAGGAAGGAATAGTTTACAAAAGCCATTATACCACCATGGGTCGGTGGCGGAAGTGTGATAGGTTTCGTGGACGAAGGAGACGAGGTCAATTGCTGCGCGGACGCAGGCGGCGGCACATTTGGAGAGGATGGATGTATATAGGGTGCTGCAATTGGAGCTGGAGCCGGAGTGGTTGTCTGCTTGAGTTCGCGGGTGGGTACACTCGGCGCAGAGTTGGGTCAGGATGGGTCGGTAGAGGAGGAGGCGGAGGTATAGGTATCTAGCGTGGAGGACGTTTCGCTGTCGATGGAGAGTCGTTTGTTCAGGATTGGTAGCTTGGTCTAATGGACGGTTCCAATTGAGGAAAGGGGCAAGGCTGTTTTCGTACTCGAAGAGTTTCTCTTCAAGTTCCATGATGACATCCAGCCCACCGTGTTTGGTTGTGTGTCTTCTAGACCCAGGGCTGCTGCGACCGCGCCATGCGCGGTAGATGTCGGATAGGATACTGTCGAGAATGCGGTATAGCTCAATGGTGGCGATGTAGAAGGCCATCGGCGATGGGGTTCCGGAAGAGTGTTCTTCCTCTTCGGTTCCTGGTAAGGGAACACTCGGGAGGTGCGAGGTCATACTTGGTCTACCATAAGTCATGCTCACGATCCTACAGACTGATTAGTCAAGTCTTAGGCTGCTATCGAATGGAAAGGTATACATGTCCATCATCACGCAGCCATGCCAGGTTCGCCGCTGAATCTCCTGCTCCAGTGGACTCTTCTGCTCGTACAGCTGCGCCTCATGAAGTCCTATCCCCTGGGCAATTCGACAAGCCACCCCTATCGAGTTCCAGCATCGGTGCGGATACGGCGTACTCTGCAAATATAGCGCGACGACCAGCAGCGTCTGTACGACGCCGATAGTCCGAACGTCCATCATATCCAATCCGATATGCTGTTTTGCCCGGAGGAAGAAGGTATAGGAAACTGCCTCTCGCTCGGTCACCGGGATACCGTTGGCAAAGTAGCAGCCAAGCGCAAAGATAGTGTTCAGCGCGCAGACGAAAACGAGCGAGCGCGGTCCAGAGTCGGCTTTGCTTCCGAGGCCAATATCAAGCTCACTCAGCGACTTTCCTGACTGGCTCCTCGGGAGCCACAGATTGTCATACGCATCCTGAAAACTCGCCCGGTCGAAGAACGGGTACAGACAGTACACCCGATCCCAGAAGCACTGCAGCAGGTGGTCGGCTAGATCCCGCGGAGGAAGCAAGAAGCCATCAACTTGGGCCCGGGACGAGGGCCAAACACCTTGACCTTGCGGCGATGCGTCCCGAGGCTGATTCCGTGATGGGCGGACAGGGCTCGAACCGCCAGGGATTGCACCGCGGGCGAGGAACCGCACCAACGAAGCGGTGGACGAGCTTCCAAAGTATTCATTTGATCGCCATAGGGGCTTTGACCCTTGCTCGACCGGACTAGCGACCGAATTAATGGCTCCCATAGCGGTGACATTGCTGCGGGCAGCAGGTGACTCGAGATGGACTGGGCCAGTGTCAGAGTGCGGCGAGCAATAGGCGGCAGCTTGATCCCAGATTGCTTGATGCGGCCGAGATGATCCTATGAGGGGTATCTGAGCAGCAGACTGTCCATGTGAGCCAGCAACGATGTCCTCTGTCCCCGATGGTAGCACGGAAACACCCGCGCTGCAACAGGCCTCTTCCAGGTCTCGGATGCGCTGATGGAGAGCGCGGAGGTATCTGCAGCGTCAGCTTTTGGACTAAAGGTTTTCAGAGAATTTGATCGACTTACTCATCGTTACTCGCCGATCGCGCATTGTCGGCTTTGAAGATGCAGCGATCGATGGTGTAAGACCGTCGCTCGCAGGGCCCGCAGATGGGCTTCTGGCCGTCACAGCGTGACTTGCGGTCTCGACAGGGTTCACACGCCAGAGCAATCTTGCGCCGAGTCACTGCTTTACGAGCCGATCTTCGAGATTGCATAATGTATGGTGATGATACTCTTGGATCTAAGTGATCGAATGTTTACAGGAAATCGATGATGGACGATGAAAAGGTTCGGGTCCATCCCGGAACACGTGATGCACATTCATTTCAAAAACGGAGATAATAGCAATATCATCTCCCAAGGTTTTTGAGCATATTTGGCCTAGGTTGCTATTATGCTAGCAAGTTACGGTCATTCCCTCTGGCTAATCTTGGAATCAGCTTGGTTGCATTCCCGAAATTGATCATGTCCCGGAGCTCCTGCTCCATCTCGTAACTCTCCAGATCCTCCAGGAAGCCAGGATAGGCGGGCGCAGGGGCATAGGGAAAGTCACTCTGCAGCCATTAGTGTCCACAGGTGGTAGAGTTCTATAGCCGCGAAGTGCTCACCCCGTATAACAAATGATCCCTCGGAATCGTCTTCAAAGCCATATCCAGGACCTGCGGCGACGACGACAGCGCCAGATCATAATAGAAGCTGCGAAAGTCACGCATCACTTGCTCATAAGTCGTGCCCATTCTATATGAAGCCGCCACATCCGGCACCCGACGCATCGGCGTCGCCACACGGCTAATGAGATACGGCAGCGCGCCGCCTGCATGGGACAATATAACCTTGCAATTTGGGTATTTAGACCGAGTACCTTGCAGAATCATATCCATGGCAGAACGAGTGGTTTCGTGCGGGTAGTCCACCACCGGTTGGGGCATTTTGGGGTTGACAGGGGTGGTATCGACTGGATGCGTGGGGTGGATGAAGACTACGCACTTACGGCGGTCGAGTTCCGCCCAGATCGTCTCTAGTGAGCGATGACCTAGGTAGACATTCGAGTCCCCGTACCTGGTAAATAGAGTAACACCGTCGGCGTGTAGGGTGTCGAGGGCGTAGGCAATCTCGCTAAGAGTTGCGTCGGTGTCAAGGAGGCTTGGGAGGGAGGCGAAAAAGCCAAAGCGTTGAGGGTTGCGGTCTCGAAGTTCGGCGGCGTACTCGTTGAGCTGGCGGGCTAGCGCAAAGGAGGCTGTTCCTTTGAGGATACAGGCCCCCGGCGCTGTCACGGATAGGATGGCGGTTTGAACACCCAGACGGTTCATCAGAAGCTCAGAGCGAGTGGCCGACCAGTGGGGAGTCGGCCATCCACTGGGGTCACCTCCGGCGTCTTCTACGGCTACATTTCTTGTAAGCTGGTGGGCGACATTCATGCATGTGAGGCTAGAACCTTTGCGATAAAAGGGAGGCACGAAGTGATGGTGAGTGTCGACCTTGTTGACGGGAGGACGGTGAGACCAGCCGAGGGCCTTGTCTTGCAGCCAGTCCATCAGGTGATCGGGCATTATATTGATGCCGTTTGGCTGTAGATAAAGGATGGCAAGGAGAAGGAGGACAAAGAAAGAAGAAGCAGCATTTCGTCATCGTTGGCAGGATCAAGATTTAAGCTGGACGGCTTTATAGAGTGGTATCGGGACGATTCCGGATCACTCGCCGGGTTCATCCCGGATACACAGCACGACCGTCGGACTGTACCCGGACCAATACGCCAGCTGAAAGTGTTCTTCAAATCGGCACTTCCGCTGGAGGAATCATGTCTCGAATTACACTCGGTCACTCCAAATGCCACATCAGGATGGATGCCCCAATACACACAATCCCCGTTCGAGAGGCATCCCGTTCAGGCAATATTGCTCGCCGTCTTTCTCTGCCTGACCACCACATCTCTTGTAATCCGTCAGATCTTTACTCCGAGAGACAAGCTGCGCGAGGGAAGCGGATAGCCTACCGGCGAAGTCAAGCGTGGGAATAAGCTCTATTTCATGGTATCATGAGGGCTGCATTAGAGGCGACATTGGAGCAATAGCCATGTGATATTCTTTTATCTCTCTTACATCAATACATTAGTTCATATGGGGAGTCTAGATATCAGAGTAGCCCTGTGTCTGGTCAATTCCAAGTGATGTCATGGTCGCACAAGTGCCAGGGATATCGAAATGATATAAGTAGCGATCCATGTGCACGGCGTCGTAGGTTCCATTTATGAACAAACTTGTTCCAAATATTCTTTAAAATGCTCTAATTCCGTGAACGGAAAGTTCCAGACTCACAAAATCTTTGTCAATCAATTAGAAGTGGTCAACCTAGGATGGCGCCCATCTAGCGGCGTTTTATTTGGATGGTACCCATAGAAAGCCCTGCGTTAACAGACCATAATTATAGAAGATGAAATTCTTGGGTCATATGCGTATGTACCCGAAGCTTAATTTCAAGTTGAAATTTGTGGCTTAACTAACCTGGGACAGCACGCAGCCTATGGGAGATGACCGAGTACAACCTTATTTCCCGGGGTGGAGTGGGAGGATGGTAAACCTAACTAGTATAATGTAAACTCAAGCTATCTGGGACAGATCAGCTGCTCATGGGGTCAGATTAATGACGTTGCAAGGGCGAGGTGTGGTACCGCATCTGCTGAAAATGTGATAACCAGATGTCCGTTTGCATCTACCTTTTATGATCTATTGTGACTTAAACCATCAGGGGGTCGGGCTTGCCTTCTAACTCGTCCACATGACGTCAAGCCCCAGTTGCAGACACAAAGGTGTTTGGTACTCTGGTAGGGAGAGGTCTAGACACAATTATCACTTAAATAGAGACATTCAAGTGCTGTTTGTTCTCTTATGGAACAGACTGTACTACCCTTTACTAACCGTAACCCATTAATTGTCTTTTGTGAGGAACACGACGAAAATGACATCTGAAGATGCTATAACCACATTTGTGGACCATTATTGTGAAACATGGCACTTTTGGGAACGGGCTGCAGTTACTGCAGAGCAGCAATGTAAGAACGCGCTTGCTCAAAGCGGAATCCGTCAGATCACTACCCACCGCACAAAGGATCCGGAACGACTGAGGGCAAAATTGCTGAAGCGACAGGCGCAAGATCCAGGAAAGTACACTGGCGAGAAATCAATTAAAAAGGACATAGTGGATCTTGCCGGAGTACGCGTTGCTCTTTATTTCCCAGATGACCGTTTTAAAGTGAAGGAAATACTTTGTTCTGTGTTTAACGTTGAGGAAATCAGACACTTTCCTCGAAAAGAAGACGACACTCAGGAACTGCTTGTCAACGGCGGCATGGAATATAATGCTGAGTCAACACAAGTATATCACCGGGAATTTGAAGGGTACCGGGCGGATCATTACAGGGTTCATTTGCGCGACCTAGAGCTGAATTCGGACGGTGTCTTACAAAGGAAACTCGTTGATGCCAGGATCGAGATACAGGTGGCGACGTTACTAATGCACGCATGGGCGGAGGTGTACCATGACCTTGGCTACAAGCCAACTGATGGACTAGTCTCTCTAGATGAGCATCGACTTTTGGATGGCATCAATGGACTGGTCAGCGCCGGTGAATTATTCTTGAAACAGCTGCAGAGAGCCGGCCAGAGAAGAATAACCAACACGGAGCAGAGGTTTGCCAATCACTATGAACTGGGCGCCTTTGTGCAGAAGAGCCTTTTCCCTGCCTTTGCCGTTGGTCCTATGGATGTTGTTTTTACTGTTCTAAAGGGCCTTGAAATGGACTCGCCCAAGGCTCTAGGGCCAGCTTTGACCAGTTGGGTACAACATTCAACAGATCCTTCAGACGTCTTGGGACTGTTGCATCACATCTTCTTTAAACGGGTGATAACAGATGGAACTAAAGGGGATAACGGGAAGGTTCGAGATATACAGGACCGGGTAGCAAAGGGGACATCGACAGAGGATGATGAGCTGAAACAAAAGATACTGTTTAGTGCAGTTGATCTGTATGATGCACTGTCACAAAGAATGGGGCAGCCACCGGTTCTCCAGAAGGCTGGAGCTTCTCCAGGCCTAGGCCGTTTTCAGACACTCTATAGTATTATCGGTCGCCGCCGGCCTGGCGAAGATGAAGCAGCCGAAAAGAATAAAGCAGTTGAAGAACTGTGGGCATGGTTTGAGGACAACCAGGACCTGAAATCCAAAGTGTCCTTCGGCATAGCTGCATTGCAAATGCAATCAATCATGGACGAAATAGTACAACCACGTACTACTCCACGAGAAGCGTGGAAAGCCGCTCCTTATCCGGATCTCTCTGTCCCAGTACCACAAATGAGAACCGGAGCTCCTGCAACAGCATACCCTGGAGCAAGCCGGAGATTGAGTGTGGCCCTTGAAGATGGAACCGGCTTCGCATCCCATTTGCAAGAATACCAACGGCAGTCCTCTCGATCACAAATAAATCAAGGGAAATATTAGTCACACAACAGCTTGATCATGGTCGAAGTATGACTGGTACGTTTGCCAAAGCCGATTCTGATGGAAAGTATGTGCCCTAACATGATATAGTAAACCAGCACTCATTGGAGAAACGTGCTGTACTTAACCAAAGCAACATGCTGTCCATATAAATATCGTTTTGCCTGCTGATGCCGATGTTATTGTTTATGACCTACAAATCAGTCTCCAAGACAATAACTGATTCTCTTACTCTCTCTCACACACATATATCTGATCAGATACCTAGTTAATAAGGCATAGCAATGCATAAATGCATAAATCTCATCTGCTTCGTCTCCTTCATAGCGGAATTTGTACTCTCACGGCATGCTATCCTATGGACCAGGCTAATAGTGTAGTATATGCTAACTAATTCTCCCTTTATCGTCTCAATCGCACTTACTTGGGTAATGGTGCAAGCCACTGTAACGTATTCAATCATCAAACGGTTAATTCAAGGCGATTGACATAATCACTTAGAGTTGCAGTTGTATACTGTGATTCCGCTCCTGGGCAAAATAAGCACTTTGGTCTGAACTCATGGACAAACATTATACAGTATACACGCTCTAACATTGCTGAATACAAGCATACTAGCACAATCGTAGGGCTAATGGTGGCCAAGGGCTGTGCTGTGTGATCCTATGATTACTTGTTCTGCCAATTTGCTAAACTATGCAATGATATTGTGAGACCCTGGATTGCCAATGGTTTGTTTCTCCGTCCGCTGCGCCACACATTCCACTGGCTGTCGTGACACAGGCAGCAGTCTCACACCATTATAGTAGGGGGTGGTCATTGTCGAACGGAAAATAGGTTCATATAGATGTAGATCAATCCACCCATTCAGGATTTGAGTTCAAGACTTTGTGCCCTGAAAAGCGCTAATTATAAAATGCCATTGAAAATAAGCAATACTATGCTGTGAGGTTACACTGGTATAAATCGGCGTTTCAAGCGACAGTCACGGAGACCTGAGCGTGGTTTGGATTGCGAGAATGTTTGAAATGCTTCGCCCCACTGTGGTTCGGTTCGGCCAGAGCCGCTGCCCCCGCAGCCGCGCGAGGCTGAACCTTCCAAAAAGCGGGATAAGCCACGTCCAGTAAATATCGGGAACGATGTTGGCCGTCGCAAAGACAAGTTGAAGCGGGGAATTATCTCGTTGGCGAACATGCGGAGCTCTCGGTATGTATTATTTCGCTGGAATATACCCAGGCACTGGTCATGTGAAGATACTGGGAGCTATCCCTTGCTTTAGGTCCCCTGCGAGGACCGAGGACAGTCTTAGTTTCTGAGTGTACTTAATATAGCCCCCGGAGAAGTTGATCATTCAAGGAATCAGCGACGCTAGATGACGCTGCTCAGCCGGCTTCTGTGCCTCATCCAACGGAAACACCGACGGTGTAATCGTAATGATTCGTGGGTTATGTCCTTGCGCATTCCAGTCACATACAACAGGCATGGTGGCTTGTTTCAGCCTCGTGCGCATGCGCGATCGGTGAGCTACATCAAGAAGTCCCGAGAGTCTTATTCTCTTTATAGGCTCATTGTCCACTCTCACTATGAAAGTAGGAAGTGTTCTTCTCTGGATATCATGGAGTTTGAGCAACGACCATGTCAGAAGAAACCCAGCTTAATTTAGAGCCACCAAGGACACCCATAAAGGGCCCCGCGCGCCAGGGCACGCTCAATGGAACACAGCCACCCCTGAGCAGCGCTTCGAGCCCTGGTGTCATTTCATCTCCTCCCTCGCCAGAGGAGAGTCCGTTCAGCCCCACACCCTCAACCGCCACCGATATCACGGACGACTATGGCTGGCAGACTCCAGTCAAAGGTCAAGCATTGTCGACGACACTAGACACAGACAGCCTCGAGTCCTCCCAAACCGAAGCAGATGACTCGGGGGGAGATGAGGATCGAGCCGGGCAGATTGCAGCCTTCAATGCTCCTTCCCCGACCAAGCCATTGGAACGATCAAACAGAGCAAAGGGCTTGAAACCCCGACTCAGCATCACTTCTCTACGCTCAGAAGTTGCCACCAAGGCGCTGTTAAGCAAACGAAAGGAGAGTTCAACTTCGCCTGTCGATACTCGTGCATGGGTCTCCGACCAGGGGAAGTTCCTCGAGGGAATATCATGGCCGTCCATACAGACCGGACAGAAGCCACCGAAACGATCTCGGCATATCCAGACCGAGTATTGGACATCCGAACAGGCGAGCAACATCTGTACGGATTTTTCCGCAGAAGGGACATGGCTTCTCAGACCGAGAGCAGCCAGCGACGTTGGTGGCACGAGGAAGCTCCATTTGGATCCAGTTAGACCCTGCACGCAGGATCAGAGTGCTGACCAGCCTTCGTCCTCCAATGCCATCGTTCCGACCATCACCGTTTCCCCTCCTGAGGATGATCAGATTGGCTCAGCCCAAATTAAAGACGAGGAACATGACCCACGTAGCAGGAGGTTGTCGTCGGGAGATGGCACAGTCAAAGCCGTATTGGCTCTCCTCTCAATTCAGAAGACTTCCACGTCCGCCAAGGACAAAATTATCATTCGAAAGTCGCTTCACAGTGTTATACCACTTGAGATTCGGGAGCGTTTGAGAGAGGACGACCAACACTGCCCAGCGCAGACACTGAAGGGCTTACGATGCAAGAATCGCCACCGAGCAAATGTCTCACTCATTATGCAGTACTTAGACAGCTTGACTACCATCAAATCCAGTGAAGTGCTCCAATGCATCGAAGATCTGATTACTGTTGCTTTGTGTTCTTCGGCACACCAACGTGTCGCCCGGAAAGAGCTAAAAACCTGGGAAACAGACATCGAAAAGCTATGCGATATTCAGGAAGATCAAGGGCACGTTGCCTCGCATACAAATTATCGCCTTTCAGCCCTTGCCGACTGGATCAATACTCTGAGCGGTGGGGAAAGTTTCTTGGAAAGAATAAAGACAACCTCCCTACCAACACCTCAAGAGAGCATTCCAAGCAATATTCCGCAAGTGTCTACTTTGATCCAAAAGTTCATACCCTACGTCACCAAGGCCTCCGTACGTTTGTCCGTTTCGGAAGCCCTCGAGAAGCTTCTGGTCAAGCCCCTTATGAAGAGCGAGATCGAGAGGGTAGGAAGCGTATATGTTTACTGGCAACCAGGGAACTTCGGGCACCTCAAGATCGGCTATTCAAAAAACGATATTAGCAAGCGGGTAAAGGAATGGAGCAGCAAGTGCAACAAGCCGATGGAAGTGTACTTTCCAAAACGGGGGAGTGACGAGGAGCATCTACAGGTCAGCCATGTCTGCCGCGTGGAGAAGCTAGTGCACACGGAGTTGAAGAACTGCAGGCGAATCGAAGAAAGCTGTTCAGGGTGTGGAGGTAATCACATTGAATGGTTTGAGGTCTCACGCCAGCTTGCGATAGCAGTTGTGCGCAAGTGGATGGCTTGGATGCGAACATCTCCATATGAGGAGCAATCATGTGGAGGGAAAACCGAGTGGGTATTGAAAGATGAACAAAGGAGGAAAATAAAGGAGCTTTCACAACCGCTCCAAGAGATTGCAATTTCCCGCCAGGACATGGAGAAGGGAGGGAGAGGAGCCCCGCTGCATGCTCAACATCTATCAGTCTCTCGAGCGGGTAGGGCAAGGTCTCCACGAATGAGAAGTAAATCAATGTAGCCGCGACGACGATTCGAATTTGCATGATCCTATGTCCAGTTATCTATGTATCCCTTTAAATCACTCATATAATGTCGACTTCCCTGAACTGATATGATTCGATATTCCGGTGTGCATGCCATTCGATATTCGTGGAAGTAGCGGCATCTGGTAACTAAGATCGGCGAGTAACCATACAAATATGAGATGTGGCCCCTTGTGCAGATCGTCTGCCTGTAAGTGATCAACATCCGGACCTGCTTGCGTGATCGGCCGGATATAGCTGGTGATACGATTGCATGGTTGGGTGCTGAGCGCAGGGAGTGGCTAGGTGGGAGATACGTGAGCTATCCATGGGATATGGAGGAGCTCATGAAAAAGAAAGACGAGATCATCAAGGAGGATAAGCTTAAGATGAGGATGGTGTATTGAGCCCACTGCTCACTGCTTTCTAGCCATCGCTGCAGGGATTCGCATTGAAACGCTACGAATTCCTGCACTTACTGATGATTTAGATAGGGAAGCTACAGCAATGTGTCCCGCATAATTTGATGATCATTGTTATTTCCAGTCCACTGGTATATTTGGTTCTAATCCTATCTCTTGCCTCCTACTGGTAAATCCCTTCAGCACCACATCAATCCCTAACACTCACATCGATTCTAGCCCTCACGACTGCAACAGCCCCAGCCCTCCAACCGCAACCACCGCCGCCCCTCCACACAATGCCCAAACCCCCTTATCCCATCCTCTCGGCCCCTGTGTCGTAACCCATGTATCCACCACACACACGGCGGTCCACGCCGTCAACAAAACTCCCATCTCCTTCTCCTTCCGTTCACGGTAGAACCAATACAGCGCTGTTCCAACGGCCAAGTCACGTATACCAAGGAATACCATTGCTTTTTCAGTTATGCTGCGGCCTTCTGATGTAGAAGGCGTGACCCCGAGAGTATCTGCAGCAACGGACGGTGCGACTATGGACAAGGCTCCCAGGGAGAAGACGGTGCTTGTGAGGCCCAGACCGATGAGGCGCCACGTTGAATGGGTAAGGAGGGAGTTGGGGAAAGCCATGGCAGGTCAGCTTTGCAGGAATTGATTTTTGATTTGATAGAAAGAGATATGCGGAGTTTTAATAACAAAATTGCGGATGAAAGAGCGTTTGAGCTCCGGATGTTGCGAATTGCAAACGTTATATACCCCACCAATGCAGCCTTGGAGCACCAAAACTGGTCACCGTCCTTCTACTGTGGCAGCTCTACTGCGGAATGAAAATGGGGCATTACGAGAGCTTAGAAATGCCACACTTCCTCGTGATCAATTTTGAGTGGCCCTGGTAACCTGCAAGTTTCAGATTTGCATGTTAATACTAAATTATTAACTAAGACTAAGGCAATATACTAGGATTGACCCCTGGGACATCACCTTGGCAGGTTTGTGTCTTTTATTGGGAATATTACAGTGATGCATTCGAATAACTTAAAATCAAGTCAAACCGCGTCTAAACAAACTCGGGAGGATTACTGATCATGTAAACACCCTGAACTCGAGTCAGAGAAAGTCTCCGTGGTGCCGGGACGATTAGTTCCGCGGCCACTGTGATTAGAAGTTGATGATAAACCTTAAACCTTATGCCTATTACAAAATATTAGTTAATCAACTTGCCACAACTGACTCGTGATGAGGTCCACATACTCTATGATGATAAAGCACGCGATGATAATTTATCAGCCCAATCCCAACCAAAGATTGGAGGTCGACAAGGCAACTACAAATTGGGCAGTAGACCGCACTGGCTTTTCCATATCAACCCGCTGAATCGGCTACCCTTCCGCTCAAGGACATATTTACCAGCAGGCCAATCGTTATGGCCACAAAGAAAATCATTGTTATCCTCGGGGCTACCGGGAACCAAGGTGGATCGGTCGCGGAGACTTTCCTACAAGAACCGCAATGGCACGTCCGTGCAGTGACTAGGAACCCCCTTAGCACCAAAGCACGAGCTTTAGCTGCCCGCGGCGCGGAGATTGTCCAAGCCGATATGGATGCGCCATACACCCTCTCGTCCGCCTTCGATAACGCGCAGGTTATCTTTGCTGTCAGTGACTTTTGGGGCTTATATGGTGATCCTGCCAACGCAGCCAAGGCCACGAAGGATCAGCCGCTCAACGTCTGGGCCGCGAACCATGAGACCGAGCAACTGAAGGGCGTCATCGATGCGGCCGCAAATGTCCCTACGCTGGAGCGTTTCGTGTTGTCATCTCTCTCCAATGCGACTAAGTGGTCGCAGGGGAAGTACACGCACGTCTACCATTTTGACTCGAAAGCCAAGGCAGAGGCATACGGAAAAGAAACATACCCCGAGTTGTGGAAGAAGACCAGCATCTTCCAGGCGGGGTTTTTCTTGAGCAATTTCGTGTCGAACCCGATCCTCCAACCCCAAAAGGTAAGTTCTCTCCACTGGCCCCCTTTACCTCGCCTAACGATTCTGAATATCATCAGCAAGCGCATGGTGTAGTCCACTTAGTCGGGAATCTGGATCCAGACGTCAAACTGCCGTTCATCGCCTCAGAAGAAGACAGCGGACCGATCGTGAAGGCCCTCGTGCAAGAGAGCGCTGGAAAAAATGTCATTGGCTATAGGGAGTGGATAACTTTACGCGAAGTCGCCGACGCATTTACGCAAGCCACCGGCATAAAAGCAGAATATATCAGGTTGCCAAAAGGACAATCGAACGTTCCGCTTCCCCCCGACCTGCAACTGGAATTGGACGACAATTGGGCTTACTGCAACGAGTTCGGGTACGAGGGCCGAGATGACCCCACGATCATCCACCCCAAGGACGTGAGTTCACGAGCGACATCATCTTCCCTTCAATTGCTGACCTTACTAGTTGGGCTCGCCCCCGCAGCTGGACAGTGTGGTAAACTACTTCAAGAAGCAGGACTGGTCCAATGTCTTGAGCGCCTGACGAAATCAGTGCTCCAAGAGCTACCGCATGGGAAGAAACTATTCATCTCATGTTCCAGTCCAATACGACCATTCGGGGTTTGGCTCATTTGGCTTTCACGTCCGACTCTTCGATTGTTGCTGAGTGAGCTGGAAACCGACATATATTAGTACTAGAAACAAGATTGCCTTAAGAATACACAGAATCTCGGCAGGAACTGCCATGTTTTTCTTAAAGATGAGCTACAGGGTAGGGCCGGAAAGATAGATAGGGCACTTAAAGTCGCCACTGGTACAGATAAGTCAAGCCGAAACGATGATTAGCGGTAGAAACTGTACTGTTTGCCCAAGTAGGTGGTGGGTGACGGTCATTTTAGAACCTGAACGGCGAAGGAACCTATCTTGTTGAGACTTGCTTCAAAACAAAAGATTCAGGAGATTGTATTGAGGCTTAATGAGTAGGTCGTTGCACATCAACTCGCAATGACCTATAGTAGTCACTCATATCTAACTCGTACATTTCCGGTATTTGCTGTTTGAGAAAATGGGACCGGCAACCCCATGTTTAAAACCTATCGTGCTGTTCCATCGGGCCTCGACCTGTAAGGCAGGTCCCTAGCAAATGTGCGGGGTTTTCAACCGCTGCCGTCTTGCGAGATTCTTGATTGGATAAAGGGTGCAGGTCTAGGTCTTGGCATCCCCAGTGAAGAACCTTGGCTTGATTTTCAAAGTAATGCGAGATAGGGGAGTCGCGAGTATCCTGCATGAGAATCATGTCGGGTCGAGCGATACATGTGGTGGAAGCTAATTTCATTATTCGAAGGCAAACAACCTTTCAAAGGTTCCATTGGCATGCACAGACTGAGTTAGGTTTCGCCCAGAGGCCAAGCGCCCTGCAGGGTTTCAACTCCCTGCCAGCGCATGATACTGTGAAAACAAGTCAAAGGACTATGCATGTGGCGCCGTTCAGATAGCCTGTCTATATGTGTCCTTCGAGTGCTTAGTAGACCCGCCGGGCTATTTCCAATCTAATCGTCGAGAACACTATACATAAATTTGCACAACTTTGCACAACATTATCCTGATATTCAGCCTATTAGCTATAGCTGTCTCTTACTTACACTTTGTAACACCCTCCTAGTGTAAGCTAACATGCATTTAAGATCTGACTTGTAACTATACTATTTTGTCAGGCCCTAAACAGCGGTTTAGAGAGGTACTGAGGAATAATGCTGACAGAGGGTTATGTAGAATCTGTTCTGAAGTCGCTCTCCTATTTAAAGGATGTTTACCATGAAAGTAAATACATAATGTAGGAAACATATAATCCAAGAAATGATCATAACTAAATGTGATGAGGTAAAGTTATATGCCCAGATGCTACTATTTCTTGTCCTCAGGTCGGTGATACTACATTAGGATATGCGATAGCCCCCTTGATATACCATTTGGTATACCAGGCCTTCCGACCATGGAGTGTTATAACGTGTTGATCATCCGTAAATGTTGTCAACCACAAAAGCGAACTAGCTAAGGTCGTCTCAACCCGATGATCAGGTATAAGACATCAATGAAATATACTATTCCTGATCATTGCGGTACTCCTGAAAAGCCCCAGTGCTGTGTCATGTGCTTGTTGACTGGTTCAGACCAAGAGGAGAATCGGTTGGGAGTTGAGCCAAACAAAAACCAGTCAGGTTAACTTGATATAGAGATCGAACTCAAGGACACTACTGATATTGAGGCATTGAATTTGATAAGAGTTGGAACAGCATATGCTAGTAAGTGAATGCTGAGGTGAGAACTTAGGTATTCTTGATATAATACTTTTGTATAAGCAAAAAGGAAAAGAGAGAAAAAGAGGCGTCAATTCACGGTGACCACCATTTTCCCATGTGCCTCATTGGCCTCCATCAGACGATGAGCTTCTCTGATTTCTTCAAAATCGAATACTCTCCAAGGATCAGCATTAAATTGCTTCCGAGCCACCATTGTAACAATCTCTTGGAGAGGAACATCTGACAAGGGAAATTCGGGACTTCCAAAGACAAAGCTGCCGAAAAAGCTAAGATGTACTCCGCTCGCCATCTGCAGAAGAGGGTTAAATTCCGGAATAGGTGCAAGTCCGCCCAACCAGCCCGCTAGACACACACGGCCACCCCGATGCACGATCTTTAGCGAATCAAGAACAGTGCTATTCCCTATCAGCTCGAGTATAGCGTCAAACTTCTTCGGAGCGCGCATAGAGAGATTAGGGCCTTCAATGAGAACATCTTCAGCCCCTAGTTTTTTGAGCTGTGCGATACGATCTTCGCTGCGCGTCGTGGAGGTGACATGCACTCCCGCATTGACCGCTAGATTGATTGCAGATCTCCCAAAGGCGGACGTCCCACCTCGGATCAAAAGCTGCTGGCCTGCCCGTATCTCGAGATTCCGGAATAGACAGGTCCATGCTGTCGCATATGACTCCGGGATAGCCGCGAGCTGGTCCCAGCGCAGTTGAGCTGCAGCTGGACCGAGTGGAACAACATTTGAAACCTTGGCTCGAGTAAACTCAGCATAACTTCCGCTGATTGTACGACCGAGTCCCCCCATGAGGCTGGCAACAGGCGTGCCTTCTTCAAATTCACCTCCCGGACAGCTGGCCACCTCACCGACACACTCGATCCCACTGATTGGCACCCATTCTGCCCATTCGCCCTTTCGCATGTGCATCTCGGCATGATTGACGCCAAATGCCTTGATCCGAATGACGACCTCTCCCTGTCTTGGCTCTGGGGTTGGCACCTCGTGAATCACCAGGGACTCGGGCCCCCCAAACTTTTCTATAATAATTGCCTTCATATTGAAGCGTTGTGGAAGGCAGTAGAGATCTTGGTAGATTAACAATACAGAATGAAGTTACATGCATCAATAGTGCCAGGCCTACTAGGGCAATTCAGACAATGTGGCCGTCACAAACGCTTTATATAAACAATAGCCTATAACGTAATCAACCACCGAGCGACGAATACCCCCGAGCGACGAATTTTTGCCGCTTCTAATACTAATTTGAAGCTTTTCAACCACCAACATCATTAGACTTGACTATCTAGTAGCTGAATATATAGCTATATATTAGGACAATTCCTTCTAGTATGTCCAATAGTCCAACACGCACTGCAGCGTGGTGGAGCCCGCTGACTAGGTATAGGTGTAGGCTCACTGGCCTGCTCAACAAGAGGTATATCAAGCTGCTGAATGCGACTTTGACCTTCCTGTACAGATAGAAGGATATCATTACCTAGGTTAGCACGCCTCTTTGCCTTCTTTCTCATCTTTCGCTCATTCTCAGCCCGTAGAACCTTGATTTCTTGTTGAAGAAGAAGGTTCATATTCATTGCCATTTGTGCAGCCTTTTCAAGATGTTGGATATGGGATACTGGACTGCTAGAAAGCTTTCTTTTCTGAAGACTTCTCTGTAGGCTGCGGACCTTTTTATCTAGTTGCCGAGGATTCTGAGGAGTCTGAAAAGCAGATGATATAGAGCCTTCAAGAATTGGTGGTGTTGGTGTACGAAGTTGAAAAGTAATCTTTTCAAGCACCCGGTCTTCATTAAGTGGTTTAAGACCAGCACCTGTAAAGCCACTGTGTATATTCTTCTGGATGAAGACCCTCTCACGCGCAGATGGGTATAGGTGTAGGAAGTCTTCCTTATCAATATGGTTATTGCCAGCAACCATTATTCCTTCAACTAACTTCCCATATGCGCGCTTTAGTGGACCAAAAACACCAACATCCAATGGTTGCAGAAGGTGAGAAGTATGTGGTGGCATGCAAAGGCAGATGATTGCATTCTCCTTGCAGAATGCATCAAATTCTGCAGTTTGATGACTAGAATGGCCATCAAGAATAAGTAATCTCTTTGCACCAGTTGAATGCTGCCTTGAGTATGGCTCAAACACCTCTTTAAGCCAGCGAAGGCCTATTATATYAGTTATCCAGCCATTATCACTCATTGCAATTAACCAGCTTTGAGGAACTGCTGATTCTTGATACCAGGTAGCCTGTTGCTCTTTCCCCTTTAAGATAACCACTGGTGGTATAGAAACCCCCTTTGAGCTCACACATTCAATTATTGTAACCCATTCGCGGTTACCCTGAATGATAGTACGGGGTCTCTCACTGCGATCCACTGCAGTGATAACCTTAGAAGTTGTACAGAGTCCCATTGCAAAGCCAGTCTCATCAAAGTTCCAGATGTCATCCTCATGGATGCCGTATTCTTGAATAGCCTCATGCACAGTTGTAAACCACTGTTTTATAACCCTTGGATCCTCCTGCTTTGCACGCTGGTATGTAATCCTCCGGTTATATCGTGTGCGAAGGGCTGGATGGCGTTTAATAAACTTATATGCCCAGTTGACACCAATGGTTGCGGTAGGATCCTGTGTACGCTCATGGAGTAATATCTGCGCCATTCCACGTAGGAACTCTGGTCGAATTGAAAAGCCCCGTTTATCTGCATCTAGTAGACGCTTGGTAAGAACTTCTTCTTCCAGAGCTGTTAATTTATGGCCATTGGCACGTGTTTCTGAGCGTGGTTTTCTTCCATTGAGGCGAGCGCGAAGGGTAGGCTCAGGCACGCTAAAGGTCTCTGCAGCGCTTAGTACTGACTTAATTTTTTTATTCTTAATGGCTGCAATTGCCATTTGTATCCGATTTTCTTGAGATAAAGGCATTTTTAATAGTGGTGATGATAAAAGAACGCATTAAAGAAAGGAAGTGGTTGACCCAGGGAGAAATTCGTCGCTCGGGGGTATTCGTCGCTCGGTGGTTGATTACGTTAGTCTGAGGTTGCTTACAGAATGTGACGTCTTCCATTTAGGGAGTTGACAAAACATTTGTCCTGTTTGATTGGTTTGATCGTTTGGAATAATGTCACATTCACTGACTCCTTGGATCTTTCCATCCAATGAACAGACGACAGAAGCGGAGAGTGTGCTGCATAATCCGGGGGAGCCTAGACCTCGCTCCGAGGACATTTTTGTCTTAAGATGTGTTCCGTGGCTGCCCAAAGTTCACCATGACACGCCAGAGGACTGAGAGGAAGCTCAGACGCTCTGACTTGGAGCAAGAATTAAAGTAAATTAGGCGAGCATGGAGACCTTGCATCTTGTCTAGATTTACATTCGGTCCGAGTTTGGGTGAGTTCAAACTGAGTTAGCACCGAACCGCTACCGTCAGGGTTGATTCTGATTTATAAAATTTGGACTCAAAATTGCAGCGGTTCAGTTCCAAACTTCCAACTGGCTTAAACGCATGAACTTATGACTGAAATACTGAATGCAACTCTAACCCTTCCTATATATAAGTTCATAATTAAAAATGATGCTATGGTTCTTAATTATATAAGTATTTCTTTATATTTTTATAAAAACTTTTCAAGTTTTAATCTCTTTATAGCTCTATATAGGTGAACTAGGATAGATTTAATCGTTTAAGTAATATTAATTATATTATATAGTTTTTAGATAGACATATACAAATTATAGAGGAAGAGTATTAAAAGTTCTAGTTATATATGGTATACCTAGCTACTAGGACAATATATATATAGGATATAAATAAGAAGGAGAAAATACCTATTTATGCAAAACTTATAGATTATTACTAGGAGGAAATATAAATACTGACTCTTCAGAAATCCAAAATACATTATTTCAGCTTTGTTCCAATGGCTTGCCGTGTCCCGGTGGCCTGTAGGTGCCCCGTGCCCGTACTTGGTCCAGACTTATGACTCCAGTGAGTTTAATCTCGGAAGCAAACGAGAGATCTGACTTTTAATACTGACGCGAAAATAGCCACAGTATCCTGCACAAAAGAGGAATATGCACGTAGTAACGATTGCTCCAATATTCTGTCTCTTGCAGTCATGCTGCTAGAGATCAGTATCCGATAGCCAAATCCAAGTCTCTATCTCGACGAGGGCCCCAACAACCAAGTAACGGAGCCGTAGGGATCTCTAGGCCACAAAGCGCTAGCTGCTCGAGGAAGGAACGCGGGGAGTCGTATCTACCGGATTTCGAGAAGCGATAACATATTGTTTGCAGGCTTATATCAGCCCACAGCATCGTTACTGGATGAATCATTTTGTCGGGGGCGCTGCAGGGGCAGGTGCTCAGTCCCCTGGAGAGTGAGATAAGCTCAGTGATAGAATATGATGCTGTTTGGATGGATGATATGTTAGAGGATTCATACTGCTTCCAACCCAGTACTAGGGTAGTATCCATGACGGTGGATGCACGTACTTTTCCGCCCATTGGGGAAGCAACCTTCACGAGCCTTTTCCCATGTCAAAATACCACCTAGTACCTTGGCAGTGGTAGATGCGTTAGCGAACTGAAAGTAGGGGCTCGGAATCTCACTGTAGGATTCTTATTCCTTCGAGATGGTCTAAGAAGTGCTTAGAAGTAAGACATACCACACCATTTGGTAAGATGGTAAGCCGCCTCCATGCGGCCCTGCGGACTAGCGCAATTCATGCCCGAGGAGTTCCAAATGCTCACCCAATTGGAGACCTCAATGGTGTAAGGGATAGTTACATTCCGGGATCCTCATTGATGTTTACAGAGCGGGTACTCTTCCTTTGCATCTAAATCCGGTTCTGCCTGCGTCATCCACTCTCTACAACGAGGGGTTCTGCAATATCTCATGGCCCACACCGGGACAATGTCACTATTGTTGACAGACTCGTGTCCAGTAAACTCCGGCTTATCTGGTTCAACTGGTCAATTGTCCAATAGACAATCTCACTGTATGCATGCAATGCGTTGAGATCATGCATGTATTCCACAATTACAGCCACCAGTGAAGACTCGTCAGACAGAACTGTGGCCTGATCTACGGAGATTCGAGTGACAGACAATCGGAGCTGAGTGGACGCTGACTTCTAAAAACTATACAGGCCCCCGCTATCGAGACTTACTAGAGTACCCCACCCGGTACTTATTATAAAGGCGGAGTTCCCCTTCTTCTGCGTTGATTCTTCATTTCTACCATATCATTCTTTCATGTCCATACTAACAAAATTCGATACCCTCACAATGGCGCCAAAAGTAAGAGCCATATACCTTTCAACCCGCTTGATCTACCTTGGATGATTCCATAAGATAGCTAGACTAACACTCGTGATAGACCCTTCTCGTTACTCTAGCCCTCGCTTCCGGTGCCCTGTCCGCCGTCTCCGGTACCTTCACCACCTATTTAGGCGGCGGCTGCCGCGCCCTTGGTAGCACCGGGGGCATCTTCGAAGGATACTGCACCAACATCGAGTATTTCCCCTGGTCTGGCTTTGAAGGAGCTGTGACATCCGGTGCATGTGAGGATGCTTCCAAAACTCCGACTATCCGCCTATACCTGGACCCAGGATGCGAAACCAACCTCTTCACTTCGTTTACCATCGGGGCCCAGCCGCAGTGTGTTGCCAAAACGGGGTCTGTCCAAAGCGCTATTCTCGTCTGCGCTTAAGGAAGATTAGGTGGTGGTGGTGGTGGTGGTGGTGGCTACCTATACTAGGTGGTCTACTGTTCTAATCCCACGGGGTGATTCCATTCGAACAAGTTACATCTTAAAGACAGCATTGGGGATCGTGTAATTCATTAGTACCCATTACTGTATTTTATCCCATGTAAACACCTGTTCAGATGCCTGTGCTCCAAGATTGGGGAGTAGAGATGCAAGTTTCATTAAACACAGTCCATATAGTCAAGCATAAGCCCGAACTCGCCCTACCCTAAGAACAACCTTGAGAAGTCAGTCAGTCCTACTTCGGGGAGTGTCAGTGTAGAAATGCATTTCAGTCATGTGTACATTATATAGCTCTCATAGATTGTCAGGATAGATGCTTCCAATGCACAGGGCGAAAGTTAACCACTAATCAAGTCGACTATCGATCCACTCCAGGAGATTAGTCCCATCGTCCAGCAATATTAGCTCCCCATTCAACCAGTTTGCCCCTACTGCATCAGCAGGTAAACTAGAGGGCAACGGCGGTGGATTGTCTGATAAGGCCTGGTTGAGGATACCACAAAGGATACGGCGCGCACGCTGGCAGATGTCATAATTTCCCTCATGCGGACGAACGACGTATTGGAGGTAGGACGCAAAGAAGCTCAGGCTCTGGATGGTTTCGGGCCGTCGGAAAGTCGATGGAGGAGGCCGTGATGACCCGGCAGTTTGGCACAGCAGCTCGATTGCTAGAACGCCGGCGACTGGGATGCCGAATGAAGAGGCCTGCTGTTGGTGAGACGGTGCGGTTAAGGTTTGAGAAGTGGACTTACGTTCCATCCAGTGTTGTATGTACCAGTTCCAGATGCAATCTCTCTCCCGATGAGCTGGAGAACTGTGCCGAGTATATTCTGTGAGACATTGATTAGGGCATCCGACTCGTTCTGGGAATGACTGACAAGCAGCCGGTAGAGAAGAAAGTCATTGTAAAGGAAGTCAAGAGAGAGGGGAATAAGTAAACTGCCACTGTCGTCGACATTGGCACTGCCAGGACGCCAGCGAAGGAAGCCGGGGAGTTCCTCCCACGTTCTGCGGGAGTTGTCAGACACTTGCCTAGACAATGTCAATAATGGCCAGATGATTTCAAATGTGAGTCTTGGACTCACTTGGCTTTCCGGGGAAGGTCATCGACACAGCGGCTCGGCGACAATTCGAGGATTTGCTCTCTAATTGAGCTGACCAGAAGAGCAACTCGCATCCACTGGGCATGTTGGACGACTCCTTGGCTGTTACAACCATTTGCGCCCAGTTTTTGATGGCGGCATCTCGAGTAGGTGCGTCCGCAAGGATCTCGTCGTAACGCAGATCCAGGGGAAGTTGCACATCGCAGTATCTCCAGCTGATCTGGGGCCGTCCCAAGGAAGTGGCAGGCTGCTTATCCATGATATAGGCGCCCGCCATCAGGCGTTTACGGAGCTCGGCGAGAAAGAAGGGCATGCGTGTGTTGCGTCTAGACTGGTTGAGCCCGAGAGTATATACCACTATGGATAATTGGGCCAATATTCGCCACGCTCAATAATCTTTACCTGTCAGCATAGCGAAGTAGTTCCATAGAATGGGCGACAAGCCATACCATTGTCACCATCACCAAAGTCAGCAGACGGATATATTGATACAGCAGCCAACCCAGAGGGTCATGGACTACACCTGAGTCGTCGCAAAATTGAAGACAAGCATCTCTGGCAGTGGCCGCAAGCACCCCCAGTGATCTTTGATCGGCTGATGCAGCATCTGCTAACTGAGATACAGATTTCCAGTCTCTCTCCAGTATTGCGCCTTGGCCTACAATGGAGAAGACCAATCCGATGCCTTCCCATCGATTAGAGACACGACGTAGATATTCTTCGGGTGTCGTCGAGGGACCGACCTCAATCAGCTGCGAGCGCTCGTCAAATAGTTTCTGAGACCACCCTAGCAGGTTCTCGTAGTACCTTTCCTTTGCATCCTGGGCATTTCCAGGATTCTGTGGGCATCTTTCAAGGCTGTAAAGATCATGCGGACGAGCTGTTGGCCGACAACTCAACCTTCTGGCGAATTGTCTAAACGATTCTCCGTGATAGTCTCGTAAAGCGACAGATTCTCGAACAAGGTCAGCAGAACCGCGCGCCCAGCTGAACCTGTTTTTGACTCAAGCTGGCTTGACTGTGCTCCAAGATCCTCAGCGGCGCGAGGATCCCGTTTACATCCTCTTCGTTCTCGCTAGACACGCCAGAGTAGCTCGTCAGTCCCAGGGTCCCAAGAGGTGTGACCGATTGGGCTTTCTTGTCCAAATTGATGTCAGAGTTTGCAGGCTTAGTTGGCGAGGAGACAGGGTCAGGATACCAGCTCCGGGTCACGGGTGAGGGATGATAAACACAGACGTCGGCCACAACAATGTGCCGATGGCCGCGCTTGAATCCAAGCCATTGGACAAAGACGTGGACTTTGCCGGCCATTTCATGGCCACATTGTGGGTGAGCTCCACATCCTTTGATGCCGATATTTACGTCTCGCTTCGGGTTATGGCCGGTGAACGAGAGGTGCCGTACAGGACTATAGAACCAGCGATATTCCAGGGTGAATCTCGAGACAAGAGGGCACTACCTCCGTTAACATCAGGGGTTTTAAAGGCTTCACGGAGGGCTACGGATCCTGTTCGCAGCACACCTTATAGGCCTTGGCACACACACACCTAGAAAAGGATGCCCAGCCTGTGGTTCCAAATGAGCCTGTCAAAATTGAAGTTGAATTACTCGCAGTGGCTGGACGGATTTAGCCGGGAGGCGACTACGTCTTGAGATCACACCCATTGAGGGTTCAGGGCCATGCCCGTATTTGAGCGCGCATATGATGAAACTTACCATCGTGGAGCCGTCAACCGTGTTTTCACTAGCTCCATTTCTATTCCCATTGTTCCTCCCAAGCCTAGCCTTTCTTTGTGAATAATCGTAACTGATTCTTTCCATGCGCAAAGATTAAGTTTAAGGGGGGATCTGGTGGGGCGTGTTTACTGTCTGTCATTGAAGAAAGAAGGTGGCAAGTCAATTATGGCAAAATTGTTGCTGAAGAACCCTCAAGAATGTCTTTGCTCTTTCCAGCTTCATATGCCGTGGTCATTTCCCAAAATAAAGGGGGGAAAAAAACATTTCTGCACCACCGCTAGCCTACAAAGAATCTTATAACATCGAACCATTCGCTCATTCCTCTGAGTCTGCTGATCTCAATTCAGACACAAGGCAAAGGATATTCAGAGACACATGATACGAAACGACTTACTCCGGTACGCGGGTGGTCGGAAAGATCTTATTTTTATGGTTGCGAACAGCATTCAAGTTAAATAGTTTCAAGCTTACTTCACTTGCTTTTGCCGGCTCCGGCCTGGTCCAGGAACTCCTCAACAGTAGTGGCGCGCAACCCTTGGAGGACACCAGTGCCCCATTCCAAAGCCTTCCCCTTGGGATTGTGGTTTGCATTCGTAAACCCAAGTATCCTCATTTGGTGGACGGCCACCCAAGGGTCATTCGCCTTGAGGCCTTCGATAATGTTCCCAAGAACCTCCGAAAAGGTCACCGGGTTGGACTTCCACGAAGAGTCGCGTGATCTGAACAATTGGAAAAGCTCCCTGTAGGTCAATGTCTGCCCAGCCAGGAGAGTGATTGGTGATAAATCAGCGCCGTAATTGATGCTGTTCCGTAATATGGCCAGCACCGCCCGTGCTGTGTCTGCGGTGGATGTCAAAGTGACCTTCTGCGAGCCATCAGCGTACATGTCGAACACCTTCGCACTATGGTTCATCGCCCATGCAAGTCCGATTTCGCGAAGCGGGTTCTTGTCCCCGGGCAAGATATATTCCATAAACCAGCCGTGACAAATCATCGTCCATTTGACGTCGTTTTGTGATCGTAGTTTGTTGCGAACAACCTCGTGTGTGGCGGCACTAAACATTGGCTGATCCGGGAAATCGTCAAGGTTGATGTTCCATTCGGATGGGATGAAGTGTTTGCACCTGCGCGATTGACTGCATGCCTCAAGGATATTGGAGTGCGCGGAAACATAAAAATCGTTAGGGCCGCTGAGAGTTGAGACAACCGCGTCGCAGTCATCAAGCTTCCTCCTCAGATCTTCGACGGAGTAATCGGTGAGACGGATCTCGGCTTTCAGGTCGTCGAGGCTTGGTTTAAATGAACTGGTCAGAACAACGACTTCGTCCTCGGACTTGCAAAATTCGGTGGCGAGGCAAAGGCCAACTTGACCAGCACCAGCGAGAGCAATCTTCATGATTTCTGAGTCGATGTAAGCCAGGACTTGGAGACCAGTGTAAGTTGTGATGTTTATTCAGGTCAGCTAGAGTCGGGAGGACTCTGCTGTTCAAATATAGAGGAGTCGTGATCATTATTACTCTAGTTCTTGTTGCTCTATCTTGATGTCGTCATGCTACTTCAGGTTCTAGGTGTAGCTGTGGGTTTCAGGCCTCGCAAAGCAGCTGAAAGAGGAAGGCGGGAGGGGCAAGGAATGGGTCAGCTTTGGGTTAGCGGCTGATTGAGTTTGAGTCAGTCAGGGTATGGTTGGTCCACATACAGCGCCAATTTTCGGCCAGCCTACGCTACAAAAAAAAAGCATTCAATGATTTAATATGGACTACATCGGCGTACGTATACGGTGTATGATTTTATTTAAGATTTAATTAATAGCACGTACGGACACTACCTGCACCAACGCCTAACAACGAGATTCAAATTCTAATTATTAGGTTATCTGGAAACTCTGCAGGCACCACGTCTCGCGCCTCCCGTACTGCTGGACGTAGTTGATCGTTGGTAGGTCTCTATCCTCACCATATCATTCCTGAATCCAATTCTCATCCGATTCCATCCGATCCCGATAGAGTTCAGATCAGGGGAGGAAGGAGCCGAATGCTGTTATGGGATAATCCCAGAATACGGACCACGTTGTGTACGTGGCTTGCAATTTGTGGTTCCTGTTAGGCTGCCCCTTCTTTTCAGCTGCCAATCATACCATTAGTTCTCTCTTTACTTTCTCCCTGTTATAACTTCCACCGTGTACCTATTTTTAGTGGACATTTTGGCCTTACTAAGAGGTGGTAATGAGGGTGAGTATTGCGGATCCGCTGTCCTAGAACACTCCATTTCGAGAGCGCTCGGGAGTAGTGCACGCTGAATTGGAGATCCTTGCATGATAGACAACAAAAAGGACTAATAACAATTATGGAGGATCAGCCTTCTAGTGTAGGTAACCAGAGGAGAGCCCACTGGTGATCACTATGCTAAAAACATCTCTCACAACACATATATACAACAAAGGTCAACTCTCAGTGGGTCCTATGGAATGATTCTCAATTAATAATCTAGGGGAGGCACTTGGAGTTATCATAAAATTATTAGATGTTTAGGTAAAGTTTAGAGAGGAGTAAGCATAATATGCTTAGAAATTTAATAATAAAAGTTTAGTGCCCCTATTTAACAAGCACCTAAGCAAGCACTCTGTAGGTGCCTATATAATGCAACCTAGATGTTAACATGAATTGAAGCTGCTGAGCGGAAGGCAGCATTGCCTGATGCTGGAGACAAGGATACTCCAAGCAAAACCCCACTTTGACGAATTATCAGGATTGTAGAGCGCGTCTTGTCGTACTGCTTCGAGGCCATTGAGATGTGTACAACAGCAGCATGATAAAAATAGATATCCAAGGGATAGCAGTTCAGTTCTCAATTGCTCAAGTGGGTCGGCACAGGTTGTCATAGCTTATAGGTACCTTAATATTTGACTGAAACTGAGGATCAAATTTGTGCCTGAATTCTGGCTACCATTATGCTACCATCATAAAGGTACTAGAATTTATGCAATACGATAGCTTTCCTATTTGAAGCAAAAAGATCTAAAGTCTTTCAACAAGTGGGTTGTGTAGTGTAATGGTTATCACTCCAGATTCTGATTCTGGCAATCTTGGTTCGATTCCGAGCACGACCTCACCTATTTCTTTTGTTTTTTCCATCCAGTCTCACCAATCACTCAATCATAGTAATGTCTTTTCTTGTCCACAATTACTGTTTACGTTATCCCTCTTTTTATTCTTCAATAACTTCCCTGGTCGACTATCCTTGTGTGAGTAAATATCTAGTAGAGAAAGTAAAGTGAATACATCCACAATACTGGAGTGGATGAAATCATCAACCTTTAAATACGCCCTCCAATCCTCACCTTAGATACGAAGCAGCGGATCGAGACAGTTGCAGGAATACATGCTGCAAGCGACAGTCACCATATCTGACATTCTATGACAAAATCAGAATCAGCACATTTGGTACTACTTGCATGTCTATGACCGATGGCCATAGTGGTGAGGTCATCGCACCCGGCACCAATCTACATCATAAAAAGGTAGCAAACCTCACGAGTACTAGACTGTAGAACATAGCCCAGTTAATAATCTGCAATCTCAACGCAATCGAACAAAATGGTACACATCAGTCGAGTTCAGAAACGCCCCAAAAGCCACCGTCCCAGAAAAGCCGAAGTGACCGACTATGTCTATGGCACCCACTTCGCAGCGCAAGATCTGCCGCACCATGAAATGACAGAGAGCGAAATGCCAGCGAGCGTTGCGTATCGGTTAATCAAGGATGAATTGAGCCTTGACGGGAATCCATTACTGAAGTAGGTCGTCGGGTCCTCCGTGCGAAGGTTATGTCATGCTGATGGAGTCTAGTCTGGCGAGCTTCGTCACCACCTACATGGTAATCACCTTACGCCCAAAAATAAAGTGCTTTCCTGTTGCTGACAGCATACAGGAAGATGAAGCCCAGAATCTCATGACCGACGCGATGAGCAAAAACTTCATCGACTACGAACAATACCCGCAAACAGCCAACATCCAGAACCGCTGCATCAACATGATCGCGGACCTGCTACACGCCCCCACCGCCGACAGTCCAGACACCCAAGACGCTATCGGCACATCGACCGTCGGATCCTCGGAGGGTATCATGCTAGCCACGCTGGCGATGAAGAAGCGCTGGCAGAACCGCCGCAAGGACGAGGGCAAGGACTGCACGCGCCCGAATATCGTGATGAATAGCGCGGTGCAGGTCTGCTGGGAGAAAGCGGCGCGGTATTTCGACGTTGAGGAGAAATATGTCTACTGCTCCGAGAAGCGGTACGTGATTGACCCCCAAGAAGCAGTCAATCTGGTGGATGAGAATACCATTGGTATTTGTGCGATCTTGGGGACGACGTACACGGGCCAGTATGAGGACGTCAAAGCCATCAACGACCTGTTGATCCGGAAGAAGATCGATTGTCCGATCCACGTAGACGCTGCCAGCGGCGGGTTCGTCGCGCCATTCGTGAATCCCTCCCTAGAATGGGACTTTCGACTGCCAAAGGTCGTGTCTGTCAATGTCTCCGGCCACAAGTATGGTCTGGTAAGTGCCAAGCCCATGTCCTTTAAGCGTCCCTAACATTCCTTAGGTCTACCCAGGCGTTGGCTGGGTCTTCTGGCGCTCATCTGAGTACCTCCCCAAAGAGCTCATCTTCAACGTCAACTACCTCGGCACCGAACAGGCGACCTTCACCCTCAACTTCTCCAAGGGTGCCTCCAACATCATCGGACAGTACTACCAGCTCATCCGGCTCGGCCGGCACGGCTACCGCTCCGTCATGCAGAACCTAACCCGTACCGCAGACCATCTCTCCACAGAGCTCCAGAAACTCGGCTTCATCATCATGAGCGACGGCGCGGGCGACGGCCTCCCGCTCGTCGCGTACCGGCTTCCACCCGATGAAAACCGCCTATGGGATGAATATGCGCTTGCTCATGTCCTCCGCCAGCGCGGGTGGGTGATACCCGCGTACACGATGGCGCCGCATAGCAACCACCTCAAGATGATGCGGATCGTGCTCCGGGAGGACTTTAGTATGGATCGGTGTGATGTGCTGGTTGAGGATATGAAGATGGCGATGAAGAGTCTGGAGGAGATGGATCGGTCGATGATCGAGCAGTATATCCAGTATGTGCTGCTACTGACCTACCGAGTTTTACAAGCTGACGGATACTATAGACACGCTGCTCGCCATCGGGTTCATTCACTAGCTGAAAAACCCGATCATCCGGTTTACCCGGGCGAGAAGCACTCGCTTCAAGGGAGAACGGGAAAGACTCATGCGGTGTGTTGATTACAGCAGTGCGGCGTTTATCGGCGATAATGACTATTGAATTCAATGGCAAAAGTGCATTCGATAGGTGTTGCGCTGCAGATATGTGTCCCCGGTTTGTAATGGCGCATGTACACCGAGCTTGGCGCATAGTCGAGACCCCTTGCGTGATACTCGTCAATCCGAACTACGTCTCTGTCTCCTAGACAAGTTTCATAAGCTCATTCGCTTGCTGCTCCTCGTTTGTCAATGACCCAGGTCTGCCGTACTAGCAGGTCTTGGACACCATGACGAACTGGCGGTAAACAAATCCGCAAGGGTAGTCCAGAACAGTCGGTCGATATGAATGTAAGCGAAGACCCACCTTCATCAGAGAATGTAGTCTAGACGTCTGAATTGCCGTAGACGAGCCAATCACGTTTAAACCGAACCGGCGATTTTGTCTCCACCCGTTGTAGGGCAATTGACATGTTCTCCGAACCACGGCTCGGCATCAGAGACTGGGAAAACACGGCTAGAATGGGGAACTATTTCATGATGACGTTCAGTGCATAGTTGTTCACTTATCATAAATTCTTTCGAGTGAGGTCTCCAAGTCATTATTCAGATGAAGATTCGGCTTGTTCGCAAGATTTCTGCCTCTTTCCACTATTCTTGTCATTGTTGCATGGATCCAAAATGGTAGAAGCAAGGGCGGGTGAAGTATTGCATATGATAGATGGGATACCATTTCGACAGCATCAATGGCCAACTTTATGCAAGTATCTGCCGGATCTGCGACTAGCAAACTCTGATTATTTTGATGGCGATTCTCTTTTGACGAATGGAGCAGAACATGTCAAAGTTATATACCGCCAGCCTGACCGTCTGTTGCTGCTGCTAAAGATCATCTGCAGTAGTTTATGGGGCATCTCGATGGCCATTCGAAGGACCTTAAGTTTCTCAGACTTGAGCTGCGTGGAATGTTTGACCGCCATGTGATATAAGTACAATATCGAACTTGAAATGCCATGTTGGTGTCCAATTGGTGCTGGGCGATCGATTGATCGAGGATCTGTGTAGATCACATCTGAGATTTCTACCGTATCGTGACCAGGACGATCAGCATGTCCGTTTTCTTTTCTTCTTAAACTTCTGATAGTCCTGATCGTAGTACAGTAGGCAGGAGGGCGAAGCATATGTCAACACTATGGAGTTGTGGACGCTATTTGGGCTGTTAGCTGCCACCAGCCATGTACAGGCGAAAGCCGTATTCGCTCATTTCATGGTAACAACAACAACATTCCTCCTATCTTGAATGATCCTAACATTGACCAGGTAGCCAACGCCATCAACTTCACGCAAGAAACATGGACCAACGACATCTCCGCCGCGCAGGCCGCGCACATTGACGCCTTCGCCCTGAACCTCGGCTACGGCTTGCAAAACTACGAGCTCATCCTCGACGACGCCTTCACCGTCGCCCACCAGCACAACTTCAAGATGTTCCTCTCCTTCGACATGGGCCAGGCACCCCAGTGGCCCGCCGACGAGATCGTCCACGTAATCGACAACTACGTCACTGGCAGCGCATACTACAAGCACCACGACGACAAGCCGCTCGTCTCGACCTTCGAGGGCGGCCAGAGCGCCGACGTCTGGAAGGATGTCAGGCACAACGCTCAGTCGGAGTTCTTCTTCGTCCCCGAGTGGTCCTCACTGGGGATTGAGGCGGCATCCAGCAGCCCCGTCATCGACGGCCTGATGAGCTGGGATGCGTGGCCGGCCGGCGCGCACGATATGAACACCACGCTGGACGAGGAGTACATCGCGGCGCTGGACGGCCGGCCCTACATCATGCCCGTCTCGCCGTGGTTCTACACCAACCTGCCCATATTCAACAAGAACTGGGCCTGGCGCGGGGACGATCTCTGGTTCGACCGGTGGCAGCAGGTGCTCCAGCTGGCGCCCGAGTACGTGGAGATCATCACCTGGAACGACTACGGCGAGTCGCACTACGTCGGGCCCATGCACGAGGACGACCTAGGGATTTTCGCTGTGGGCGATGCCCCCTTCAACTATGCCGATGGGATGCCGCACGATGGCTGGCGGGAGTTTCTGCCGTACGTCATTGATTTGTATAAGAGCGGGAAAAATGCAAGTTTTGACAAGGAGGGGGTGGTCTCGTGGTACCGGCTCAATCCGGGCTCTGCGTGTTTGAGTGGGAAGACCACGCCGGGCCAGCTGGCTGCTGAGGGGACGAACACGACCAGCCCGAGAACCATCATGCAGGACAGGATCTTCTACTCGGCGTTGCTGGAGTCGGCGGCCGACGTGACCGTGAGTGTTGGCGGGGCCAACAAGACGGGGAGCTGGGCGGATACCCCCAGTGGGGAGAAAGGGCTGTATCATGGGAGTGTGCCCATCGATGGGAACACAGGGGGAGTTGTGGTGACCGTGTCACGGTCTGGCGAGCTGATTGCCCAGATGAAGGGCCAGGCCATCACTACCGACTGTGGGAAGAATCACGGATACAACAACTGGAATGCGTGGGTGGGGAGTGCAATGGGCGAGAAGAATGTGACATCGAAAACGACTTCAGCTGATGACAAGAAAAATGGCTCGCAAAGATCGAGACCGGCGATGACATTGCTGATGAGCTTGGTCTTGTTGGCGCTAGTGTGAGCATGGCTGGGATACCAGGGATATCGGATGCATGACACTGACCAGTACATAATCTACTGTTATGATAATTCTATAATGTTAGTAATAACCTGGACAATGATAGATGGCCTCAATTGTACCGCAAGCTCTTTCATTTTGGGCAGGTGGTTACCTCAACTTCCATGTGACAAGGAGATTTAAAGCATCCGCCGAACAGACCCATGAAATACACAATCGGACTGTGCGAAGCGACATCTTCCGATGACAGATCTCGAACAACAGATTAAACCTGGTAGTGTATCGGCGATCCGCAACGAACTCCCCAATGCCCACAGCTACGTCGGCGATTGCAGAATTCCGGACAGAAACAGCGAATGATAAGCTGCAGGGATCGCCTAGTCACTGCTGAAGACCTTCCTGGAGTCCACATGCCTGGGTAAGTCCAACCTATGACACCATCTACACGCCACCCGGACAGCACCGATGCTGCATACTATAGATAGAGTTTGCTAACCGACTATGAGCCTTGGGTCCTCTCGGGCCAAGATCGGTTCCACACCTTAATATCCTTGGCCGCTTCGGCCGAAGATCGCGGCCGAGGCGATCAATATCTTCATCGGATAGACTCTACGAGCTGTATAGCTTCAAACTCTGCCGCAGCCCCTGAGACTGAGGTATAAGTAACCCCTGGTCCCTGAGGATCAAGGGCGAATGAGATCTCTCGTCCACGCTTAACAAGGCCTTACACTGTTGCCAACCGGTCGAAATGTCCAGGCCCCTCGAGAGCTTACCAACTGCCACCATCCTACTCCGCCATTCCTCTCGTGCCTTGAACCCTCGCATTCCTCCTATTGCCAGGCAGAGCATCTCCATACTCCCATGTCGCATCGCCATCATCTCGCGCAACAAACTCAGAAAAGAGACATTAACCAAGAACCCCGATCTACGCCGATGCGTCGCACACAACAGTCTCCTCCGGCGCTCCATGGAAGAAGCACACAGCAATATCCGCAAGAGCATGACTTCACTCCGCTTCGAGGATGATGAGGATGACAGTGCGGGCATGATCACTCAAAGCCCCAGCGAGAGCCCATCCTCCATCATCCGGAGCACGATCAACGCCGCTGTGAAAGCTATGGCGCATCGTCATCGGTCAGAAAATCTTGTCCGGATGGCTTCCTCTTCCGGGGAACCTGATGGAACAAAACCTATGAACAATTATCGTCGCTACTACCCTACCAGACTCGTCTCGGGTCGGAGAAAACTGCACCCTCCTGCGGGACATACAATACATGCACGCGTGGCGGCTTGATGACATCACCGCTTGCTGCTATCATTTGATTCTTTGTCACCTCAGTATATCAGCATTTTACGGAACTGTGTTTATACCCGTATAGAGTCATAGCCTACCTGCAGATAATATGCTCCTTAATACAATTTCCTCCATACTCGTCAAATGGCGCTTAGACGAATTGCAAAGACATGCTGTACGACCCTGCATGCATTGGTGATATATCTCTGCTGTACAGAAGCACATGCATAGTTGAATAGATATTATAGACATAGTTGTTCTTCTCCTGCAATTGTAGCCAGCATTTTGAATATGTTAAAAATCCCTGATGGTTTCCGGAGACAGGTCAAAAAAGAAAAGGGCAAAAAATGGTCACTACGAGGGTCGAACTCGCGACCTTGGCGTTATTAGCACCACGCTCTAACCAACTGAGCTAAGCGACCAGTTCTTGAATACCTGCATGCTTTAATTATTTGTCAGTGAATTTGTAGACTAAGGCCTGGCTTATTCTTTGAGGAAGACGACCAAAGCACCATTAGGTGAATTACGTCCATCGTCTACATAAACAATGGATTAAATCATGGAAAGCATTCAATGTAACCATTCGATTGGCGGAGACCACTTTTCCCAAACATACTGACCAGTTAATTAATTACCGATGCCGCCATGGGTATCTCCGCCTAGATATATATTTACGTTGAATTCCATTCCCACCTACATTGAACCAGCTAGACTAGCGCATACATGAAGGATACTATGGTAAATAGTGATAACAAATTAGGCCAGCCAAAGAATGACATTCACCCAGACTATGGTGTAAACCCAAACCCTCAAAGACAATCATGTTATAGCAAACTGGCCTTTACGTAGATCCATCGTACCTAACAATGAATACCAACTGATCATGGCAAGCTTGGACCTTGGTAAAGAACGCAAAGCCTCCACGTGTGACCAACATTGCTGTTCATTCGCATAATAAGCTTATTGGTGGACTTAAGTCTTGCTACGAACCGTGTTGACAAGGATCACAGAAACTAAAGCACAGACTAGTCAGGGACTACATGGGACAAGTGGGATCTATCACAGGTTCAAGGAAGAAGACGAGGAGGAGAGTATCAAGCGTTTATACCCTAACTAGACGGACTGCGCGGGCTTGCATTGCTATTCTATGTACAGTTTCAATCAGACTGGCCATTTCCCCCTGCCTTATCTTTTCTTTCCAACCTGCTATGCACAGAGAACATCCAACCAAGTCTTGCCAAACTAACAAAACAAATAAATCATCCGAACCTCGTACGTCGAACCAAAAACCCAACCCAACACGTAGTCTAAGGGTAGTCACTGACTAACTCCCTACAACCATCAACGCCCCGCCGATCTCAAGATAGCCCCTGCAAATAATCCGCCGCAGCCCCAAGCGCCCTCTGCAACTCGCCTCTACTATCAACCGCAGCAAAGACAAACCGGTCCGGCCGCACAACCACATACCGCTTCCCGCCCAGCACCTTGCCCATGTAGTACGGGTCGTAGAAGCGCGGTGCGGGGCGGTTCGCGCACAGCGGCGAGGCGGCGAATTCGGGGCCAGTTGCGATTTGCCAGTACGTCGCCGATAAAGCACTCTGCATGTCACTCTCAGGAACAGCAGCCGAGTGTGCATTGCCCGCGCTCGCGCCCGCGCGTTCAACGAGGAAGACGACGTCCGCCGCGTGGATCTCCCCGCGTGACAGTTGGTCGATGTCTCCGATGTCCCGGTGCGCGGCGGGGAGGTCGTCCAGGCTCCGCAGGTACACGAGCAGCCGGAAGAGCCGCGGTTGGCTAGCAGCGGTTGTGGTGGTGGTGGAGGAGGAGGAGCCGAAAATGACATCATCCGTAAAGCGGATTCCCCCCCTCTCCTCGCAGTCCTCGATTTCTTCGGAGCGCTGCAGCTTGCCAGTACTGCCGTTACCACTACTAGTACTAGTACTACTAGTAGTTATAGCGGCACCGCCACGAATCCCAGGGATAGCCCTACAATACCCCTGCGGAAGACACACACCACCCCCAAACTCCGGAAGGAAGGGCATCCCCTCCTCATGCGCGTACCGGACCATCCCGCCCTGTCGCCGGCCAAGACGCAGCCCCCTGCGCCATGCGGGGACCAGGCGCTGGATGAAGAGGAGGACGGAGCGGAGGAGGATGGCGAGCGGGTTGCTCTCCGTGACGAAGCGGCCGTTTTGGATTGTGGACGCGAGGGAGCGCTCGAGTTGTTGCTTGCGCTCGAGGTACCAGCCTCGGAGGACCGCGGCGTGTCGGGGAGCATCAGCGCCTGCTGCGGAGTGCGGGCTGTCCTTGTGGTTGTGGTTGTGGTTATGGTTCCGGCATAGGAGTGCGAGTCGCCAGGCGAGGGAGGCGGCGTCGCGGAAGCCGGATGCGATGCCCTGGCCGCCGACTGGAAGAGAGTCAGTTGTCAATTGCCTTGAGTGGGAACAGTGTATGGGATATCGCCGATCCTGATGCAGTGGAACAGGCGAGGGAGAGTTTGGTGACTTACATGGAGGGAAGACGTGTGCAGCATCGCCGCACAGGACAACGCGGCCTTGTGCCCAGCGATTGCAGCTGCGGGCGGAGAAACGGAACGGACGCGATCTGAGGACGCGAATGCAGTCTTCTGGGAATTGAACGTCTTGCGTGAGTCTAGAAAAAGTGTCGATGTCAACGGGCTTAATAAAGAAGGCTGAGGAACAGGAAGGAAAAAAAAAAAAAAGAAGCACTCACCCGTACAGACTCCCTGGATGGGTGATATACGGGAACACGACCTTCATGATCATATCCTTCTCAGCCATGCGCTCCCCATCCTCATCTGCATGCACCACAAACTCAAAGCGCCACAGGCGATCTCGGGGCAGGCCAAACCGCCCACAGACCGCCGGACGATCCGGATTGCACAGGAATCGGAAGTCGGCAGGGAAGAAGGTATCATAGACTTGCTCGGGTGTGTATCCCTTGGACCAGAGCGGGAAGTCCGGGTGGCTCTGCGGCGTTGGGAGAGTGATCTCCCAGTTGAGCGCTACCCAGGTCTCGTCATAGAAGGCGCTGTTTATTTTCGTCACTGGTTAGGATGTGCTGGACTGGGCTTTCTTTGGCTTGTCTCCCACTCACTGGTTTGCAGCCTCCATCTGAACCCCCTGCGGCTCCAGGTACATCTTGCGCGTGTACCCAGTTTTCCCATCTGCGCCGACGAAGAACCGCGACCGGATCGCGTGCGTGTTCCCCTGGCTGTCAAGATAGTGGCAGTACGTCCAGTCCCTGTCCTCTGAAAGATGCGATACCAAGCAGCCAGATCGCAACGCAGAGACCCCGGGGGCATGCATTGCCTCGCGCAGGTGTTTCTCCAGGACGGGCTGCTTGTGGCATATAAACCCAACGTGCCCGGTGCCGCCCTCGGTCTGGTTATCACGCAGGAGAGTGAGTTTGGAGTCCTCAAATGCATAGTACTAGTTCAGGAAGACCAACCGTAGAGTAATCCATCTGCAAAAAGGGCTTCTGCCGCAGCGACCTTTGCGTCCCGCCTATAAACTGGAACTGCCCCATGCCTATCGTCAAGTCAGAAAAGTTGACTGGCTGCGAAAGACCGCAATCGGATACGTACAGGTGCCGATTTCGGTGTAGATCTTGTCATAAAGTCCAACCCCCTGGAGAAGGCGAATCCCATCCTCATCCAGTGCGATCCCGCGCGGGTCGGTCGTGATGGCAGTCTCTTTCTCCAGAACAATATGGGCCACCGACATGCGGCTCAGATATGCGGAGAGCAGCGCGCCTGTCGGGCCACAGCCACAGATGACTACGTCTGTCGTTTCGTAGTCGATCGACTCCGCCATGGCTGGTTAGTCCATAGAGCAATAAAAGGAGCAAAGTGGCAGACGGCCGATCTAAGATGCTGGGGGAAGGAGGGAGGGAGACGGAGAAAGAAAACGAGAATTATAGCCTCGCTCCTTAGTTGGCTTCCCCTGCGTCTGCCACAGACCCGGAGCAACGACAGTGATGCCAGCCCCGAGATTCCGGATCTTCGCAACGTTCTGTGGGGAAGAGTCCTTTCTACATCCGCTTCCCCGCCCCGGCTGCTTCACATGGCGGGACGTGTGGGACAGACCACCAGCGAGCCCGTGGAAGGGGATGGATTAAATGGATTTAATGGATTAAATCAAGTACAGGGATCTCATTCTCACTTCGTTACACAATCGCAATCTCAACACCTTCAGCAGAAAGAGTCGTCACTATCATGGTACAAGCGAAACCCAAGAAATGAAAGGGAAAACTGCAGGTGCTCACACAGTCCAGGCACACGAGCCCCCTACCATCAAAGCAAATCACGGAGCGTCCGTACCAGACGTCGTCGCCCTGGGCCCCGAGCAGGAGAGTCTCGAGGCGTGGAGACAGCGATGCGGGATCAAGACTGACCAGCAAATCCGCCTGGTGAAGCTCGCGCACATGCGATATCAACATCCAGATCTCGATGAGATAGCTGTGTTCCTGCAAGGTATCAAACATCGCCCACTTCTCACACCATAATGCAGGCGTGCAGCTAATTTTCGCACTAGACTTTGGCATGGCGGTCGCCCACCGAACCGACACCAAAACCTGGTTTCGCGGTTACGGACCAGACGCCTATGTCTACTACGCACAGCAGGGGCCCAAGGCCTTTCTCGGAGGGACATACGAAGTCGAATCCTACCAGGAACTCGAGAAGTGAGTATTCTCTTGGGATAAATTGATGGTCGGTGGTGTTTCCTAACTTAGAGGTGATTAGGGCGGCGAAATTGCCAACGGCAGGCCAGATCCAGCAGCTCACAGACGCGCCGGGCGGGGGATATCTTCTCACGTTGACGGATCCGTCCGGTTTCCCAGTCAATCTGATGTACGGAGCATCTCCAGCAGACCCAGGGTCATACCCGGAGAAGATCATCTACAACTACGAGGTCGAGAAGCCACGGGTGCGGAAGTTCCAGCGGTTCAACGTCGGCCCTGCGGCGGTGCACAAGGTTCATTCTTTCCCTTCATCCTGACACTCTCAACTGCAATCCCTCGCGACGCTGACTGAACGCAGCTGGGTCACTACGGCGTCTGCACCGCCGAGTTTCCCGCCATGGTAGACTTTTACACCAAGACCTTCAACCTCGCCCCGAGCGACTTCCTCCACGTCGACCAAGACAATGGAGAGAAGAAGCAAGTGGCGCTCTTTGCGCACATTGACCGGGGCCCGGAGCTCGTCGACCACCACACGTTCTTCATCAGTTCCAACGCGACAACGCACGTCCACCACTGTTCCTTCGAGGTGCACGACTTTGACACACAGAAGCTCGGCCACGAGTGGCTCGCGAAGAAAGGGTATACCTCTGTTTGGGGCGTGGGGCGGCATATTCTCGGCTCGCAGATCTTCGATTACTGGTGGGACACGACGGGGAATATGATTGAGCACTATGCAGATGGTGATCTGGTGAATGACCAGACTCCCATTGGGTATGGGCCTGCGGGCCATGAGTCGTTGGCTGTTTGGGGGCCGGAGGTCCCGGCTTGGTTTTTGCAGTGATGATTTGATGCTTTATCTTTGGTAATGCAATGTTTATCTAGAAGATCGCCTCTTTGTACCTTGTGATCAACTCCCGTACTGTAGACTCTGGAGACTGCCTGTGGTCAAAGTTGAGTAGTATCGTATCTTTCACATACATGCCCGAATGAGTAAGTAAACTGGGGGTTCAATATTAAGATGCACGGATAAACAATAGAGGCCAGCAGCAGAGTAGCCCACATTCGCTGTGGCGAAAGCACGGCGGGACGCAAGACTAGTTAGTAGTAACCCTGAGAAGGGCGTGGGCAGCGGGACGAAACCACCACAGTTCCCCACACCCCGCCCGCCGCAAGAAAGCCCTAGCTACTCCGAGGTACAGAGGCGCCCCGCCTGTTTTAATCCCTGAAGTAGCAGCATCGCCGCTTCAAGTCCAAGCCACTTCTATACCTCTTCTTCTTTCTTCTTCCACTAGACGTCGCTTGCGCCGCCCTCACCATGCCTTCCTGGACGCACTTGATCCGCTTCGTCGCCGAGGAAGACGGCAAAGTCCATCTCGGACAGCTGGTCGATACCACTGCAGACGTCGGTGAAGCCAGTCTCCGTGGCGAGAAGGTCGCGGCGTACCTCATTGACGGCACGATCTTTGACGGGCGCGTGACGGAGCATGTCATGCATGCTAGACAGGTTCGTCTCGTCCATCCTTGCCGCGCAGCCCCAGCCTGAGCGGCTCTGCACATTCTCCCTTTCCCTTCCCTCCCCATCGGGCCAAAGCAGAGGAAGCCACAAAACCACGACTGACCACCCAATCCCAGCTCCTCTCCCCCGTAACCCCATACCAATGCACCTACATCCGATGCCTAGGCCTAAACTACACGGACCACGCACAAGAAGCGAACCTACCCCTCCCGGCGGCGCCCATCCTCTTCACCAAGCCGCGCACAGCCCTGAGCGACCCATACCCGGCCGCCATCAACATCCCTAAATGCGCGCAGGACGGAACGAGCGACTACGAGGCCGAGCTGTGCTTTGTTATCGGGAAGAGCGGGCGCGATATTTCGGAGGAGGATGCGCTGGATTATGTCCTGGGGTATACGGCGTCGAATGATGTCTCTGCGCGCACGTTGCAGCTGCTCACGGCGCAGTGGTCGTTTTCGAAGGGGTTGGATGGGAGTTGTCCCATTGGTGAGACTTCTTTTCCCCTGTTTGGTGTGCTAGCTAGCTATGCTTGCTCCGTTACGCACCCTCCACCCCCAAACCAAAGAAGAAGAAAAGAAGAAAAAGAGGAAGAAAAAGCAATATCACCTGACCTAATTAATTGATCTAGGCCCCGTCCTCGTCTCCAGCACGGTAATCACTGACCCGCAAACCCTCCGCATCCAAGCAATCCACAACGACGCAACCGTGCAAGACGGCCACACAAAGGATATGATCTTCAGCATCCGGAAACAGATCGCGTACCTGTCGCAGGGAACCACGCTCGAGGCAGGGACCATCTTCCTCACGGGAACCCCGGCAGGGATTGGGTACTTTAAGGAACCGCGGGTTGTTCTGCGGGATGGGGATGAGATTAAGGTGAGGGTTGAGCGGGTGGGGACATTAGTGAATCGGGTGAGGTATGAGAGTTTGTAGATGGGGGTGGGGGGGTTTGACCAGGATTTGTTTTGGAGTGAAGTCATAGAAAAGGATGGCGGGTCGATAGATCGTTATTCGTGTGGCTATATTCCATAGATGATAAAACAACCGCTCAACGCCCCTGTGGTAAATGAACCGTAATAGCGTACATTTTCACCAGAGTTTTCTAGAAGAAGAACGGATTATGGGAGTACTGATACAACAATTTACCCCATGCCCCTACCACCCCCACCTCCTCCACCCCCTTCCGGAAACAGCAAGCTCAAGAGGTATGCATAGTTCCGCGAAATCCCCCAGTGCCCGACGCGCTGCAGGACATCGACGAAGCGCCGGAACGTGCCCGTCTCCGGCGTGTTCGGCCGGAAGCTGCGGAGGCCTGTGACCTCGTACAGCACCTGCGGGGGCGCAACGGGCAGGATGCGGAATTCGGGGAATTGCCCGAATTGCTGGTGGAGGGCGGGTATTGTGGACGGTGACGACGATCCTGTCCCCTGCACATTGGCATCTGAATTGGCGTTGGCATGGGCAGCGCCGCTACCCGGCGCTCCGTACTTCGTGTAGCAGAACCAAGCAATCGCCGCGCGGAAGAGGATGCGCGGGGCGTGAATGGGCAATTCGGCGGCGAGGCTTGCGGCCTCGAGCTCGTGCAGGATCATCGAGGCGTGCAGCGCAGATCGGAGGCCGTCCGGGGAACGGGCCCAGGCGCGCGCGTAGTCTGTGTGGCGCTGTGCTTCGTGGTGGCCTTCGCGGCCGATCACGAGCTCGAGGCGGTTGAGGTCGGTGGACAGTGAGATGAAGAGGGAGTGCCAGAGGGCTGGGAGGAGGTAGGGGTCGGCTGGTGGGGGTTTTCGGCGGTGCGGGGTGAGGATGTATGTGTTGTAGAAGGTAATGAGGGAGGTTGTGTGTTGTTGTTGTTGTTGTTGGTGTTGCTGCTGACGATGATGCTGCCTTTGGGAGAAATCCCCTGAGCTCCGACCTTGGATAATGCTGACTGCAATCCGCTGGAGTTCCAAATACGCGTAGAGCCTGTTGTTCGGGTTTCCCGGGGCACTGGGTATATGAGCCGGGGCCTCTAGCGGCGAATACGTGCTGCCGTTGGTGAGGTTGGATAGAGGCCCCGTTAGAGCCGTGGCCCAGGCTTCGGCAGTGGGGGCGGCCCAGAGGGTTTCGTCTGAGATTGGCGGCAGCTTGGAGAGGCCGCGTCCCAGGAAAGGATCTGAGAGTGAGAGCTCTGCGAGCTCGATGTCATGGATGTAGAGGCCAGCGGCGATACTTTACTCGTAAAACATGTGTCAGTGAGGGAGAGAAATGACAGTGAACGTAAAAAGTGAAAATAGGGGAGGAAACTGCCATGGACTAGATCTTACCGATTGCGTTCTTCAGCGTGGATCCATGTTTTCCAGGCCTTCTCGGGCTCACACGCAAGGAGATCCTGGTTGAGGTGCTTGGAAGCAGAGCCAGCCTGGAACATGTTGAACCGTCTCGCCCACTAGCCATGGTGAGTACGACATATGTACAAATCTTGGCTAACTGAACTTACCGCAATTACCGTGCCGTGGAAGGTCTGTGCCGTCAACAAGTCCTTCCTTCTCTAGTGGAATCTGTTAGTCTCACACTCTCTTCCTGCGGAACGGGAACCTGTGTGCTACCCTTGACAACATGCCAAATGTTTGGCCGAGGAGAGCTGCTTGGATCATGGTGAGTGCCTCGTATCCTCCAGCTGAGATACATCGCTCCCACTGTTCGACCATCAGTAAGGGTACTCCCGAGTCGGACGGCGCCATACACTTGAAAGAATGGACTTGTTCAAAGTCTCGAATATTTTTATTCCATGAGAAGCGGCGGTGGGGGAGCTCAAGAATAGACTGCCGATGGAGCATATCGACAGCAGCAGGAGGGAGCGGTTGGAGGACGGACGAAAGCTTGGAGCATGTAGAATGGGAAAGACTGGATGAAATCGAGTAAAGTACATTTGTACACAGAGGTTCTTCATGAAAGTTAATACATTGAAAGTGCAAATCGGCGGATGCTCCTACCAGAAAGTCCGTGGATGGGAGGGGCAATATGGGGAGGTGATGCTGAAGCTTCGTGGCAAGGTGTTCTCGGTACTCCTCATCGACATAACTCTGGTCTCGCGCTGTATCAGGGGTAATCGAGCCAGAGCAAGAGCCCTGAATGAGGATGAACCAATTCTGCTGGATGAGGTCCTCGACGGGGATCGGCGGCAGGTCGTCCTCAGACTGTCGCAGATCGGAGCTCACGGATTCCTCGTGATTGGGCAGGACGCTACTCTGCGGGTAGAAGTACGCTGTCGACATGATGGTCGTGTTGAAGGCGTCTAGATCAAAGTCATTGCCGGCGAACCATTCCGGCGCGTGAGAGGACAGGTCAAGGTCGATGCCCTGGCCGTGGTCAGTCGTGGCGCTGGCAGGGCCGGGACCCTGCGCTGAGCGTATTCCAGTTGGAAACCAGCCAGCCGATCCAGGTCGTGTAAAATCATCCGTCGCCAACGGCCCAACCGTCGCGCTGTTGTCATGAACAGCAAGCGGGGTTAGAAGTGACACTGCATCAGTCGGTGGCTGCTCCCCCCCCGGCAGGACCCCAGTAGATCCCTGCGCAACACAGACGGCCCGGTTAGTAGTAGACGCGTTAGTACTCGCGGCATCGAGCGAAGTCCTTTCCAGCTCGGTGCCCGGAGGGGGGCGGATAGCATCCGGCTGGTGGCGTCTTGCATGTCGTAACAGAGAATCGCTAGGCCGTTAGCTGGAGCAACAGAGGATAACGAGAATCAGTGTAACCAACTTGCGACTGAACGTTTTCTGGCACAAGGAACAGCTGAACGGCTTTTCCCGGGTATGCGTCCGAACATGCCTTGCCAGGTGCTCGTCTTTGGTGAACGATCGAGAGCACCAGGGGCAGAGACGCTGCCGCCTGCGGCTCAAAGGGGTACTAGCCATGGGTCCTGGATCGAAATATGAGGGTAATAGTTGGGAAATCCGGGGAAATGTGCCTCACCCGCGATGACGAGGGGATTTTGCGGGGGTTTTGCGGGGGCAGAGGGCAGACGGTCCAGGAAGAACGTTTCTTCGAGTCGCCCGGATTCCCGGAACCAGTCGGAAACGGTCCCACCCTGATGTCCCACCGTGCAGTTAATGAGCATTACAGTCGGCCCAAGAAGGTGTTGACAAGCAATTTGAACTGGGGCAGGGACATTAGCTCAGAGTAGACTCGCTTAGGTCAACAGCAACTGACCTCAAAGAAAGTCTGTTCAATGCACAGTCACCTGTGTCAGAATGGGAACATACATTGATTGACGTAAATCATCTATAGTAACTCTTCAACTTGTACTACCGTCCAGTACATAAGACATGCATACATTTGACCGTACGAGGACGGTTGGTTCCTCTGATCTGGCTATGGCTACAGAGTATGCTATATGATCCTAGAGCTCACCGAATACTGAGCTGATTGTAGGTTCATACCCTTAAATAGTAGTGCAGACCATCCTCACTCACCATAGAAGTGCACTTTAGCATTCCGCGTCCTCGCCCTCAACCTCTTTCCAAAAAAATACATCGGCAGCCCCAGGACCATCGGCCCAGCCGTCAACGCCAACTGCACCATCGCCGGCGTCAACCAGCCCGTCCTCGCCGCCAGCGGGAAGACCCAATAGCTCATCGCAAACCCACAGCTATTCTTGATCACAGTCGCCACGACCATGATCTCCCCGGCGATCGACCTGTAGCAGTCGACCGCGTAGGCCACCGCAATCGTGGGCACCGCCGTCACGCAGAGGCCCGTAAATCCATACCCGACGACAATCAGAACGGGCCAGTCCCACTCGCGCGTGTAGCCCACGCCGCCGACCACGATGCCGATGACTGAGGTGACGAAGTAGGGGATCAGCGCCGGGAGGCGCATCTCAGCTTCGCGGATGCCGTTGTTCGCGGTCGTCGCGCGCATCGCGATCCAGTCGGAGAAGGGGCCCGCGGTGAGGAGGCCGAGGCTGCCGCCGACGACAAAGGCAAAGTTGGAGTAGCCCACGGCCGAGGGGCTGAAGTTGTTTGGGGGCGCGCTGAGGATGGCAGACTCGGTGAGGTTCCAGTAGAGGAGGACATTTGCGGGGCCGGCAACGTTGAGCCCCGCCCAGAGGATGATGGGGAAGAAGAAGAGTGTGATACACGAGAATGTGTCGCGGACGAGGAACTGCTTCCAGTTGGGATCGGGGCTTTGCCATAGTCTGAACTTGGCCTTTGAGGGGCGGCCCCTGCCCACCATCATGGGGTCGGGGTCAATGTGTTCGAGCTGTATCGACTCCGACTTGGGATCGTTGGAAGATGAGACTTGGGGTGGGGAGGAGCGGGAGTACTTTGTCTCCGGGACGAAGACGGTGAGCATGATGAGATTGACCCCAGTCATGGCGAGGGAGAGCCAGAAGAAGCTACGCCAGCCGAATCTGGAGAGGCAGCCTGGTCAACTCGGGAAGATGCTTTTCAACAGTGGGTCAGCGACGGCAGGGTACCTTTGCGCAATATTGCCGGCGATAATCGGCCCGATGAATAACCCCAGGAAATAGCCCATGAAGTAAACTCCAGTCCAGAGACCGCGATCATGGAGGAAGAACACATCAGACACGACTTGGACCAGGATTGTCTCGCTCGTTGCAGTAGCTATGCCGTTGATTGCACGCGCAGCCAGCATGCTCGAATAAGAGGTGGCGAGCGCCTGCCATATACAGGTTGCTGCACCGAGCAGACAGAGCGAAATGCTCGTCACACGGCGGCCGAAGATATTCGAGCAAGGAACAATGATGAAGTTGGCGAATCCGAGCGCCAAAACGCAAGTGCCGGTCAAGAGGCTGAGTTGGGTGTCATCGAGGCCGAATTCCTCTGCGAAAAAAGGGAACATTGGCCCCATTGATAAGGCAGACTCGACAGACACGAAGAGGTAGAGGAATTGGGACCCGACGATCAAGTCTACGTCGAGTTTTGTTAGCGAGTGCGCGGAAAGGACACCTTTGGAAAGAGGATGGGTTTACATTTCCATGTTCTCGACCATGTCAAAGGATCATTCGGATCGTTGGAAGGGCGTGGAACAAGCCTGTATAATCAGCCTGCCGCATCGACAACACAACCTAGGGTCTTACACCGGTCCCTTTTCGGGGGCGTCGCCCGAAGTGTCTCGCAGTACATCAGTGCCTGGCAAAAGATCGCAGTGGGCAGCTTCGCCGTGTTGGCCCGCAGAGGCGGAGTGGAGGGAGGGCATGGCAGGGATAGCTTTCGGTTGATGGCAGGCGGTACAATAGGATGATTGACAGCACGAACATGAACCTCTGGGCGGGATTCCCCTGTTTTGTAGTATCAGGCCCTGTACGGGGCAGAACTTCCCCGCAATCATCCCCACAACAAGCGGGCCTTGGGACAGAGGGGTCCGGGGGTGGGTCAATCATGGAAACAAGGGCTTATAACAGCCTCCAACATTGTCAAAGGGCCCTGCCAGAGATTATGGGAACTACAATGGGGCTCTAGATAGCACAGCATACCCAACTTAGGAGAACCACGAGTTTTATGCTAGAACTCAAAATCAAAGCAGGAAAAGAAGCTGATAGTGCCACCAGATATATTCCATAAAAAGCTCTTGCACAGTCCAAGAAGCCATAAACCACGTGGGTAGAAGGAATTAACAATCAATACTAAACAATTTAGTGATTTAGCATAGCTCAGATCTTAGAGAGATAACGAGAGCTCTTTTTGTTCTAGTTAGGATGAGTTATGAAGGCCATGATCTCCTCAAAAACCTTCTAGACCTGTTAGTCCACTTTGTAACATGCACGTGAAACGGGCGAAAGTGTGAAGCGATGGATGCTTGTCCATTGGATTGTACCAAAAGAGATTGGACTTTATGTTTCACTATACAACCCAGGCTTATACATTCACCATTCTATTCCACATTTGTACCTCGCGACCTATGTCAACAACTTCAAAATTATTACGGAGAGCCGTGAGATTGCTCAATCCATACTTAATAAGCTCAAAACCAAGTTTGATAGAAAAGACTTAGGCTCCATCAAGCATTATCTCGGCACTAATGTGAGTGTGAAGAACAATGGTATATTTCTTTCTCAACATCGAAACGTTAACAATCTTCTCTCTTCTTTTAGGATGACCAATGCCCATCCAACCAAAACTCCGTTGGATGTCAGCACCGTCATTAATGACAAACTGGATCCCAATATTAATATCAAAGAGTACCAGTGCGGTACTGGGAGTCTTTCATATCTTACAACAAAGACCCAACCAGATATCTGCCGCGCGCGGCATCCCTATTAGCTGAGCACAATGCATCACCCACAAAGAAATGCTAGACAGCTCTCATGCACGTGCTCAAGTACCTCAAAGGCACCAGCAACTTATCCATGCCACTTGCGTATACCAACTCCGACTAGGGTGGACCTCACACTAATCATCGACAATCTTTTAGCAGATATATATTCCTGTTAGCTGGCGCCCCTATCTCCTGGCAATCTAAGAAACAAACATGCATTGCTCTAAGCTCCAACGAAGCGAATATATCACAGCTTCCGCAATCTCACACGAAGCTTGGTGGATTCACCAAGTACTAACAGGTATAGACCTTGTAGACACGTCTGACTCCAGTATCCCATTTCATATAGACAACAAGGGCGCGATTAACCTAATTACTGCAATTATTAGCACTAAACACTCCAAGCATATTAACATTTGCTTTCATTATACACGCGACATGGTGGAACAAGGCGTTATCCTAATCCATCAAATTCCGACTAAGGACATGGTTGCAGATGGTCTCACCAAACCACTTAGACCCAACGCACATACTCGTTTCTTGCAACAACTAAGCATGTCCCAGTAAACCATGTTCGCTTCTATCTTACCTTCGTTTTTATACATGTAACTAGCTATTTGATGACAAGCTCAGTCAAGGGGGGTGTTGGAACGTGACCCCGTCCCCTGTGGCTTAGCTCCCTCGCTTGGTCATCATTAGGATACATTTCTGGTCCCGTCCGGGGTACCATCCAGAGACAAGCATCCATCGCTTCACAGGACCACGCTTAGGCAAAAAGCCAACGCCATCATCTGCTCTGGTTCCAAGCACCCAGAGTGGGTGGCGGGCGTGGGCAGCGGGACCTGTCCTGCCATCAGCGGGACCGGTTCTGTAAGTTTGTGGGTCGTGTCCATGTCCCGCAGAACCCACTCTGATCATCGTCAATCAACAGTAGACCGTTGGTGAGTGGTCACGCTGCCAGAGAATTGGAACTGTTCTAGACTTGCAGACTCCAGAGGCTCGGCATTCTGTTTCCAGTATCGGCACATTCCACATGAGCCCCAACCAAACAAGAATTTCCCCAAATAAGCACTCTTTACGCCTCACGGATGTACCTTGGATTGTTCACTGGGAACTCTACGAGGAATCCAATTTCGACCAGAAGGGATCCTGATATTCGATAATGTCCCACATTGACAGCCAACATTTATACAGCCCTCCTCATGGGCACTCTGTCTCTACCACCGTGAGGCAGCCATGGTCCGAGTATAAAACCCTTCCCATTAGCGTCTTGTCTTCTTCCCAGGCCGTCAAGTCAACACTACCTACATCCTGCGCATCCATAATCCCCACCACCATCCCTCCCCATGCCACACGCCGAACCCAACAGTCCTCCCAACCTAGCTCAACGAATCAAGCAGCAGCACAAAAACGAAGCCATCAAACTCTACATCCTCACCCGCCTCTCCATCCCTCGCACGAGAACCAAGAGAACCAAGAAACCCTCCAGGCATGCATTCTCGCCACCCTCCCCTACATCGCCCGCATCCCAAGCACGCAGCCGCTAAACGACGGGTCGTGGGAGCTGCTCGTCCGCAAAACCGACCTGCCTCTCCTGCGCCATGTGGTGCAGCGGCACCTCCCATTCGCTACGCTCAGTGACGAAGCCTACCATCCCCGCGAGCCGACCGACGCAGATGTCTCGTGCTGGGGTCCCCTTGCGGCGAGGAACCGGGCAGGGTTTTGGTTCTGGATGCGCGCGTCCCGTGTCATTGGTGAGCGGGTCGGAGTTGTTGCGGATTTTTATCAGGATGTGTTGGATAGTAGTGGATGGACTGGATATGATTTTGCATAGGGTGGTGGGTTTTTGTTGGAATGGGAATTGGGTATCTATCATGGTGTCGATATCTTTTGTTTTTTTCTTGCAGCCGGGTGTCTGGGTAGGAGGGCGGGTTAGGGATCTTATGCGGTTTGAGGATGGACTCTTTCAACTAATCTCGCCTGAGCGATACATGGCACACGACTACAAAGCTTCTACTGGACAACTCGTATATGGTACTACAGCTGAGTATCATCGAGCCAATGTAGTGAACAAAAGATTTGCATTCCTACATACTTCCCATCTAGCTACTTCACTAAACATATTCTCCGTGATGAACATGTACGCTCCCAGACGCAGTGCTCATTCACCGTCGAAGCCTCAACAAACTCACAGTATTATGCGGAACCGGGCCCCCCTCAGACCCGATCCAGGATGCGCTGTGCATTCCCAGAGAAGATACTCTGTACATCACGCGGGTCCGGAAAAGCCTCATCAATATGCTCGTGGATCGTCTCCGCAATCGACAGGACACCGGGAGCCGGGGTGTATGGATAGTCGCTACCGTAGACAAAGCTGCGCGCGCTGACATAGCGCAGCAGGCCATAGATCTGATCCGGGAACACAAACCCGGCGAGATCGAAGTAGAAGCTCCGAGCGAACGCCTCCTTGACGCTGTCGGAGCTGATCTGCAGCGGGAGCCCGAGGATCGACGAGGCGAACTGCGAGAAGCGCTCGATGGTCGGCGGCAGCGCGCCGCCGGCGTGCGAGATGATATACGTGACGTTGGGGAACGTGTCGACGGTCCCCGAGAGGAAGAGGTTTGCGACCGCGCGGGCTTCCTCGAAGAGGAACTCGAACATCGGGTTTGGGTACTGAGTTAGGGGCGCGGCGGGCTGAGGATGGTTGTGGCCACCGTGTGCGCCGCGGATACAGGGGCTGGTCGGGTGGACGAAGACGGTAGCTTTGCGGCGATCCAGCTCGCGAAAGAGGGGCTTCAGGGTGTCATCGCCTAGGTAGACGCCCTGGGCGTTTGTGAAGACGGCGACCCCGTCAGCGTCGAGGTGATCGAGGGCATATGCGAGCTCGGCAAGGCTCCCCTCAACGTCCGGGAGCGGCAGGGCCGCCCAGAAGCCGAATTTGTCGGGGTGTCGTCGCTTGAGGTCGGCCGCGAACTCGTTGCACTGCCGGGCCAGGCGACAGGCGTGCTTGTCGTTTCCGGGCGTGAGGTACGTTCCGGGCGAGGTAATGCTGAGGATGGACTTTGTGATGTTTGCTTGCGCCATGAGCTGGAGGTGGACTTCCTCGGACCAGTCCTGGAAGACGACGTCCGTGAGTCAAGTGGAACAAACGGCCAATATCCATTGACTTGTAGAGGTAAAGTGAGGCTGAAACTTACCGGAATTGCAGGCATTCCATCTGGCTTGCTATAACCTGCCATTGCCGACTCGTTTCTCCAAAGTGGAGGCACATAGTGAGAATGGAGGTCAATCTTGCCCATGGTTGTTGGTGTCAAGCTTTCAGAGCAGGCATGCTGAAAGGCCGTCATTGTGGCTAGCACAGAAACAATTCTTGTCCAGGCACCCATTTTTGCGCGCAAGTCCTGAGTGAGCGCGGTTATTGGGGGTTTAAGCCCCCTATATGAGCCTTTTCCACCGGCAGAGGTCGGCCCACAAATCTGTTCCTGACGATGAGATAGATAGTATGTTTCTCAGGATGTGGATTACTAGGGTTGGTTATGAACGGCGGGACTACCTGAGAACCACGACGCCAAACAGGCATTAGTGACCATGCAATCTCCCACCACCATTGATCCTGTGAGCTGTGGAGTCTCCTTTCTCATGCCTTCCTCCGCAGCCCACGGTGTCAAGTTTGCGTAATGTCCTATTATGTCAGCGCCACGATGATTCAGCTTTCTTCCCCGGACACCAAACCTTACTCCACCCCCGGGTGTATCCTGGCAAAACGTGGCCGAATTTTGCGGGGAATTTGCGGGGAATATGCGGGACACCATGCAATATTGGCGCAGGGAACGAGTGTGGAATTGCCTTCCATTTGGTTCTTAGCGTTCCAATATTGGTAGTTATGAGAAGATCAGACAGATCAGACAGATTCAATATAAACTCAGGGTGAAGCCTGCCAGATGGACGCTATTCCAGCAAATAGCGCAGTTTATTCTCTCGCTGACCTTAATCCATTCCTGTATCATGACTCGCTTCATCGTTTTCTCTGCAGTCTTTGCTCTTGCCACAGCCTGCAATGTCCCAGAACACCTGAGACGAGAGCCTCCCGCCAAGACAGTGATCAACAATGTCCATGTCTTTGACGGCAACAAATTCTCCTCCCCGACCTCGCTCGTGATCGTTGGCGGATTAATCAGCAATGCCCCCGCGGCCGGCGCCTATAACGTCGTGGACGGCGCAGGGGGGTATCTCATCCCCGGCCTCATCGACAGCCACTGCCACATCACCGACTGCTCATACCTGACTACCATGCGGCAATACGGCATCACGACAGCCCTCGACATGGGGACGTACCCGTACTCCGCGCTCTCGGCCTGCAAGGCGCAGGGCGTCACCGACATCCGTGGCTCCGGCGCAGCCGCAACCGTCAACGGGACTGCGATCAGCCACGCCCCAGGGTTCCCGACAGACTCTTCGTGAGCGGCCTCGAGGCTGCGCAGAGATTCGTCGCGGATCGGACCGCCGAGGGAGCGGACTATATCAAGGTCTTCCTTGATACTCTCGGCCCCGACGAGAGCACCGTCGCAGCCATCGTCACGGCCGCTCACGAGCACAACAAGCTAGTTATCAGCCACGCAACAGACCACGCCGCGTATGCGGTCGCCGAGGCAGCCGGTGTCGACATCCCCTGCCACGCGCCGCTGGACAAACCACTCGACGCATCCGACACAGCGGCCCTGCACTTCAGCAAGAGCGTCGTCGTCCCAACCCTCATCATGATGCAGTCAGTCACCAACAACACTGGCGCGCCGCTCAGCGTGTACAACAACGCAGCCAAGGCCAGTGTTACCGCAATGCACGAGGCCGGCGTCCCCATACTGGCCGGCAGCGACGCAAACGCCAGCCCGTTTGTCCCCGCGAACCCGCCCTTCGGGGACTCTCTCCACGACGAGCTCGAGCTGCTTGTTGCGGCTGGCTTGTCGCCTGTCGAGGCGCTCCGGGGGGCTACCTCGACTGCGGCTTCCACTTTCCGGCTGCATGACCGTGGGGCGATCAGGACGGGTTTGCGGGCGGACTTGGTTCTTTTGCGGGCGGATCCGACGGTGGATATTAGAAATACTCGCGCGATTGACAAGGTGTGGGTTGAGGGCGTGCAGGCTGAGCTCTGAGTACTATATTACGGGTTTGCGTGTGAAATACCAGCACACTGCATCACACTATTGATAGGCAAAAGTGAGGTCTCACAACCGCTATATACATGATCATGTACCAGGTTCAGCCCTAGTTCAAGTCTCTTGGCAAATCTGGATTCTGTCGGGACCTCTATCCTTTGTTCTATGGCTAGCACCCACGTAATCCTTGCTTTATATAGCTTCATCACTCATAGCTAGATTCTTCATTCTTCATAGCTTCATGCATCTAGCATCCATGCATTGGCCACCCATCCATCCAGCCATCCACACACCTTCTGTCAGACATCAATATTCCCCTTCGATATTCCATCTAGCTAGCGCTACCCTCGGTCACACTGGCCTGTACTGTCCAAGCTTGTATGTTAGACGAACGATCCCCTGTAGATACAACCGGTATAATCGCGAAGCCTCGCTTCAGACTTGGGAGCATGCAACGACCGCTCACCAAGGTCCAGTTGGAGGCTCGAGGCGACGTATGGTGGATATGCCAATCCTTCAATCTCGGCGGTCTCTGATAGTCTGTCTGCCTGTAGTCAAGTGACGTGGCAAAGTCCGGGCGTTGGGGTTTATCTGAAAGGTATGTATGTATGTATGTTATTTTCAGTTGCCACATTAGGCCTTCTAAATATCTCCTTATTTATTGTTTTGCAAGATAAGTTTCGTCCTGGTTTCGTAGTATAGAACTTCAGTAACTTGCTCCTGTGGCCCAGTAACTTTTCCCCGGTCCCCACAATGCAGCTTTGCCCATGGCTATTTGATGCAGTTCCTCACTTATTAATTGACGGACTCTTATCCTCATGCCGATAGTCTGAAATTTCTGGCCGGCACCTGGAGGGTTTCCCTAGGTAATTCTAGATTGGTATATATGCAAATAAGCATTAAAGTCGAGAAGGCAGCAAACAGTCTGGCCTAGACGATACAATGATCCGAACAGGATCAAGGGCAATCCGAAGATACACAAGAATAATAACAGCAAAGATAGAAGAAAGGCCTATCAAGTACGTATACTTGACAGTAAGAGAGTAGTTGACGAATCGGACTAGTGAATTTGTACTCAAGTGAAGTATTGATATTGAACGCGAGGAACTAAACTAAGAGTGCTAGATACAGTGGTTACGAGTGTAACTATATAGTTCCTCTCATCATAGCACCGCTATGATGCAATGCACTTCCACAGGTCCTCTGTTTACAAGAACTAAGCTACGTAGGGACAGGAACCGACGTTTAGCAGGCTTGATCGATTGGTGGCTGATTTAGCTAGCAAATGTGGGATAGAGTTTCCGTGCTACTTTTGACTCTTCGATGATAGTGGGCGATGGACTAGACTTTACGTGCAATGCATGAGTTATCCATACATAATAATCGAGCACACCAGTGTTGGATAACGGAAAGCGTCTCAGTAGAAGTAAAGATTATTCAAAAACCAGAGCTAATCATCATCTACTACTACTACTCTGCGCGCACCTTAACCATTGGGCCCTGCCAGCGTTTCCGTCCTCGCACAAGCCAGTCACCAATCGCAAAGACCAGCACGGCCAAAAACACCGGCGCCGCGTAATTCATATTCTGTGCCGTGACAGGGTAATTCGGCGGAAACGGCAGGAAGATGATAATATACACCCCATACACAATGGCAAACACATTGACGGGGACTCCCCAATGACCCAGCCGGAACGAGCCCCACCGGATATCCTGCGGGGCGCGCAGACGCTTGATCAGCAGGAAGATCACCGGAATCAGGTACGAGATGTACTGTCCCAAAGTGGTGAGGGACAAGAGCGCGTTAAAGGCGGTGGTGGAGCCGATGTTGATCAGCGCCAGGAGCACGGTGATCATGGCGACGAGGAAAAGCGCGCGCAGCGGGATCTTGTAGCGCGGGGAGATGTGCGCAAAGAAGCTGGAAAAAGGGAGGCCCTCATCGCGGGCAAAGGCCCAAGTGAGCCGCGTCACAGAGGCGAGGCCGTTGAAGAGCGCGATGAAACCGGGAAGGACGAGCGTCATCATCAGGACCGAGGCGGCGGCGTTTGATTTGGTCGCTGCATAGAAGATCTCGAGGATCGGGTAGCCGGTGGGAGTCTCGAGGGCGTCGCTCAGGGTGCCCATGGTGTACATGAGTCCGATGGTGAATCCGAGGGCGACGCAGCCGTTGATCAGCACGCTGTAGACCATTGATCGGGGCACTGCTCGATGCGCGTCCCGGACTTCCTCGGCCATGTGCACGACTCCGTCGAATCCTGTTCAAATGTTAGTGCACAATGCAGATATTGGTGGTGTTGGGACACGGTTATTTACCTCCCAGAGTGTAGACCGCCGTCAACAGTCCCACAGACCAGATGACCCCGTCGTTCTTCCAGCCGCTCATGGAGTTCTCGAAATGTGTCCAGACGAATTCCGACGAGTTGCGGGATCCCAAGACGATCAGAGTAATCAAGACGGCTGGGAAGAATAGAATATGGATGATACCGCCCACTACCTCGACGGGCGACAGAAGGCGACGGGCATAAATATTCACAGCCAGAGGAATGAGAAGGACCGCCCAGATAATGAGAGTCGCGTGCCAGGATTTAGGAACATATTCCGGGTGATTTTGAATCACGAGCGCCTGGATCTGGGTGCCGATCAGGTAGGGAGAGGTTGCCACGTTTGCCCACCAGGAGAACATCTACCTCGTCAGTATCATTTTAGCCTCTGTGGATATTTTCATACCGTAATCCATCCTATACCTGGTCAGCCAAGGCTCATGTACTCTGGTATGAGACGCACCTTGAATAAAGCTGAGGAATCGGGGCGCAAACGGCGCGAGATCATATGTCCAGTGATACTGGGCTCCGGCCACAGGAGTACTACTATGTCAGCAGACATTCATCTACTACCTGACAGATTACTCACATTGATGCGAGTTCGGCGAGAGAAAGGGCAATGCCCAGAGAACCCACAATCGCCAGCATGAGCCCATAGATGAGGACAACGGGCCCTCCGTTCTCTAAACCAGCAAACATACTCGCGCCGATAGCCTCCCAGGACGCTTGGAGTGTTGCTGCGAACGCCAGCATAGGCAGGAAACCGAGGTATCTCTGCTTGTGGTTAGGTCGCTGGCCATTTTTCTTCCTTGTGTGCATACCTCCAGGCGTGGCTTTGACTGGTATCCATTTTCCTGGGATTGTTTTGATTCAACGATATTGTCGTGGGGCGACTTGAAGCCATTCCCGGTTCCATGGCCATAGGCCAGTTCAATCCCGTTGTTATCCATCGTTGATGGAGAGTGTCAGCAGACAGTCGTTCCACAATCAACGAGGGAGAGTTTGATGAGAGAAGGAAAAGCCTCTCAAATGGTGGCAAGGGGCGGTAAAAGGAGAAAATGCCAGCCAGGAGGCAAAGGAGGGGGGAACGTAGCTATCAGTTAGTGCGACAAACCCTGGCCGCTTATCCTGGCTTAGCATGACGCCGTTGCGCGCATCCTGGTCACTATACACGGACTAATATCAACCCCGGGCACTTTGAAATTGCGAATCGGCCAGTTTTTTTCCGATTGCAGATCTCTTCCGTTTGGCGGGAAAGGACCTTTTGATGCTGGAATTTGAAATAGGATGCCTGGTGCAGCAAGCACGCAGGGGTGCAAGTGTGGTCCGACTGCTCAAGGTCCTCCCTCTTTCGCTCAAAACATGGCCAAAATGCTTTTATATTGATGGCAACGCTTTGTTTCTTTTACCTCATCGGAGTGTATAATTCTTTGACTGTTCTATCACTGCTATTTCCCATCTTGCGGCTGTCATGGCGGAGCCCTCTCTCTTGCCGCCACTGGGACAGATTACGCCAAATAACCATGGCGCAATCGTATCACTTTTCACCTTTATATTCCTTTCCTCTACGGGAATTGTGGTACTCGCTAAGATTGCGTCGATGGTTTATTTGAAGCGCTCAGTGCCTTCAGTGGATATTCCAATTTGGATCTGCATGGTACGAAGGAAATGCCTTTAGAGCGAGCTTACGATCACTCTGACAAGCGCAGGTTGTTGCACTCGTTCAAAGTATTTTGATTCAGGTCGCCGTTAATCATGGCATGGGCAGACACCGCAGTGAGGTTTCTAGTGACTCATTTGATGCATATAACAAGGTACACCAAGTGCATCCCCGTGGTGTCAGAGGGCTCGCATGCTAACTTTCACAACATGTTGTCAGATCAATTACGCGGCCGAGTTCCTCCTGCTATTCGTGCTCGCACTGTCGAAAGTGTCAACCGGCAATCTCATCCGCTCGATCAGCCCAAGCAATTCGATTCGTCGGTGGTGTCTTATGGCCCATATCGGAGTAGGTGTCTGGATGCTGCTCGCTCTCTTTGGCACCGCTTTTCAATGCCCTGACCCCTACTGGGAATATTCGCCTAGCCGCTGCATAGGAAAGGTAGGCCCCGACCAAAAGCATCATTGCGCGTTGCTCAGACTTTTAGGGTGCGATCGTATACCCGATCATGGTTCTTAATATGGTACTCGACGCAGCTCTTGTCATCCTGCCCATTGTAATGCTCTGGAATGTGCAAATGCCTCGAATCCAACGCCTCAAGGTTTCATCGGCATTTGCATCTCGTTCATTGTGGGTTCATGCTCGGTCAAGTCGGAATAACTACCACTGACGAGCCCAGGGTAATTGTCGCGAATATTGTCCAAGTGACATACTTGACGCAATACCTCAATTCAACTGATTCAACTTGTATGGCGGTCCTCACCAGTGCTTGAATCTACGCGTACTAATGCCCATACAGGGACAATCGTAAGTGTGACCGCTTGCAACGAGTGAGTTCCCTTTCTCTGTACGGTAAAGATCGTATGGATCTAATGACTGGCATCTAGGGCAATGATGAACCTTAGTATTATCGCCGCCTGCATCCCCAGTTTATACCGTGTGATCACCAGTCTGGCCCTAGGGATGAACACAGTCCACATGTTTGAGGGGACGGAACTGAGCTCCGCAGCAAGCTCGAGGAAACCCAACTCGCATTCAACGCCCAAAACCTTCAGATCATCCCGGTCGAGTCGCCGCCGAGAGAGTACCCTGATATCGAACATAAGCATAGTCACGCGCAACTCAGACAGAGAAGAGAGCACTGAAAGCACTAGGAGGATGGTGAGCCAGCCTTGAGGTCTAGGGAAGTGACAACAGAAGGATGTTAAATTCTCTCTGGCTACCTAATGACCGTTCCTGGTGTGTGATCGCTAGCTATAAAATTATGAGGCTGGTATAGAAGACGGCCCATTTTACGAATGAAGCTGCTTATGCTGAATCTATTCATGATCTAGTAATTCAAATTATCCTTTCACATAACTATTAGGTAGCACAAGTTCAGTCGCGTCGCTCATCTTCTAGGCGCTAGATTGTATTCACCATGATGGTTTACCACCAACTGAGTCCTAGTCCTGTAACAAGTTCGAGACCCTAGCGCCCGCCTACCCCACTGCTCTGCCCCCCGGGGAGTAAGCGTAGTGGATATTGTATCTAAAGTGTATTTGAGAACTGATAGCTGCTATTTGAATGTAGCACTGATGGGGAGGGCACATCCATGGATGCATTCGAAAGAGTTTTCTCTCGTCTCAATCTGTTTATACCAAATAGACAATTTCTGTTCATGTACACCTCTAAGAAAAGTCTCATCTACACTAGCAACTGCTTCTACATGCTCTAGTGGTACGGGAACTAGAAGAATTAATTGCCAGTGAGTGTTTGCGTATTTGGTGGAATGGTCCTAAGTTCTGGCTTGGTACGGTTGAGAACAATACTGTGCCACTGGAATAAACTGCAGGCGACAATTTGGAATAATAGCTAATGGTAGGTTCGAGCTTGTAGTAAGGGTATGTTGTATCCATGTAGCATTTACACCCAGGCTTGTGTAGGGTCAGCCGCTATAGTAGTTGCAAGGACTCGTTCAAAAGACGGATTCTGATTTGAGCAGAAAACAACAGCATCTCCGCGGATGCCATCCCGCTTCCCGCGCACCTGGTCGTTACTAGTTCGCGGCTATCTCAGCATCGGCAAGGGTCTTAACATCCAGAATGCTGCCCCTACTGAGGCTTGCCGTGACATGGGGGCTAAGGAAAAGCCGAGCTAGGTTTTACTTTGTTTTTATCAAGTGGAAACAGGGGTGGTAATCTGTCAACTGGTAGCATAATACGGAGCTGGTCGTGTCCAAGGCCCTGGTAAACCTTGCCGCACAAATATCTGGTCTCAAGAGGCGTCTCTCGCTCGTATAGTGCCTAGTTTGCCAACTACTACTCTCACCATACCTTCAAGTCGGAGTTTACAATACGCGTGGAAGCCTCGCTATAATAGAGATAAGATGGATATTGGACGCTGGGCTACATTCAAGGCAGTAACGATGACCGCTAATGTCATTGGGAGCGGTTTAGAACAGCCGGTGATACTAACCACAGAATGGTCTAGACATATTGTCATGTACTCAAGGCTTTCTTTTCCTGCTGACGTTGTCTGACTTGGTTTGTGAGCATGTAATTACTGATATTGTAACAGTCACAGCACTAGGTAGCATATAATCCAGCAATTATTGGGTGAGCAATGGATGGAGCTCAATCACCAACGCGCCATGGAAGAGGTACCCTGTCTATTGGCCACCTCGGCTAATGGACGTCTGGCGCAGCTTGTGTATGAACTCATTTCCTACTACCTCATCATGGACTTGAGACTCGGCGCTAGCTGAAATACTTTACTGTATTAGGTCATTGGTGGTTGCAATAATAATAATCTTTTATATCTTAGGCTTAATATTATTATTTAGATGGTTTACCTCAACAATATTGATAAACCCTTTAATAACGTATCTATCCTGTTAAAGGCTTTAAGAAAAGGATCTATAGTATTATGGCTGGATATTCCTGGATTTATTGTAACTTGATGAAGCATTTATAATAATCTATTGGCAAAGCAGAAAATAAAGTGAATGAGTGTCCTACTAGAATAGAGCTTTTCGTAGGGACAGCAAATTAGGAGGATAAGAGGGAACGAGGAGAGTCCTGATGTGCTTGGCGGAATGTGATATCACATAAGAGTTGTAATTGATAAAGAGATAGTGGCCAGTCCACACATTAATAATTACTGTATAGAAATAAAGCGTGTGTGGCTGCCTGCCTGTGGAAGAACACGATAGATGAAACTCTTTGCCTATAGGCTATATCAGCATACTCTCAGAGACTTAGGTAAAGCCTTTCAAGTTTATGTGGAGCTTTGATGCGGGTTACGAGGTGAACTGATGACAAATATCCATGATAATAGAAGTACACAGAACCCCTCTTCCATCCGTATTAATTTATAATCACATCTTTCATGGGCCATCTAAGAAAGTACCATATTCCTCCTTGTTTGACGCTCTGAGTATCACTACTTGAAAACCTCGCGGCAGAGCGCTAGGAAAAGCGAAGCTATGGCCTCTTTGGACGAAGTCTTCACAAATGCGACAGAGAACGGCTCCATCTTGGGTGCCGTTCTTCTAGGCAAAGATACTTCTGGTACGTCTACCCAGCGCGGATCTGATCTTCACTAACCGTTGCAGGTAAATTCAACTACTCGAAAGCGTTTGGTCGCCGCACATTTGAAGATGGAGAGGAATCTTTAATGGGAGCGGATACCGTGCTTTCTTTTGTTTCTGCCACAAAAATAATTACCTGCATCGCGGCGATGCAGTTAGTGGAGGCAGGGAAGCTCAACCTGGACGACGATATGTCGCCCATCATCCCTGAGCTTGCAAAGCAGGAGGTGCTTGTAGGGTTTGACGAGGGGACCGGCGAACCACAGCTCCGGAAACGGACGAACCCGCTCAAGCTGCGATATCTGCTCACCCATAGCGCTGGTCTAGTCTACGACTTTTTGAACCCGTCGCTTCAGAGATGGGCGGCCTGGAACAACCGCGCCCCACAAACTAGTTCGACTGTGGTGGAACGCTTCGCGTACCCATTGACGTATGAGCCAGGAACTGGCTGGGAGTACAGCCCTGGTATTGATTGGGCAGGAAAGGTTGTGGAGCGAGTCACGGGAGAGAGACTAGAGTCCTACTTTCAGAAGCACATCTTCGCCCCTCTCGATATCACCAGCCTCACCTTTTGGCCGCACAAGCATCCGTCGATTCAACGCAAATTAGCGGCCATGACTACAAGAGCTTCGTCCGGCGGCGTAGAAGCTTACAAAGGCCCGTACATTACCGACGGAGCAGAGGACTGCTTTGGTGGACAGGGCGCTTATGGCAATCTGGAGGATTATATGAAGATTTTAACATCGTTGCTCGTCAACGATGGGAAGCTGCTGCGGACGGAGACTGCCGACCAGTTTTTCAAGCCACAGCTGACGGTGGAGAGCAAGGCCGCGCAGAAGGCCCTGATCCATGAGCCAGAGAAGGTAAAGATATTTGTCGGTGATTTCCCCCCGGATGCGGAATATGACTGGGGCTTGGGCGGCATCTTGGTTCTAAGCGACGGACATACGAGAAGGTCCAAGGGCACTATGATTTGGAGCGGCATGCCGAACCTCTTTTGGGTAACTTTTCTGATAGATCGAGGCCAGAAAGTACTGACTGCTGACAATTTTCCAGTTCATTGATCGGGCCAGAGGACTGTGTGGCGTAATTGGCTTGCAGTTGCTACCCCCTGCTGATCCGACAACGCAGAAACTTGTGAAATTGTTCGAGGAGGGACTGTACGAGCTTCTTAGAAACGAGGTTGTTTAGACCAGTAACAGCTTTGAAGTGAGATGGTGTGCTACCTGTAGGGCTCTCAGCACTTATAAGAGGACAGGGTACCATGCTCAACTTCCTATAAGATTCTGTTTTCTAATGTTTGGTTCGGAAATTATCCGGCATTTATAACTCATATGCATCTTTTGAGCAGTGCGCCAGCTGAACGTTAGTGCTTTGGCCTAGACCGACTAAAATCTGACATCTGCGTATCTGAAACAACCCTCCACCGCTACGGGGATTATCGGCTGCCTCAAGCGACTAAAGGTGGGGAGTGGGCTGAGGGGCAGGGATCAGATAAAAAGAAAAGCACAAAGGTCAAAACTGTAGAGAAGAGGGCATCTTTTTCGTCCTACAACACTTTCTCTCTCACATACTCTTCAGAATCACATCCTCAAATCCCAGTCATAATGCAATCCGTTGCTACAAACCCAGAGATGATTCATGTTGTCTGCAAGGCCGACAACAGCCAACACGCTGCGGTGAGTATTCCTTCGTTGGTAGGTCAGAAGCTGCCTTCCTCATCGCTCCGTGCGCGACCTGTCCTTCTAGGATTGACGTCCAACAACCTCAGTTACGCCCGTGGAGGAGATTTACTGCACTGGTATGCCGGCCTGGCTGCATATCTTTATACTTACTGACAGCCACAGGTGGAAAACGTATCCGGTTCCACTTACCACGCCGTCTCCATACAACGATCAGTCTCTTTGGGGCATCGTCCCAGCTTGGGGATATGCCACCGTCACAGAGAGTAACATTCCTGGAATCACGCCAGATTCCCTCATCTGGGGATACTGGCCTACCTCGACGTCGCCCACACTTCTGCGCTTGGAACCTAGCGAGCCTGAAGGCCACTGGGTGGAGGTCAGCAGCCACCGACAACAACTGATGCCCATATACAATCGCTACGAACAGGTACTCCGCGATGAAGGAAGAGAGCTGGACGAGAGAGCGTGGAGTGCCCTCTTCCGAGGGGTCTGGGTCGCCGGATACCTACTGAGTGAGTATGTGTTTCCTCCTGGCCTGCGAGCACGAGAACCAGTTCATCCGCTTGGAGCGGCTTGCAAATACCCCTGGTCTGCAGATGATGCGGACCTCTCATCTGCTGTTGTGGTGGTATTGGGTGCGTCGACTAAGGTTGCGCGCTCGTTTTCATGGTATCTCTTTGATCGGCCTAGGGCAAGTGGACCTCTGGGTTTGGTACAGGTTTCTTCTTCGCCTGGTGTTTTACAAGAGGTGGCAGATAGAAAGAGCTGGGGGGATGTGGCCAAGGCATTCGCATATACGGAAATCAACCAAGCAACCGGGTGGATTGAGGGTCTGCAGCCGACAAAAGTGGTGATTATAGATTGTGGGGCGCGAGAGAATGCCCTCAGTCAGATATGCCAGAATCTTCAAGAGTCGGCGCTCCGGCCATGCAAAGCTGTCATTCTCCAGGTTGGTAGTCAACAGAAGGTTGGTTTCTCTAATTCTGCGTCTGAGGATTCCCATTGACTCTATTCAGGTGTACACGACAGAGGAAGTCCATGCAGCTCGTGCAGCTATGCAATCCCTGGGAAAGATCCAGTACAACACCTCTGGCCTACAGGACACAATCATCGAGCGGGAGGGGGCCGCAACATATTTTGGAAAGGTCACGCGCAGGTGGAAGGGATGGCTAGCAGACCGTGCGTCTGCTATCCCGGACATGAATTTGGTCTGGGGGCAGGGCATCGATGGAGAGAACGGAATCTACGGGGGCTGGGAACGGCTTTCAAAGGGGCAAGTGCGCCCTGAAGAGGGATTGGTTTATGCCTTGTAGAGATATCCCGTTGAGAGATGTCCAAGGAGTCAATAGTATTCTTCTATCAGGGCTGTATGTAGGATTGCTCATTGCATAAAGATAACCACCACAGAAGGAAATACCATCACGGCACCAGAAAAAAGCCGAAAACTAGGAAACAGCTGCTACTTCTGGGCAGTAAGTGTTTCCCTATGGTGGGTAACAGCATCTTTCATAATTCATGTTTCTCATAAAGGTGAGCAAAGAATCTAGTCTGTTCATAATGGTATCCAAGCCGATAAAGAATATTAAATTCTTTGGTTTGGCATCTGAGTACGTGATCTTCCGTCATAACAGTGGTCATGCTCAAGGCCTAATGACCAATTTTTGGGAAGAAGTCTGTATTGTTGATTCATGATTCATGAATTTGGGAGTTGCGAGTTCATATCCAAAGTTACGTGTTCCAGCACCTCTCCAACGATGGCTGACCAATCAAAGCAGGAACAAAGTGTAACTAGAATAAGCTGGCCAATTAGAGATACGACGTTTCTTCCTCTCTTTGAGATTCAGCACTTGACCACCTTCACCTCACCACAGTAGGAATTTCCCTTTCAAGTTAGGTCTATGCTGCGATGCGACACACCGACAACTAGTAGAGTAGCTATAGACCAATGCACCAGCTTCGCTCGTCTACTTCACTTCTTTCTCACATCGTTTGCCCTAGGTAGACATATCTAAATGTATGGCTGAGAGGTCAATAGATAGTAAAAGGTTCTCATTTTCAATGCACCGTAGGATTCACTACGTCAAATACATATAGTAATAGGAAGAAAAGAGAAAAGTCTAATGGCCGCTCCTCCTCCAAAAGAAATACCGCGATATACCACGAGGAATACTCTGCCGTCGTGACGGCCAAGCCCCTTCCAGTAACCTGCTCATGGCGTGTGTTCTGCCGGGGACTGTAGAGAAATCTTCCCAATTAGCCTTATTCTCAATAAGCAAATTGGCGGCTCTGATAAAGCCCTCGCTCACGGCACATCGCAGCGGCGTTGTTCGGAATCCATTGCGTCGGTTGACGTCTGCGCCGGCGTCAACTAAGGCCATGAACTTGTCTTCCCACGAATCGTTATCAACGAAGTGCTTGATTAGCATCATCAGGGGTGTCTCCTGCTCGGGCCCTTTCGTCGGAATGTCGACGCTGACGGACTGAAATCGTTGATCGATTAACAGTCGAAGAAGACTCACATCGACGTTATTCAGGGTCGCATAATGAAGACACGTGAGCCCCTCATCCGAGTAAACCGTACAATCTGCGTCCATCGCCAATAGCAATCGAGCCATCTCAATGTGACCGTTGCGTACTGCTATCATCAGGGGTGTTTTACCCTTTACATCCCTTGCATCGACACTGGCGTTGGCCTCGAGCAGACGCCGAACAAGTGTCTCGTTTCGCAGAGTGACGGCAATTCCTAGGGGTGTGTTTCCGTCTTTATCGGGCTTGTCAATATCTATGTTCGGACCCAAAACACTCTCAACGCCACCTAGGTCGTTCCTCTTTATCGCATCAACCAAATCCTCCGTCATGATGGCAAGGCCCACAACGGGACTGAATATAGGCGGGGACAGCTGATCGGACACGGACGAGCTTCGCGATTGAAAGGGATCTGGTCCTTCGGAACGATGTTCCGAAATCGACTCGAGCGAGGACGAGGGTCGGGGGTCTCTGTGAAGAGCAACTTTGAGGCTCCCTAGGGCATCTTTGACTTTATTTGCATCCGGCCGATCGGTCTTGTTAATCTTCAGAGTAGACAAAAGTAATTCAGCACAGTTGCGAAGGAACTCGTCACTGTAAGCTCGACGGTGATATGGTAGGTTCCTGATCCAGTTCTCGATATGCGGATTGAGGACATGGCCGTCCAGCGGGGATCCTCGAGCGAAGTAATCATCGCAATAAGGCCCAACCCCGTCATCGTTCATCCGGCGGAGTTCATCCAACCTCTGAAGTCCCTGGATCCCGTCCAGCTTAAATGCGAAAACCCGCACCAATATGCACCCAAATGACCAGACATCGCTTCGCCGACTTATTCGGCCGTCGCCAACCTCCGGTGCCCGATAGGCGCCTTCCATTCGCTGTAGCCGGGTCATCGTCTCCGTGTCAGGATCCCTACGAAGGCCATCAGTGCTACCTCCACAGTCTAGGCGCTCGATGATTGAGAGACCGAAGTCGGTGATCATCCATTTCCCAACGCCATGCTGTCTTTGGGGCTCAGGATACCCATAAACTAGGATGTTGGCGGGCTTCAGATCCATGTGGTATCCCCGAACGAAGACGCCTAGTCGGTTATGCAGGTGATCTAGCGCATCTGCCAGATGTGTCGCTTCGTCTATCATCTCGTTCATGTCGCACTGCTCTGGGGATATTAGTCCACCCTCAAGGAACTTCTTGAGGTCCATTCTCGCGAGGGGGAAAAGAATGTTGAACTGGTGTCCGATGGTAACCGTCGCAATAGGGAGAACGATGCGCTTATGCTGGGCTACGCTATCCCGAATTCTTTCAAGGTTTAATCTCTCTCGATCGAAATCCAGCTTGGAATCGAAGCGTTTGCGAGCAACCTCGACGTCGGTCTACAGGGGCCATGAGGTCAGCCCCACGATCACAACACACGCAGACACAAGGTTCATACCTCGAAACCACCGTTATTCCCATAGCGGTAATTCCCAGAGCGGTAATAATGTCTCGCAGCGATCACTTCCCTGGTGATCAGTCCAAACCCTCCCCGTCCGCGAGGTTGGGATTCTGCTGGAAGAAATGGTAATCTCCAGCCATCTTCGAAACTCAAATTGCTCCCTTCTTCAATATCTATCGGACAGAAAATATAGCGAGCATCGAAGAACAGGGATCCGAACACTGGGCCTAGAAAACTCTCGCTTCTCAGGCTCTGTAGATTATAGTGTCGAAGGCTGTGGTCGGTCCGATCCAGCGTTCCATCAGACCCCTGGTGTGAGAAAAAGATCTCATCAAACCGCGACCAGTCATCCCAGTTCACAGAGATCAGAATCGATATTGTCTGTAAGAAGTTTCGCCGGATATCTCGAATAAACCATTGCCGGGAGCAAAGGTCATGGTGGAAGAATTTTTGAAGCCTCTCCGCAGTCCAAATCTTAGCTAGGCTGTCGCGTGGTGCAAAACGCCCTGGTCCAAAGTTGGGGTTTTGGATGGCATTGGTCACTTGTACTAAAAGCTCTCTTTGTAGTTCAGAAGGTGGATAACGTCGAAATGGCCATTCCATTCTTTCCCACACGGTCGGGAAGTCGCTAAAGCCCCGCTGACAACAGGCTAAAGGCGCTTATTCTAGCAGTGTTATGTCAACACTACTGCCTGTTATGTGACTGGACAGAGAGAATGAACCAAGGTGGGGCATACTAGTAACTGGCTTATTAGTCCATGAGGTTCGAGGGGGATGAGTGGTGATCGCACTCTCAGATGTCTTGATGATGTGTAAAACGAGCTGAAGCAAATCCAGGGGAAACGTAGGCAGACATCCTTCCATGATCTTTCGTAACCTCAGCATGTGCTGTAGAGCCAATGTCATTGGGGGGTCATGTGGGCACCAGCCACAATGTCCTCAAGTGGCCATTGCCCTGTTGGGAACTCAGGGTGGGTGGACTGCACTAATGGCCATTAAACAACTGAACAATCCTTCCCTTTCCCCCGGGGGGGTCCCGGGGTTCGCGAATCGCGCCACTGATGATGTTATTTTCTTATTCATTAGCCCGGATTGACTAATCTTACGGCCTCCTCTCTTCAATTCCGTAGAAAATGCAGACGTGTTATCGCCATTGCGTTTACCTCCTGTCTGATATACCTATCGTACACATCGCTTGCTGGCAAGGCGGGGTCTGAGCGAGCTTGTTTCATCATGAAACACCGAAAAAAGGTAAAGAGAAAAAGAAAAAAAAAGAGACACAAAATAGAACCGGTATTAATACAAACAAAGAAGAGGATGAAGGCTCTGTATCCAATATTAGGAACCATCAAGGGCGTCACTGGCCACCAATCATCCGCAGTTCATTAACTAGTTAATAGTTAACTAAGGCATTACGATAGTTGCTGAGTCCCCTACTGCTTAGTCTATATCTACTTAACTATACGTGGATATAATAACAGGGTGGAAGGGGTTGGTGTTCGGGTCCATCATCATATGTAACCATTACAAGTACAGCAATTATAAACAACAAAACTCTTGTATAAACGCCAAATCAATTGCCTCTCTATAGTTAGATCATACCTGTTCGCAGTAGAACTGCCGCATTCCAGCCAACTCTCCAAATCGGTCACTCACCTTATATATCTTTCTGATGCTGTCGTCGCCGACTGAAACAATACCAGGACCCCACTGTTAAGATGGTCAAGGGGACAGCGAGTGCGACAAAAATCCAAAATCGATGCGAGATCTGGAAATTCCCAGCGGAGCCGTAACTAAAGAGGTTCATCCCAAGAAAGCTCTGTCTCGAACGTCAGAACGCCATGACTGGAGAACACTGTGGTTCCTTTGGTAGGTTCGGGCACTTACAGAAACAAAGCTGGCTGGCAGATATATTAAGGTCACCAGAGTCACGATCCGAATTGTGGCATTCCCATCTAAAGACTCGTCTGTGAGCTTGAGAAGTTTGTTGTTGAGACCGAGCATTTTGTTGTTAATGTCTATCGTTACAGCTTGGTTTTCCACAGTCAGGGTAACTGCTAGCTACATTCAGTCAAGGTTTGGTCATCAGCGCGCCCCGGCAACAACGTATAATTATCGAAAAGATGGTTCACGTAACGCACCAGATCCGAGATGGCCCGAACTTTTCGTTCCAGCACATTGACACTTTCCAGGTTTCCCTCAAGACACGTTATGTGATACGTTAGGTCATCCGCCACAGTCTGGAACTCTCTATCAGTTGAGAATCCCATGGAAATGAAGAGTGAATTGATCTTCTCCAAGCGGTGGAGTGTTGTCAACGCAACACCTAACCGAGATGTCAGCGAGGCGAGTTTATCTTCCAGGTACTGCTGTTTGAGTAGGTGGACGAATCTGTCCTTGTGGTCCTCTGTTCGGGGGTTTGACAGGTCCAGAGTAAGTGCTAGATTCACCTGGTATTATGTTAACCTGCGGGTCATGACTGGCCTCAATCTAGGGTTATAGAACACATACAGTCTTTTCGATCTCATCGCCTAGTGTTCGAATGTACCAGCGCCAATTGCCTAGGTAAGTGGAAAGAACAAGCAGATGCATAGAGAACCACCGTCCAAGAAGAGCTGCAGGGTCTGTCGATAGTATCTGTTCCATTCGACGCTGGAGGTTCGATTGAGCTTTTGCGTGAATCAAAATCCAGAGGTTCCCCCATCCCGACGGGTCATATCGATGAAACATGCAGACTTGGCGGATTCTCCACGAGGCTATTCCTCCTCTGTTATCATCTTCTGCATAGGTGAAGAGATACTGCATATCTAAAACGAATTAGCGCGAAATATGAAACCTAACTTAGGCTGAGTTGGGCAATACCATACCGCACACGCCATCTTCTTTCTGCTTCACCTTCATACCCCCATGGCCAGCATCAGAGCTCCGTGGCTTATCGCCAAACGACACCACAAGGTCCAAAAATGAAGTATCAATGTCGTATTGACTCATAAGCTTGCGCAAGGCCTGTTCGGTAATGCCTGAGGGCCGCAGAGAATTTTGACAGCATATTGACCTGGGAATTATCAGACTGGATGCCACTAGAAAGGGGTCAAAGGAAACCTGCACTATGCGGGCGGCTGGCTTCTGGGTGTTTGCGATATGGGATTCAAATATCTCGCTGTTGGTTAACGAATAAGCCTTCTCCTGGGGGGAACTGTCGAAAACATAGATATCGGACTTCTCTGGCTGAGAAGCAAAAGCAGGATAGCGGAGATATGCTCGTATTGACGCGTAGTAGTCAGATCCAAGACCTTCCATATCTTGTCCAGGGCCGATCGGAGGCGAAGAGGGAATATCAACACGAGGAGTCTCACAGTCCAGTTCGATAGGGACGGACATCATAGAGGAAAATTGTGGTTCCTGCATCGCCTGCCATAATCAGTATAGAAACGAACTGAATTTTGAGTTCTGTTATACTGAAACTTGGGTGCTCTGCCACACGGTGGCTTGGGAAGGCGGCCAACAAGGCATCGCACACAAGGCAACTTTGGAGGCTTGCTTAGGGCCAGGAATAAACCTCTGACACAGTGGCGCTGTTGAGGAGTGCTACGCGCTACGACACACAGTTCTTGCGATGACTAAATAGGACAAACTCAGTTTTTGTCTGCAACAGAAGCATACATACAAGCAAACTGCGGCTACAGAACCAAGTTACCACCGTCCAACATTCGCATTTCGCGGTCCTAATTCACACTGATCTATTGGCGAAGGTCACTACATCACCCGGCGGTCAGTAGGCGTGGGGCTGCATCGACTGAGGAATGAATGGAGGCGCATGCTAGAATGTCTTACGCAATTTCATTCTATGAGGAGGGCATGGCCCACAGATCAGCGTTTCTCGAACAAGACCCTCACCACGGGAGCTTACTCTAGTTACTTCTCTAGGCGCTTCGAAGCAGTATCGTCCATTAACATGCTTCATGGTATACAGCGTAAGCGAGAGGACAGTGTTTGAGAAAGGCAGTGCTGGGTTGAACTTCTATTACCCGAACTTTGATGGGATACCCGAATAACAAGCGCAGACGGGCCTCAAGCTTCTCTTTCAGAATGTAGCTTGTTTCGTCCTCGCTGATAACATTCCTGACTGTTTGGTTCATGATCATAGAAAGAAGCTTGGAAAGGTGCTAGTGGACGACAAGACGGACAGGCGAAGGATCTGGATTCCTGGGGAAATAGACCGACTGCCAGGTTGGCTGTGGGTCCAGTGACGAGAAACTGGAGTAGTGGAGTACGGCAAGAGCCGCCTGGGTTTCAACTGACAAGGCTGAGGAAAAAGAGGGGGCAAATGAGACGGGGCAAATGGGAGGGGCAAATGGGACGGTTATAGCACTGTTGATGCGGCTGAAGGGATGAATATCTATTCGCACAGCTCAGTCTCACCTCGGGGTCCCCGGGGACCAAGAATTTGCCCTGGTGGATTCCTGAGTGAGTGTTGATTCGTTGAGTTATACTATGTTTGCCCTCCTTGTCCTCGAAGTTAGCGGCGTTCTCTCGAGTCCCTCAATTGTGACTTGTCAAACGGACAACCTCTTGCCTCACGAGTCGAATTCTTTTCCAAGTCAAACAACCCGAACTGGCGAAATTTTACAGCCAATGAAACGTCAAAACGTCAGAAGAGCTATGGCGCCAGATGGGCTGAGAGCGTGCTAGAAGGGAAGGAACAGGCCTGAAGGGAATGTGAGTCAAGATTATACGGCTCGTACTGCAGCCTCGACTGCCCTGGCAAAGTAGAAAAATTATGCTCACAACGTAGATGACATGAATTGATTCTTTGTTGTTGAATCATAGGAAGAGAGTGGGTGGTTCAAAGCAGTGAGTCTGCCACCTCCTACCTAGTACCTACACTTATACGATCCCAACCTCCCCCGTAAGTCATCTGTAGTCTCCTTTCGTGAATTACTCAAAGAGCTAAGCCACATACAGGACCAAAAAGGTTTTTACTGTCCGAAGTTTTAGATGGCTTCGAATTTCGGTTACTATGAAGCTTGGCATCCCATTTCTACAATAAGCTGGGACGAGGAACTAAACACTGATTACGACTTTCCGCTAACCACCATAGGTAAATCAACAGTACTCGAGGTCGAAAGCGGGGAACGTCCATGGGCCATTGATCATATGCAGGGATCATTCCCCTAAGAAGAGGACCAGATTGTAGGCCCAGTGGTGAAGGCAATGGCCCTGGGCCAATTGTGCTGAGCTGGTTTCAGCCTTATTTCATAATCCTCAGCTTCTGCCGCCCGGGGATTGTCACTCTGTTTAGTGTAGTTGCTTTTTTTTTGGCAAATTATATATGGGATGGGGCATGGGAAAGTTCAAATCCCCAGAACTTCCTGAGGTTGAATTATAGTTGCACCATAAATTAGTCCCTTGTAGGCGGCTGGGACACCTATCCCAGACATGAATGGAACAGCTGGGCCCTATGCGGACCGACGGTGAGTGCATTTTTCTTCTATTATTTGCACTGAACTCTCGCCCAAGTTATACCAACGACTTCATTGATCCACCATGCGTCTGGCTTTTGCTAACCACGCTCATACCTAGCAACCCCAATCCGTTGAGGGAACGAACAAACGGCGAGCTTAGAGACGATGTCCACAGGTTTCACGGCGACCACAAACTGGAGAAGGTGGTCGATGTTAAGCTACTCATTAATGGAGCGCTCATAGCCCGGGATCCGTCTAACGTAGAAACGTGTGACCTGACCGTCCCCGAAAAGCTTGCCATAAAGTCGGAGCCGCGTTTAGGACTCTTTCAACAGACGAAGGAGCTCAAGGTAGTCATCCTTACTACTGCTTGCGCTGCGATTATCCAGTAAGCGAGTCTACAGGAATTTTATATATTCTAACCCCAGTCACTAACCCCCGTTGAAGAGGCTGGCAACAGTCAACCATCAATATCAGTTCCGATGGGTGGAAATGCGACCTTCTCGTCGACTCGAAAAACCCAGAACGTGGGATTCGCCTAGACACGTATCACAGCTACATCGCTTCTTTAACTGATGCAGCACCATGGATATCGGCAAGTATCATGTACGTCTTATTGCAGCTCCTGATATCATTCACCCACTAATGAGCCTGGCATACAGCGGGACATGGCTAAGTGATCCCTTACAAGAAACCAAATATGGCCGGCGCCCCGCCCTTTTTATAGCCGCAATACTCTGTGCAGCTTGTGCAATTGGTACGTTCAATTGCTGGAAGTGGTCTAGGCAATGAAAGCGGATAAAAGGATGTCACTCTAATCTACCGCGGTAGGGACCGCCCATTGTCCTACTTGGCAGACACTCCTGGCCTGTCGTCTCCTACTGGGGATTGGGGTACGTAAAGCTTACCGCGCACATATGAATATTGGATGACCGTTGGCTTCCATCAGATCGGAGCAAAAGCGTCTATTGCTCCTGTCTTTGCAGCGGAGGCAGCAGCAGAACACCTCCGAGGCCGCCTGCTGATGATGTGGCAACTATTTGACACGTTGTAAGTACTGGCCATGAGCTCCAGGCAACTCCCCGCTCATCTGTCCCACCACTGAACTATTTTCCAGTGGGATTTTCGTCGGGTTTGTCTGCTACTGGATCTTCGATCGCAGCTGGCGTGGGATTTTAGGGAGCGCTGCAGTGCCGGCATTGGCCCTCCTCGTTCTGGTATTTCTGTGCCCCGAGTCACCGCGGTTCCTCATACGGAAGCGCAACTACGCGAAAGCATTCATCAGTCTCCGTCAATTGCGAGGAACAGACATACAGGCTGCCAAAGACCTGTACTACATCCACAGTCAGCTGCAAATCGAAACCGAGCTGTTCCAGGGTCGGCGACCAGAGCAATGGTGGCGAGCAGATTTGTACCAGGACGAGGTCGAGTCACAAACATTCTTCCAGAGGGTTCGGGCTCTTTTTACGGTTCCGCGCAATCGTAGAGCCTGTCTAGCGGCATTCGTAGTGATGGCGGCCCAGCAGCTCTGTGGGGTGGGTATTCTATGCCAATGATGTCTACCTATGATATAGACCGTCATTCCGTTTCCGGCTGACAACAACCACAGATTAACGTCCTTGCATTTTATTCTTCGCACCTCTCTGATATTCTAACGTCTAGAAAGGATGAAAAGGGTCGCCAGCTCAAATGTACGCCTCCAGCAATGAATAACCGGGTCGCTTGGCTCAACTTCGGTAAGCGATACAGATCCCCAACGATCCTGTCTTCTCTACCCTGATACATGACTGGGAAACTGAAAACTGGCAGGGTTTGGCTTAGCCAATTTTTTATTTACGATCCCTGCCTATAAATTCATTGACTGGAGGGGTCGCCGGGTTCTTTTGTTGATCTCTCTCGGCGGAATGTTCTTTACTCTTCTTGCGATCTGTGGCTTTTTCCGTATTACAGGATCCGAAGAAGCACAAATAGGCCTAATAATCGCTTTCACGGTTATCGTTTTTACTCTCTTTTATGGCATTGGTGCCGGACCTGTCCCATTCACCTTCAGTGCCGAAGTGTTTCCCCTGGCTTTTCGAGGTAATTGCGTCGGCGCTCGATCAAACTGATAATACAACTCTGCTAATGACGACGATTGTAGAGGTTGGCATGAGCTTTAGCGTCATGGTCAATTTTCTCGGTCTGAGTATTTTGATCCTCTTCGTGCCGGCATTGGCCGCTGCATTCTCATCCAGCAATGACAAAAATCTCTTTGGCCAATCAAATCTTCTCTTCATCTTCGCGTACGTATCCCCTCGGTGTGTCATGAGCAATATAAAAGTACTTAATGACCTTTTTAGTGGCCTCAATGCACTGTCGTTTGTGCTTGTGTTCTTCCTAGTCAGTCCGCTGCAGAAAAGGGTAAATCGACTCTTCGCTAACATACCGGATCCCTAGGTCCCAAGTGGCACGGCGCAAATTACTCTGGAAGAGATGAATCATATCTGTATGCATGTCTTTGTGATCGAACTGAGTACGTATGTGCTAACTGGCTGTACAGTCAGTAGAAAGACCTCTGAGCATGCATTTGACCATCTTCCGGGGTTAGTAAAGAGGAGATGGCACCCACGAAGCCGCCAAGAACAAGGACGGGAAGATGAAGAGGGCGAGATGGGGATTTCACTGGGGACAATGACGAGGGCCGCTTGAAACAAAGACATTTCTCTGTGATCATGTCCATGAATCATGGTTACATGTTATAAATAGTGTGGAGACACGTCTCATGGTAAACCTGGTCAGGCCAGTGCAGCTGCTCTCAGTCTGGATGTAATAGAAAGTACCCGCAAGGCTTCCGAAAGGTAACTAGAGGTAGACAATCATCCCATAGCACTGAAGTCAGAAAATTGTTGTTGAAATAGTAAAGCGGCGGCACTCAAATGCAGGTCTTCCCAGTCAACCAACCATATCTGTCCATCAGCATCAAGGACAAGGTTTCGTGGAGTAGATTATCATTAAAGACAAATCTTGAGAAGCTTGATTGTATCATCGATCGGTAGGGCCAGCTTGCCTTGAACAGTGATCCTATCACGGCTACTCCTCTGTTCTCCTGCGCATGTGTAGCCCCATGAGACTTGAGATTTCTTTACTACAAAGTAAAATAAGTGCATATGCATGAAGTTAGTGAGATTTTAACATAAATCCATGGAGCTCTAATTGCATGATCATGTAGCAACTAACAGCACCTAGATCTAATACAATAGAATTAATTGAAGTGAACTCTGTTTAGTTGTCCAGCTGCATCCTTGTTTAGTGTCTATAGATATATGGTCCTGGATAATGACAGAGAGGCTTTTGCCGAAAAGAAAATGCCTCAATTTACACAGTACTATGTATGCATACCCCTTTTTACCGGAGATACTTGCTTTAGATTAAGAATATGCGTGCTAGGATAGACCTTAGCATAATCAAGCATTTAATTTGTGGTATTAGTGGATGGCTATAAATGGCTACTTCCCCCGCACAACCACATTATTGTCTACAATATTGTCTCATGACTCATACTATTAAATAGAGACTTATTCTGCCATCCCTTAACAATATATGCTTTGAACTTGGAGCTGCTCATTATAGCAACACTAATAGCCTGTTGCCTTCTTTACCCTTTCCCAATCCAGAACACCATGGCGTCTGCTGATAATGAAAGGCCTGCTCAAGGGCGCACAAGGCGCACAATCATTATAGTATGTGCCATCGGCAATATTATAAAGGATTTGTATTCATCTGCCTGGCTTCTTTCGCTTAAAAATTCTTTTTAGACCCGAGACCATCCCATTATATTTCCAGAAGAGAACCTGCCAACCTTCCTCCACACTATCCTGATCACCACCACAGCCTCAGGCCAGCAACAGCTCACCGAACCCTGCACAATACACCACTGGGACCATCCTAATACAGCTCTGAGCAGGTCTGTAATGATCCCAACTGGGTTATCTATAGATAGCGTCAGCTATATTGAGGGATTTCGCGAGCTAGGCCGTTTCAGACCGCCTCAGTCTCAGTGCTCCCCGCAGGAGATACATGACTATCTATCCTTACACATCCGGGAGACAGCTATTGCTCTGTGTGAAGCAGGTGATAATACTAAGAACCACCAGTTAGCAGTTCACCAACTAGTGAGGAGATTAGAGGGGCAGAGCGAAAATTCGACGATACAACAAGATGACACAGGTGATGCGCCATTAGATACAGAGAGGGAGGTGATGCTGTTCTGTGCGCAGGCGATTGGAAGCACTGCAGACATGCTTTTTGCCGACGAAGACAGTATTTGGAGATGGGAAAAACCCACAAGTGTGTATCACACAGGCATCAGAAGAGTGGGATGGGCAAGCACTGTTGATGAAGCTGTAGAGGGAGCAGCTTGGGCAGCAGGACGGAACTCTTCGCTTAGAGTTGAAGGGGTGGACAGAAAACAGAAGAATTTCTTGTTTAGAGAAGATGGGGCTTCATTGATTATTCCTCCAAAGTCCTTCAGGGAATAAGTGGTAGGATGCGGGGTACCTGATATTCTCTGCTTATTTTTCAGTCCACATATGCTATAGACATTGTCAATAGTGCTACGGAGTAGTTCGCCGTATAAACCTAGACTAAGTAGGCAGCTGAAACTTTATTTCCTTTTGCTCAAAGTAAGAGGCTACAGCATGAGGTGGTCTTACGCATGTAGCACAAGCACGCAATCAGAAGGCTTGATTTGATTGCTTTTTGGAGGATACTGTACGTAGAATGTGATGTGTAACATAAGTCGACTTCACAGTGCAGATCTGGACCCACCACAGATCATGTTTTCCCAGACCAATTTCAATAGATCTGCATCTGCATGAGAAAGTCTAAGAGCTATTCAATGCAGGTGGAGCTGTATGACGAGTCGATCGTCATAGGACTACCCCTCCTTGTTCGCAGAAATCAATATCATGCAAGTCCACGTACACCACCAATGATGAGCAATACGGAGTAGACCTATATACACTGTAAATTAGAATCCACCACGTAATGGCTAACATGCCGCCCAAATTTCAGAGCAAATGCAGGACAGTAAATTCTAGCTTAGGCAGAATAGCCCATCACTAGGCAGCTGACTTTGCACTCGATATTAGCTTTGTAAAGGTGGAACACTTGTAACAATTTTTTCGTACTCCTTTGTAGGCAATCGACTTATACTGACTTATTCGGACCCACGAATTCAACGTCAGTTTCCATCTCGACAATGTCGTCGCCTATGAAGAAGGTCATCGTCGTCGGAGCGGCCGGCCATCTCGGACCACATGTCGTGTCTGCTTTTGATACCGATCCTCACTTTGAAGTCTCCATTCTGAGCCGTCATTCATCTAAGTCCACATTCCCGCCTCATATCCCAGTCCACCGCGTCAGCGATAACTACGAGGAAACCGAGCTGGTCGAGATCTTTACCGGACAGGACGCAATCATTTGCACGATCGCATCGGAAGCCGTACACCAGCAAAAGGCCATGATAAATGCAGCTGTCAAGGCCGGTGTAAGCCACTTTGTGCCGTCCGAGTTTGGCCACGACACGCGAAACAACCAGGCGGCTGAGCTGTTCCCGCAATTCTACGCGGCAAAGAGACAGATAGTGGAGTACTTGAAGAGCAAGGAGGGGGATGGGCTTAAGTGGACAGCCTTCGTGACGGGCCCGTTCTTCGAGATGTAAGTGGACGGTCGCGCTGGAGATGCGCCTTGACGGAAAGAAATCTGACCCAACTAGAGCCGTTTCCAATTTCCTTGGGTTCGACATGGAAAGAAGGCACGCCACGATCCTCGACCATGGCACGAATCGTTGGTCTGCAACAACTCGCAGCACTATAGGACTTGCAGTCAAGAATGCGATTCTGAGTCCGGAAACGACCTCCAACAAGTACTTGTTTATTGAGTCATTCAATGTCTCGCAGATGGATATTCTCGCTTCTTTGGAAGATGTGACCGGAGCAAAGTGGGACGTAACCTACCATGATGCGGAAGAGGAAAAGCGGCTTGCCTTGGAGAAGCTAGCCAAGGGTAACTATAGCGGGATTCCCGCGCTCATGCGATATATAACGTGTGTCAAGGGGTATGGTGGGAACTACATGGACAGTGAAGAGAGCGCGAATAAGCTGCTGTCATTGCCAGGAGAAAGCTTGGATGAGGTTTTGGCCGGATTGACAAGGCATGAATGAGACTATCAAGATCATACTCTATTCTGGCAGCGCGAAGGGGACAGATCCACCTATTTCTATAGATATCTGGAAATTTATTGCATTATACTCGAAGCATCATAAGTGCAATCCCCACCAATGCAAAGAGCAGACTGCTCATTATCCACACCAGCCCGATCCATGCCCCGCTCAGTCTCAACCCAAGCGTGAATACATTTGTGAAACAGAGACTCCCCAACACACTTCCCACCGACTGTAATATCTCGATTGTTGAGAACAATCTTGCTGTTTTGTCCCTCTCTACCAAGGCTGTAGCCAGAGACCGTGCGACAATGGGGAAACCTCCTCCAGCCGCGTGCAGGCAAAGGCTTGGAACCAAAAAGATGATGTGCGGCGCAAGACCAACACCGAGTGATCCAACAGCCAGACAGATAATACTCATACGCGCGAGGTAAAGATCCCTTCTAAGCAGCGATAGGTAATGCAAAACGTGCGTTGAAAGATACGGAAGAAGGAACAGGTACACGGGGATGGTAGCAGCTGCGTGGAAGGATTTGAGGAGGTTGGCCTGTGCTAAGGTCCAGCTGAAGCTTGTAGAGATATACTGAGCCAAGTACGCAGTGGAACCCAGAGCGAGCTGGGAAATGGCAAAGGCGAAGAGTAGCAAAAGGACCCGGTGGTCGAAGATGAAAATGTCATGGTTGAGGAACCGTCGAATCTTCTCCAAGATGAGACGATGTCTCGACGGCTTCGGGAGAACCTTCGAGCTGGAGTGGGACTGTTCTTCATCGACAACCAAGCCGCCTATGCAGGAACCTGGCTCATCCCCTTGCACTGGTGATTTCCTCGTTACGCATTGGTTCATGGTCTCCGGTAAAAACAAAGCACAGCTCAGTCCGATAGTTACTATTCCACAACCGATCATCATCGGAATCCAAGGGTCAAAGGCCATGAGTTGCGCGCTTATGGCGCCGGCGAGGAAAGTAGCAATCTCACTGGTGACTCCAACCCGGAAGAAGAGTATCGCACGGTTTGAATCTGTCGTGGGATCGGCCAACATTGTCCATATCACCGCCATTGCAATAGCTGGTCCTCCCCCAATAGTCCAGCTCAGCGGTGCGAGCCAGATAGCCCTGAGAGGGAAGATATCAGAGAACCACAGTACGGAATTAGTGATGATTGCATTCATGAGAAATCCAAGAATGGTAAGACGAATGGCTCGCCTGCGTCCATATCGATCCGCCAATAGACCGTACGGGATAGCGCAGAGGACGCCTGTACCAAAGTCAGACAATGAGATACGCGGGCGGACAAGGACAAGGACATTGACACGAACAGAGTAGCCCCTCGAGGAAATCCTTATAACCCTTAACAGTTGTGACTTCCGCCTGCACCTCTTCTATCTTACATAGCTGCTCTGTTACATGGCCCGAAGGCGGGAGCCGGCTTGCGTCGTGTGCACGCCAATAGTCATCACAGACGATGGCTTCGATAATGCGTACCATAGGGCCTGGGATCATCTGACCTCCGATCTCAAAGGTGAGCATTATCGCAACCAGGGTAATCACCAGGCGATGACGGCTTTTTTTTGGTAAAACAGTGGCTGAGCTGGAATCAAATTCGAAAGGTCCATCTCCAGGCCCAGGCTGGATCCTGCGGCCTTCCAAAAGGATCGGAACATCTTCGCCACAGAGCTCTCGATCATCTTCTGGCGAAACAACATGCCCTACCATCTTGGATAGTCTAATAACAAAGGGAAACGAAAATTGTTAAGGGTTCATGGAAACACAGTTATGGCCTTTCATACGAGTACAGTACATTGGGTGAATGACGCATCCTGCAATATCTTGATCGGTTCGGCACATGGGGGTGGCAATCGAGGGGCTGGGTTGTGGATATGGAATGGCGGTGACTGGAATCCTTCATGCATGAATAGACCACATACTTCCAGCTGCCTTAAACAGTGAAAGATCTACACAAAGGCATTATATCAATTACATATCATTGAAGACAGTTCCCCACATGTCACATATTAGAGTTTGCTTTAGTCAAGTGTGATACATGCATGTTTTACTTTACGGAAACTATCGACACATTTTTGGGTCCAAAAGCAACTGGTTTACCCTTGATCAAGCAAAACTACTGTTTTAGTGTCTCTGCAATACTGGTCACATCTTAATTAATTCCCTGCGCCATGATGATGCACATGCATATCGCCGAGGCCTTCCTGCATATGATGCTGACCCAGCTTCTCACCCAGTTCCGTCTCTTGCTTCTTCCAAGGTGCAGGCCACACGAAAGCGTCCTTTGGAACCGGCATTTGGTCAAATTTGTCGGCATCAACGGCATTATTGCGTTGCCAGTCGGCCAGCGCATTGAAATCGCGACACTTGCGATTCACACTGAAGTCCGGCCACGGAGCCTGACGGTCTTCCACCCAGTTCAATGTCAAGAACTCTGTATTGGCATTGCATTGGATATTTTGCAGCAGGATATCAGTGCAGTGACCGAGGTGTATCCACCACATTTTGTCCTTCTCGTCTGACCCTGGCTCGTAGCCAGGGTAGTCGGCAAAAGCTGCTTTGCGCAGCAGGTTAAGGCAGTGGATTTGCTGCCCTCGATCAGTGTCTTGAATATCCTTGTAAGCTGAAAAAGTTACTTACATGCATCACATCCATCTGTACCATGTATGCATCATCGCCCATTCCCCAGTAGTTATTGTCGAAGCGAGCCACGGTTTCCGGGTCTTTGCCCAGCTTGAGGATTTGCTCGCGAGTGACGACGTGTGTCAGGACCTTTTCATACTGAGCCCACGCTGCGTCGTTCTCCACGCTGGGCTCTTCTCGTGCTATTGAAACCTCGGGCTTCGCGAAGAGTGTCCCGTTGAGCTTTGTCTCGAATCTCGGGATTTCAATGTCGTCGAGGATGGGTGCTTCAACGGATCAGCTACAGTTGAGACAATCAAACCCCAGCTAGACTTACACCACCATGAGATCGGCCTTAGGACAGCATTTTTCTCACTTGTCCGAAAGGTGCCTGTACTGAGGATCAAGGAAGCCGTGATGCTTAGGATGATGAGGTTTGCAACGGTAAAGTAGATCCAGGCATTTGAGGAAGCTGTTTTTCGTCCAACATGTCCGTTCCGAAGGAGATTCTCTGACTCGATGTCAGTATCATCGTCAGCCTCTGATTTGAGGTTTTTGTATTTGCGCTCCCCGACGAAGGGTTTGAAGATTTTTGAAAAGATCATGTCGGCTAGGACGCTCAAAAAGCCTCAATCCATGGTAAGAAGGAGAGGAAATGGCCTTCGGACTTTAAATCTAGTACGTGGGAACTTCTATGGACGACGTAAAAAGTACAGCGTGCATGGAACTCTATCAACGCAAAGTTGGAAACACAACATAGCCGAAGAGTGATCCGTGCCGTCGCCTATCACTACCTAAAGCGGTGTATGATCGTCAATGCAGATCCTGTTCGCACACTCCCGGCGAACCGCTTAGCAAACCCTGGTCGTGGCAAAATTGAGATTGATCTACACTCAATAGCTCTGCTGGAATTGAGTTCAACCTAGGTTAGGCCGATGTCATTAGAATTGACACAGGCCTTTGTCATTACTGGCTTATTCGACATGTACCCTGTCAGTAGCCTGTTGATCAATGACGTGGCACATGCAATGTATCTGCAGCCAACACAAGTATAGGCAAAAGCTAGACTGCGATAGATAGATCACATCATCATTCCATCAGCAGTAGTTCATGCCAATCCTTATCCACACAGAACATACTCGACAACAGTAGATCTATGGTAATCGAACCTGAAGGAAGCACAGTGGGGCTATAGTGTCGATCTCTTCGTACCCCCTCCCTTCTTCTAACCCCTGATAGGACGCCTCTTGTCGAGCAACAAGTGGAAAAGATGTTCAGCTTGTACTTCAGCTCAAGGCGCATTGCCTCATGCATGGGGACGCACAATGATGACGACTGAATGCTTCAGAGACTGAGTTACTTCCACCTGCAGAATGCAGCTAGAGCTTTTCGCTATGATGTGCCTATCGGAAGCCGTGATACTACAAGTCAGGTCAAAGGTGATGGGCTCACAAGCTGCTCACTTTATATAAAGCGCAACCAGTTTTCTACCCCGTCAAACCTTCTTCCATCATCCAGATACACTCTTCTGTTCTATCAATCCCTTAGTACCGCCTGATCTCATCATCAATATGCAGCTCTCTTACCTTTTGGCTCTCCTTGGAGCTTCCAAGATTGTCTGGGCCGCCCCTGTCTCCAATAATGACCAACTCGAATCAGCCTCCGACGATGTTGAAAAACGCTTCTACTACACAAATTACGATGCTGAGAAGCGTGATGAAGACCTCGACAAGCGGTTTTACTATACCAATTACGATGCTGAGAAGCGTGATGAAGACCTCGACAAGCGGTTTTACTATACCAATTACGATGCTGAGAAGCGTGATGAAGACCTCGATAAGCGGTTCTACTACACCAATTACGATGCTGAGAAGCGTAATGAAGACCTCGACAAGCGGTTCTACTACACCMATTACGWKSCTGAGAAGCGTRATGARGACCTCGAYAAGCGGTTCTACTACACCCATTACGTGCCTGAGAAGCGTGATGAGTGAGAAGTCACCATGAGCTGCGCTTAGCTACCAGTGCGGCCTGGAGGTTGAGCGCAATTTGAAACCCAGTGACATATCTGCCTGGGGCCCAAGCACCATGTTGCCACGCACTGAATGGGAATAGGGGGACAATGGTTGCTAGTTCATTATCGCCAACTGCAGTATTTGTTTGCTTGATTTTGTTGTGTACTTGGGTTGAGCAGTATTGAATGCAACATAAATGGATGTTATAAGCCTTCGTTAAGACTGGGTTCTATGGTCATTTCGACATCACAGGACCGCTCTCTTATGTGTCTTAGACATGAAAGTAGTCTTCAATGCGTGATTAGCTTCCCCTTATGTCTACTAGCATTTATGCTCTAATGTCTGACCTTAAAACAACGTAGATCATGCTATGATCGGCATAGGCTGATCTATCTCTACATCTTGGCCTGTCTCACAGCCAATGCATTCGTCAGAGACAAAATACTGTCTCGTTCCTCGGGGGTAAACTCCCGTCTATTAGGACCTCCGCGGCTGCCATCTCCTCCACTCCGGCTCTTCTCCCCAGTGAAGATGTCTTCCCGCGGACGGTCTTTGTACTCGGTATGGAACCTCCATTTCTCAGTCAGCTCCGGGGACAGTTGTCTCTGGAACGACTTGGCAATGTATTTTCCGATGTTAGGGAGGAATTTGAACGCACTGCATTGATGTTAGTATTTATCGCAAGGATTTGGTGGTGCACATACTGTCCGGTCCCGCCGGTAGCGACAAACAGATTACGATGGTCAGGGTGGTAGTCGAAGATAAAGTCTCCCGTTGGCGTCTCGTTATACCAGCACAGGCACGTCTTCTCAAAACCTCTTTCCACCAGCTGAGGTAGGATCTCTTTGAGGCCAGCAAGAAGTCTCTGCATGCCTTCCGCGGGGATAAAGTTTGCCCGCGCGGAGATCGCCCGACTTGGGGGTGAGGATATTTGCTGGTCCGATGATAATGTATATCCAAAACTGTGGCAGGCGACCTTGAGATATCCCGTCTTCTCGTGCGGTGGGAAGCTGAAGAATCCGGTCGAGAGATTAAAAATAATAGGCAGATCCTTGAGCGCCTTAACTTCCTGCGGTGTAAGCCGCACGAAGCCCACAATCTGTGCCGTCGCCACCATCGAATTCCACGAGGGAATCAGTCCAGCCGTCCATGCACCCGTCGCCAGGATAAACTTGTCTGCTGCAATCCGTCCCCCATCGGCCGTCTTGACTGCTGTAATGGTACCGTCCGAGCTCTTCTCCAGCTCCGTAACCTGGCCATGAGGACCCGTCACAAACGACACCCCAGCAGCAATGCACCGATCTCTCAGCCCTGCAATCGCAACACCTGCATCCGCCCACCCAGCGGCATTGTTGTAGAACCCCTCGAATCCCTCCCCGATCGGCGTCCCACTGACAGCGGGAAACCTCGCGTTCAACTCCGCCGCATCCGCCAACGCATGCCACTCGGCCCCCATCCTTGTCAGAATCTCCTTCGTCTTCCGGATGAAGTCCGAGCCCCCGACTTGAACGAGCCCAGCGGGACCCGTCCTCTGCGCCGTCCAGACACACGGCGTGCGGTGGAACGAGTCCGCATACTCAGGACTGGTGTTCCACAGATCGTACGCTTCCTTGCCGAGCTGCGCATATACAGGATCCCCGTAGTCGAAGCGGATTACGCGGGAGATATCGTTGCTTGACCCGTCGGGGACGGGAGGCATGTGTCTATCTAGCACTGTGATCGCGGTGAAGCCATCCTGGCTGAGGTTGAGGGCGGTGGACAGGCCGAAGACGCCTGCGCCGACGATGACGATGCGTTGGTTCTTGTCCATGGTGTATAGTTTCGATAGCAAGGATGGAATTCTTGCCAGGGACGATGATACTATTATGACTTGTGGTCTTCTCATTGGAGGTGGGGTGCAGGATAGGACGGTTCGGGCACAAAGCCGGACCGTCTTGGCACGGCTGGTGAGCCGGACCCACAGGAGCTACAGCTCTGCAGCTGTACAGCTGTTGTCCGGATTGCTCTCTTTGTATGGAGCGTCGGGTTATGCTTATCTGGGGGGTGGGGTTGGGGAGGATATCCCTGTGTAGTGCGTTGGCATACTACGTCTGTAGTTAGTTCGGTCCTGTTTCGTTCCAAGATGATCATCGAGTGTCTTTTACTGGCTAGTCGAGTCGCTACGAGATCATAGGACTAGGGTAGAAATAGTAAATTTATCAATAAGAGTTTCATTTGTCTTCCTGAAACGACAGGATAATAATAAGAAGTAGAATAGCATACTTTCTAGCTGTCAGTGTATCGGAGCAGACACAGCATAGTTCAGGGTACAGGGAGTAAGATGCACCCAGCTAAGCTGGAATATGAACTTACCCAGCCCAGGAAAAGAGAGCAAATACCTAGTGCCCCTGAGTAGATTGTTTACAATATTGTCTTACTGATTGACTACGATTGCTGTCACCCACTGTCTAACTTCCGTCAGGCCACTCGTGACAAGGATAGGATAGGATGCCTTTTTCTGGCAAAGTCAGTCAAGCTTTATCTCTGTCCGAGGTCTGGACTTTGAAACAAGGAGTACCGATCTAATAGTGTTCACACCATAATAATTAGCCTTTAGCAGCTGCCGCACCGGCAGTCAACCGGTCTCGGTGGAGCTCAGCCGTGTCCGGCGCCACGGTCTACCATCGTCCACTCCCGAGAAACGTATGCGCCTAATGTTCTGGGCTGGTTGAACATGTGGCAACAGTCTGAGAGCACCATAATGATATCACAAGACTCCGGCAGGCAGGCTGAATACTCCGTCTCGGTCCTCTGACGCTATCATTCCTTCCGATCCTGCGGTTCTGCAACCGTTTCCGCTTATCGAGCGTCTGGGGTCGAGATAATGGAGTGATGGATAGCGTTCCATGGGTGTTGCCGCTATATATAAGTCTGTTCATCCTCGATTAAGACGTCCTTCACAGTAACCAAGCTCATCTTTGTCATAAAACAAACAAAGAAAACGTCTATTCTTATACACCAAAATGGGCTCCTTGTGGAACTACCTTGGCCTTGCCTCCAACTCCACCAATGATGAGAAGAATGCCATGCGCGCTCTGCCATCCTCATGGTACACTTCCCAGGAGATGTTTGAGCTAGAACGCCGGGCGATCTTCTCACGCAAGTGGCTCCTGACCACTCACAAGCTACGCCTCCCCAACACCGGTGACTGGCTGCGCTATGAGGTCTCTGGTTTCCAATTTGTCCTCGCTAAGGACCGTGATGGGAATATCAACGCCTTCCACAATGTCTGCCGCCACCGTGCATTCCCCGTTGTCACCGAAGAGAAGGGAACGTCCCGCATCTTCGCCTGCAAGTACCACGGATGGTCCTATGGGCTAAACGGCAAGCTGGCGAAGGCCCCGGGATATCAGGACCTTGCCGGCTTTGACAAGAGCAAGAACGGCCTTCTACCAATTCACGTACATATCGACGCCAATGGCTTCATCTGGGTCAACCTTGATGCCAACGAGCAAACTGAGATTGCCTGGGAGGATGACTTCAAGGGGATGGATCTGCTGCCGCGGTATGAGAACGTCAAGTGGGACGAGTACACCTTCGACCACACTTGGGAGCAGGAAGGCGACTACAACTGGAAGATTCTGGCGGACAACTACAACGAGTGCTATCACTGCGCGACAACACACCCTGATATTCCGTCCATTGCCGATCTAAGCGCCTACTGTGTCGAGACCAAGGACGGCGGCATCATCCACGATGGGCGCAGCAAGCCGGAGCAGGTTGCAGCCGGTTTGAATCCCGCCAGCACATATTTCTTCCCCAATGCCTCCATTACCGTCTCGTAAGTCACCATCCTCTCACTTGCCAAGCATAGCCCAGCTAACAGGGTAAAGCCCCCACTTCTTCTTCATGCAGCGATTCGTCCCCATCTCGCCCACCCGATCTATCATGAAGTACGAAGTCTACCGCAACAAGAACTCCGCGCACGAGGAGTTTGACACAATCAACCAGATCTACAAGCGCATCATGTCCGAGGACAAGTACCTCTGCGACCTGACTCAGAAGAATCTCAATGCCGGCGTCTTCGTCAACGGCGAGCTGCACCCCGAAATGGAAAAGGGACCTCTGTACTTCCAGAAGGTGGTCCGGGATCTCGTGGTGGAGCACTACGAGCGCGAGCAGAAGGCCAAGCAGGAGATTTGGCCCGCGAGACAGAACCTGCCGAAGACTGCGACCGTCAGCGAGAAGGACATTTCGTTTTGCTCGAGTCTGAGCTGTCAGCCGACTGAGTGCATGCAGCCGCCGGCGACGATTGCGTGGTGATTACCTTTTTGCATTTGGCGTGTTTACTCTGGTAATGAAATGGTTTTAGATATGAGTAATGAAGTCCAATTTTCCAATATATTTCACATTTGTACAACTCATCAACGAACCCAGCCTTATCCGCTTGGTTGACTTCCCCGTGCCGTGGATGTTATCGATGCTCAGGGGTGGTATACCATATTCTAGGTAGAAATATTATGTTTCTGCATTTTTTAGTCATTTTTTGCAGATTTGCGTCTTTACATATAATTTTACAAGGGTGTGAATGGTGTTGTTGAAAAACATATCGAGAGGACTTAGTCTCCCACTCGGTAGTGTAATGGATAAAAAGATATATATAAGTGTACGGAGAAGTAGTGTTCAATATCCTACCATGTAAGTCTTTGAATTTTGATATCACTACTATATGATGATTTGGAATTCCTACTCTACCAGTATTTGATATTGATATTTTATGACCATACGATGTTCTAATACTTAATACTATATACTATGCATGGTGTTTGACATTGTGGAGATAGTGGCATTAATACTAGGGATAACTTCCTAACAAACAAGCTGAAGAGAGGGGAATGCAGGCCCACAAATCTTAAAGAGATAGTCATCTTGTCTGCTTCTTATTGGTGCAGCCTGTTGATAGCATTCTTACGGCACGATCCGCCATCCAATAGGCCATTGCTCCGTCATATCTTGCCACTGCTAGGGTGGATTCTGGAAGATCTAGCCCGACGTGGACAACACTTCCCCGGTACAGAGCATCTAGTGACAGCTATCTAATCAGGGCAATATCACGAGGCCAATCATGCTGGCCTGCAGGGGTCAATGCTCGACTTCCCCGCGAGATTGTCGTCCCCTACTTGGACGGTTCCTCTCGCTCCTGAATGAGCCTCGAATGTCATCATCATCATCATCTTCTATTGATCAGATATTCGCTCTATATAGTTTACGAGCTTGTCTTAATTCATTTAATCTCTTTTCGATATAGTCATCGTGTTTATTAATAAATAATGACCCCGCAAGAAGGCGGTCGGCGAAGACTTCGTTCCAACCACGCGTGTCTGAATTGCAGGTTAGAACTTCGTTTATGTTTTACGATCAAAGACTGAATATAAAAAGGAGAAAGAAATCTCGATGTCCCGGAGAGAAACCGGCCTGCTCGTGCTGTGTACGGCTTAACCAGTCGTGTTTCTACCCACCCGTGTCCAAGCCAGGATCAATAGGTGGCCAATCTGTACGCACACTTTTGCTCACATGAATCGCGCTAACGAGTTCCAGAAGGATCGACTTGCCGAGCTCGAAGAAAAAGTAAACCTCATCCTAACGGGAAGCATGTATGTGTCGCCCGAGCCTGCTACAAGTTATTGCTCACGCCTGGCGCAGACCAACCCGAGGGAGGGATTCAGTTCTCGAAGATGCCAAAGAGCTCACAGAAGCAAGATTCACACAAGATAGCCAGCCTCGCGATCGTCGTGACTCGAGCTACAGCGACCCGTCTCCTCCCAATTTCGCCTTTGATGATACCAGTCCCCAGCCTTCCTCCTTGGCCGTTGCCCGAGCGGTCGATTTGTACATGAAGTATTGCCACCGACAACCTGTTTGGTGCTTTAATTTTGAAGAACATGGCGATCTGGAGTCGTTACCAGAAGAGCTCATCTGTAGTATCCTTGCGCTGACGGCACGATTCTCGCACGAGGGAGAACACGGGCAGCACCATGCAGATACGGCAAAGAGTTTGATTATGCTGCGGATTGCGAACGGGTCGGTGGAGTTGAGTACGATTGAGGCTTTATGCTTGCTGGCGTATTCTTCATTTATTGGTAGGTGTTCATACTGCACTGCAGCCTGCATGCGAGTTTCTGACTGAAGTAGATGGCGATATGCACCTTGGTCGATTTCACCTCGGACTTGCATTTCAGCTCTGTCGATCCGCTCTGCTCGATACTGAGTCCGCATATGCACCTGCAGACCCCCAAACCGAGCGCAAGAAGAGGTTATTTTGGAGTCTACAGCTACTGGAACAGTCGTATGGCCGGCAGACGGGACTGCTGAGCATTCCCTCGGAGATCTGGCGCCCGGCGGACTATTTCTCGCGCAATGGCAGAGAGCCGCAAAGAGATACGGAGAAGCCCCCCCCACTGCCGCGAGACACAATGGGCTGCGCTACGCCAGACGATACTGGCATCTGGAGCATGACGATCCACTTTGGCTGGGTGTGGAGCAAAGTACGCACATATGTGTCTGATTGTGCAAACAACCGACTACGCGAGCCTTGGCGCCACGAGTCGATGTATTCCATGGTTCTTTCCGACCTAACTGAAATCGAGAACCAAACACCTCTTTGCCATCGATATGACCATGTGCGGTTCTATGATCGACAGCCGGACGAAGTGATCGTTAACCGCGCGTACTGGGTCCCCTGGCTCAAATTGCAGTTCATGTACCATGCCATCCTCACCGTCCTCAACCATCCTTTTCTGTATATCATGGCCTCACGGCATAATCCCAACCTGGCCATTCCGAACAGTTTCTGGCGCCGTTCGTCGGAGTTGGTACTTCTGCATGCGACGTGGATCGTGCGTATGATTGACATGCTATCGGACAAGGACGTACGACTGACCGATCCCTTCTTCGCGCATGTGGCTGCTATCGCCGCGACGGTTCAGCTATATTACTGCTGTGCTGGAGACCCCAGACTGAAGTACAAGTCCCGGGCGGATCTAGCCCGCTGCAGGGTGTTTTTGCGGTCGTTTGTTCCGTTTTCACGGGCGTGCGCATTATTGGTATGTTTCCTGTTGCAGATAATCAAGCACAACTGACAGATCAGAACCGATCACTCGACCGCATGACCCGGATTGCAGCCGGCACAGAGAACGTAGACTACGACAGCTGGGTGCCATCCAAGATTCATCTGAATATCCCCTTGATGTGGGATATCCTCCAGTTTACCTGCAGCGACGATTCCTATCCCGCTGTCCCATCAGGAAGCCTCTTGCATTCCTCGCTCAGTGCTTCTGCAACCAGAAATGACGCAGAGGAATCCTCTACACTCGAAATCATCGTGACAGCTTCGCCTGAAGTTACCGTCAACACCGCAGACGGCGGCCAGGGCGTACCTATGCCTCTGTATCGGGCCCCGAACTCGTCAAAGGACGGCGACACGAGCCCAGCCACAGCTCCACGGTCTATGCCTCCTTCAGACGCAGTGGTAGCTCCCATCGACAGCCTCATGCTCAACACGCCCTGGCTCTGGGCTGATCCGGCACCATTTGGAGACGTGGATGATCTCGACTATAGCACATCAGCTCCGGCGGTAGGCGACATTGAGGGTTCGGCGTGGTGGAATTTGGGAAATTTATAACCTGAATGCAAGCGCTAAGCGTTATGAAGTTGTGATTGATGACTCCATGATCCTCAGATTGTGCACTGCTTATATTCCAGGACTAGGACTAATGAGCCTGCCGATACGCGACCTGCAGAATAGCCATCAAGCCACGAACGCACCACTGTACCCAGCGAGTCTCTCCCGTGCGACATGAATTGATCTTTCCGCAGCACAGAGCAACACTCGAAGCATTCCTGCGATACTACGAATGCAACGACTAATCGGATGACTCCCAAAGCGACTGCCTCTGCCCGCCTTGATAGCCAAAGCAATTCATGAGTCCCCATCGTTACGTTGAGCCCCAACGCAGATTGTATAGCTAAGGCTCGGTATTTAGGATCAAGCTTTTGCCGTTATTGCCACGCCGTTTAAACCTGCGGAATCAGCTTCATTTACGTTCATCTGCGGCCGATGACTCTGAAGCCGATAGGAACGCCATATCGACGCATGAATCCTAAGTCGGTGACCAAAATGAGGTCGAAAAGTGACAGTGCCAGGTGTGTGGAATAAAGAATACAGACCATTGTATAACCACTCCTGCAGGCATTGACTCTGGCGTACATATTGAAGTGGACTAGAGGAACCAGTCAGTGGGTGGACAAAAATAGCATAGACGAACCAGTAAAAATGCGACGTACAAGCAGAGGAATGCCATTCCCGAACCGGCAAACTTTTCCCCTCTCAACCCCACATGCAGACGTTTCAATGACGAAAATGATTAGATAGGACAGGCAAGACGCTATTTTTACCCCTCTTGGCTGGATCCCGGCTGCCGTTCCATGGCCGATCATCTGGCCGGTTGGTACGGTTGCCTTTGCCGCATCCTACGGTTCGTCCATCATGACCATCACACTGCACGGAGTTCGTTATCTAGTTGCGGGGTAGTCACAGATGAATATACACAATCATGTACATACAAGTATGACCATGTAGAGTCAATAACTGGCACTCAATGCACCAACATGGCACCCTTACCACACATCGTCATCATCGGCGCTGGTATTGTCGGCGCGAACCTCGCCGATGAGCTGGTCTCTAGAGGATGGACCAACATCACCGTCGTCGAGCAGGGCCCGCTGCAGATGCCCGGTGGCTCGACGTCGCATGCTCCCGGCCTAGTCTTTCAAACCAATCCGTCCAAGACTATGACCCGTTTCGCACAGTACACGGTTGAGAAATTGCTTTCTCTCGAGAAAGATGGGCAACACTGCTTCAATCAGGTCGGTGGCTTGGAGGTCGCCACCACACCGGAGAGACTTCAGGAGCTGAAGCGGAAGCATGGCTATGCGTCCGCATGGGGAATAGAGGCGCGGCTCGTTAGTCCTGCGGAATGCTTGAAGATGTATCCGCTTCTGAACGAGGAAATTGTGCTCGGGGGATTGCATATCCCCAGTGATGGGCTGGCGCTCGCAGCGCGGGCCACACAGCTACTGATCGAACGGACGCGGCAGGCAGGCGTGCGCTATCTAGAAATGACGCCGGTCACCGGTATCCAAAAGTCCGGGACCCGTGTCACCGGCGTGATCACCTCCCGAAGAGTCATCAGCGCGGATATCGTTGTCTCCTGCGCAGGATTCTGGGGCGTCGAAGTGGGTGCCATGGCCGGCGTGTCAATCCCCCTGCTGCCTCTCGCGCACCAGTACGCCAAAACCACACCCGTCCGGGCCCTGGCAGGCCGCGACATCAACCACCGGTCGAACGGCCTGAACGCCACATTCCCCATCCTCCGCCACCAGGACCACGACCTTTACTACCGCGAGCACGGCGACGCCTACGGCATCGGCTACTACGGCCACCGGCCAATGCCCATCGAGGCCGCCTCGCTCGGGCATACCCCGCACCACGTCGACGAGAAAACCATGCCCTCCAGGCTGAACTTCACAGCCGAAGACTTCGCTCCAGCCTGGACCGAAACGCAGAGACTTCTCCCGGCGCTGCAGCAATGCCAGCTCGCCGACGGCTTCAACGGCATCTTCTCATTTACACCCGACGGCGGACCGCTAGTTGGGCCCGCCCCAAGTCTGGACAACTTCTACGTCGCCGAGGCAGTGTGGGTGACGCACTCGGCTGGCGTGGCGCGCGCACTAGCCGAACTGCTGACGGAGGGTTCATCGACCACCGACCTATCCGAGTGCGAGCTCTCCCGCTTCGAGGACGTGCAGATGAGCCGTGAATACGTGACCGAAACCTCATCACAGAACTTTGTCGAAATCTACGATATCCTGCATCCGCTGCAGCCGCGCGAGTCACCGCGGCAGCTGCGTTTGAGTTCGTTCTACGCGCGCGAGAAGGACCTCGGCGCGGTCTTCCTTGAGCTGGGTGGTTGGGAGAGGCCGTTCTGGTATGGCGCTAATGAGAAGCTTGTGCGGTTTCTTCCGGCTGAATGGCGGCCTCTGGAGAGGGATGCCTGGTCCGCGAGGTACCATTCCCCTGTTGTGGCGGTTGAGGCGTGGAAGACGCGCAACGCGGTGGCGATGTACGATATGACCTCTTTCCATCGATTTGAGGTGTCTGGGCCTGGGGGGAGGGAGTTGCTATGCCGGTTAATAACGAGCGCTGTTCCGGCAGTAGGACAGATAGCTTATACGCTGCTGTTGAACAAGCGGGGTGGCATTCGCAGCGATGTTTTCGTGACGAGGCTCGGCGAGGACCTGTTCCAAATTGGCGCGAACAGCGCGACCGACTTTGCGTATCTCTCCCGTGAAGCTCGACGACAGTGCCAGAAGTCTCCAACGCAATGGGTCCAGGTGCGCGAGGTGACGGGACACACCTGCTGTCTTGGCCTTTGGGGCCCTCGAGCCCACGATGTCATCCGGACGCTAACGACAGACGACCTTTCAAATACCGGGCTGCCATATATGCATGCTAAGAGCGCAATCCTCGCCGGCCTCCCTGTCACTGTCCTCCGCAAGTCCTATGTTGGTGAGAGCGGATGGGAAATACAGACGAGCGCTGAATACGGACTGCGCCTGTGGGATGCCATATGGGCTGCGGGCCAACCGCACGGTCTCATTGCCGCTGGACGAGCAGCCCTCAATGCTTTGCGGCTAGAGAAGGGGTACAGGACCTGGGGGGTTGACATGAACAGCGAGCATGATCCCTTCGAAGCGGGGGTGGGCCACGCGGTGCAGGTGGATAAACGGGAAGACTACTTGGGTAAGGCTGCGGTGCAGCGGCTCGCAAGGAGACAGCCTGCCCGTCGACTGCAGTGTTTGACAGTCGATGATGGACGGTCGATGGTGATGGGTAAGGAGCCCGTGTTTTGGAAGAACAAGGCTGTGGGATATGTCACTACTGCTGCGTTTGGATATACGATTCGCAAACCTATCGCGTATGCTTGGCTTCCTGCATCGATTCAAGAGGGCCAAAGGGTGGAGGTGGAATATTTCGGGAGGAGGATCATGGCTACGGTTACAAAGGAGCCGGTTTATGATCCTAACGACCGGGCGCTGATAGCAGGGAAACTAGTGGCTGAGCCTGCGCTGAAACCGTTGAGGCATCTTCTATAGTCAGACTCTTGCATATAGATGCCACGTTTACTAAATGAGACCATGATTCATCTGCAGTATCAAGCTTGCTGTTTATTTGCGTGATTGCGGAACAAAGTTCCAACAACATCTACATACATTCAGTCATAATACTCTCATCATGCACAGAAGATTTACTATCATGTACACCGCACATCAATAGACAAAGGATGCCGAGACCTGATCCTATCTCGGCCCCTTTTACCCCGAACCCGTATCGACTATAGTCACAGATTGGTGGGATTTGCCAACACCGGATGCCCCGCATTATGCCAGAAGATCGATTAGCGAGCCCCGCGATAATAATAGTACCGACATGATTGATACGGAGGTTTATTCTAGGTTGAGTTACCCCGGACTTTGATGAACGAGCTTACTTGCGATGCTCCGGGGACCCCGCGCTGAGTAACTCCAATAGAGGGGAACCAAGATCCGTCGGTGGAAGATATCTTCGTCATAGATTCACGCCCACCGGACCAAGGGAGCACCTACAAGATCAATGGGAACGCTGCAAATAGTGTGAGGGGGTGGTCGTCGCTTACTGAATCGTCCAGACATATATCTTCCGGCTTAGGCCTAGATTTTCGTCGGAGGCATAAACATCTCTGACGCTATTGTGTAAGGATCGGAATTCGAGCAAAAGTTGAATAAACATGAGAAGCTTCAGCTCCTTCTTCTATGCATCCATAGTGATGGCAGGCCTAGCGTCCACGAGCAATGCGGCACCCACTGCGCGTCCCCAGCGCCAGATCCTCCTCTGTTCCGATAGTACGACTATGCCATATGGCAAAAGCAGTTTAATCCAAGGGTAGACTCGCCTTCCAATAAGACAAACAATGTACTGACTCTATAGATGGGGCTACTATATGCACAACTTCTTCGACCTGAACATCACCAATCTCGCGCGCGGAGGGCGCAGCACCCGCTCCTTCATCAACGAAGGGCTCTGGGCGTCGCTGCTTGAGCGCATCGTCCCCGGCGAAGGCACATTCGTCCTCATCGAGATGGGCCACAACGACAACGGTGACCCGAGGACTGACGTAAAGAATCGAGCTACACTCCCCGGTATCGGACCCGACAGCGTCGTCGTGGCTAGTAATGCCACGGGAGGCACAACAGAAACGGTGTACACATTTGGCCACTACCTCCGGAAAATGATCAGTGATGTGCGGCAGGCTGGTGGTGTTCCGATGCTGAGTGGGATGGTCCCGGTTATGTCCTGGACGGGGGATGTCCTTCGACGTGACTGGCCTTTTGCAGATTATGCGCGTGAGGTATGTGATAGTCGATATAGGGTAATCGTGCAGGGTAGTTATAACTAAGCGACGTACAGGTGGCCGAGGAAGAAGGGGTGGAGTATATCGATCACACGAAATATGCGGCGAATCGCTGGCAGGCTTTCGGTTCGGTCAATGCTACCATGCCCTATTACCCGCTAAATGACTATACGCATACAAGCTGGCCAGGAGCTGAAAGTAAGTCTTGTGCTGGAATGTAGAGGAACTCGCTGACTCTGGTATAGTCAACGCGGAAGCTCTGGTGACAGCTGTCAGGTGTGGCCGTTCGCACTGGAGGAAGTCGCAATTGGCTCGCTATCTAAATCACAATGCAAGCAAAATTAACTATCCTTGCTAGTGTACTGTCGCCACAGATAGCAGCTGTTGCAAATATCGACCTCGTGTGGAAAAGTCTATCTTCGGGATCAATCAACTATTCCTGAGTCTCTGCATTTTGCGATGTTTCGGCATCTAGCGAGATAGATTAGATATATATTTCGCCCAACGAGCGAAAACAAGAAAATGTTCCTTCATATCCAGTGTTTTCCTTTAACCGTTGTATTGTGTGCCATTACCATGCCTCTTGAGTATCACTGCTCTGTGAACCTTCACAAGCACTATGGAAGGTACCCTCATTCGACAGGAGTCTAGATGACCATTTCGTGTCATCTTTACTGAAGATTGATGAAAACCTGGACTCGTTTGGTTTCTGCCCGACTTAAGTATGCAAGGCCATCAACAACTTTTAAGGCATTATATTCTACAACAAAATAGGCCCGGTATTGTATCCGTCATCAGAAAACACCAGATCTGAATTATCCAAACGAAAGGCTGGGGCCTTTGGCTTGCTAAGTGATGGATGGCGAAGTCCACAAGGCGATTAACTGGGCTACCCAATTGGTTGAGGTGATGAGATCTACTATCAAAGTCACTAAGGCAAGCTTGAGTGCGGTCTTCTCCAATGATAGTCTGCTTTTATATTTGTTTGCTGCCATATTAGGCAAGGTGGGCCATCTTTACAATGTAACTCGAGGACTAGGAGGTTAACTGACAGGGTAGCCGACAATCTGGCCACTCGTGAACAACCACCTGCTGGCGAGGCCCCTAGACTGTGACTTAACTTGTCTAGTGTCGCCGCTAGCTGGCGAAGAAGCTAGCCAATTGCTGGGAGCCCCTGTTCATCGAAAATGAGACGGACTCGCTATATTAAAACGGCGTGGCCCGCACATTTGCGGCATTATTTTAGACCTTTTGGCCATCTTTTCTCATTCACAGTCGCTCATTACTGTAGTCCTACCGCTGGTCGTCTGCAAGTCTTTAGTCCGTGCAATCTTCGATATACTGAAATCTCTCGAAGAGCTCACCCCTTCATTCTCTATTCAGCTTCACTATACCATCACAAATCTTCGATTCATTAGCAAGATGCATCCCCAAAGTATCCTTTCTCTTACCTTCCTGGCTTCAATTGCCACCGGGGTAGTTGCTGAAGAGGTCGTCACTCTTTTCCTGCCCGAGTTCAACTCTCCTTCCCTCGTAGGAAAGGTCATCGGTACTGTATGTTATTTCGTCCAGCTTTGGTATCGCATGCCTCTTCAAAGAGTAACAGGATACATTGAACCCCGCCGCCAGATGGTAACCCCTATATCTAGGACGGTCCCTTGACCACCTACGTAATCAACTGCAATCCCAAACCTAAGAATCCGAATTTTTTCGAGATCGGCGACTGTGCCGCCTCATCCGGCGGGTTTACCATCGTCCATGGACCTTCCACCTTCCGCGGGGTGTTCGAATATCCTCAGTAGTAAGTCCTTTCATGGTATATGCCTACATATATTAACTTGGCACTATTCGCCTCTTCCGTATAAGGCTGACCAGGGGATAGTACTATGGCCGAGGACTGCGCAATCAGTGACTCCACATCCGTCTCTTGTGGTGTGACCATGACCTACGGCTCATCTACTAGCGTCATGGCTATGGCTACTATCGGGCCTGTGGAGGATATGTACCAGACGCTGACCATCACAGGGACCGAGATTGCTAGTATCTCGGCTACTGCTCAGGCATCTACAACTGCTGGAACTGCCACGGCTACAGGGTCCACGAGGGTGACGACTACTACGGGCGCTTCAACGGCGGCGGGGGAGACGGGAAAGGACACGGCTGCGGTCAGCAAAAGCACAAACGCCGCTGCGGCGCAGATGACGGGTCATGCTAACTGGGTTGTTGGTGGTGTGGCGGCTATGGCGATTGTTGCAGCGATCTGATGATTAGGGGACACAGCATGAGCAAGTCCTAGGAAGGTAATGAAGAGCTTAGCGTTATTCGGTGACTGGCAGCCGTCCATGGTTCTCGGAGAGGCAGCGTGACCCATGTCTACATCATATCTAGCGCTTATCAGAGGCACCATTCACGTAATTTCCTTTCCTTAACAAATTTGTTCTCCAGTTCGAGTTCTGCAAAATGGCAACGAGCCCTGACTATTTGATCCTCCGGTATTCCGGCTCGGAATTAACTGACGAACAGTCTTTCCACAATCACTTGGTAGAGAAGATCTCCGAGGCAAGAGCTACAAGAAGAGATGTTATCTACGCCGAGCTGGTTTACGACAACATCGCTCCTTCCTGGATGGCGAATGTGGGGGATGCACTTGAGCGGGCCAAAGCTGGCTTCTGGTAAGCGAGTATCGTCGATGTAATAGCATGGAAGAACGATAAAGCGAATAACATTTTTCTTTCTGTTAGCAAGAGTTATAGCCCTTTCAGTCTGATCCTCCGAGTTGTAGCAATGCCGTTATTTCTGCACAACGCCGACCAGGTTTGGTGCCACCAAAGCCACACCGAATGGCTTCTCTCCGGGCAACTCACTCGGAATCAGTCCCGCATGCTGCACGTCACAGCAGATTCCGGTAAGGCGATGCACCTCCGTTCGTTCCCTCTCATGCAGTTCTAATTGCTAGAAGATTATGTATTCCCCGATGGGCCATTTGTTCGCATTCAGAAGTCACCCAATGTAGCATTCAACGTGCCAAACGCCATCATGCCCAGAATTGTCGTTGAGAGCGGGTGGAGTGAATCTCTCGACGAACTTCGAGAATTCGCAGGAGTATGGCTCGTGGGAGGAAATGGCGCAGTCCAAGCTGTCATCATCATAAAATGGACCCCGAGCCGGACAACCCGCCGTGTCCGCGGTCTCGTGGAGCTTTACGCCCTAGACAGAAGTGGCATGCCTCGGCTTCAGCAAAGAGAAGTGCGGATATCTTATCCATCGTCGGTGTGTTTAGCTGGCTAACGACGAAAGAAGGAAATCTTCCCGGTCCCACCGGGCATCCAGCCAGGTAGTCAGGCAATAACAGTAACGCGACGGATGCTTTTTGGCCAGTTGGTCAGACCTGGCGCTAGTCCAGAAGATATTCTTTATCTGGACATTGATAGACTGCGCGCCGTAGCCCAGATTGAAATGGTAAAGAGGGGCTATAGCCCTGCATGACTGAAGACTAGCCAAACACGAATAGTATAGTGATACTGGCAGTTTCCAAGTAACTATGGCCATTTGACAAAATATTTCCAACCAAGGTGACCAGACTTGGATAATAATCACCTGCACCGTTAACGACGACATGGCGATACGGGGAAAGGGTTGATCAGGAGGATAAGACATACTATCGATCCGCGTATGCGTTCGCCAACCGTTTTCGTGTAGCCGCACGCTCGAAGAATGCACCCAAGATGGTACAAGATTTCGACCCTGCTTCTCCGGTGAGGCTACTCATTGGTGGAACGACGAGTTGGACATGACCACAAGGCGTGGTCTCATACACTCTGACAACATTGAAGAGTGGTGTGCTGTCATCGAAAAAAGCTTCATTCATCCACAGAGGGACCATAGGTCTAGCTAAACGAGAATAGTATAGTGATACTATGGCAGTCTTATGAAGACTATGGCCATTTACGGAAATATTTCCATCCAAGGTAGCCAGACACAGCCAACGCAGGCATAAGTAGCGCCCCCAACCTGAGCATAGCGGCTCTGGTTCTCACCTTAAAGTAGCCCTGCGCCATGGCCTGGAAACTATTGACGTCGTTGCCGCGCGGATATTCCTCTTCTGGGATGGGCACTGCCAGGAACGGGCAAATCTGCTCCCATCCCAGCCCATCTTCAAGCTTGACGACCAGAAGACGCTCTTTAGGAACCGTATTTTTGACGGCCTTGATGCTGTAGTTGCGTGTCAGACTCTTCTGCCACATAGCCATGCTCAGGGCACTTACTACTCAACATAGTTCCTCCTGAGAGCAGCCTCATTCCCCGGCTGGCCCGGCTCTGTGCCGTCAGCCCAGGCGCCGTAAACGGTCGTGTTGAGACTCAGAAAGATGCCTAATTCCTCGTCGAAATGCTTGAGAACGTTCAATGGAAACGAAGCCGCCGCATTGACGATAAAGCCCGCCGTTCCGTTGATCGACTTGGCCCACCGATCGGGGTCCCGCTCCGTGAGGATGAACTTGACTTCGGGGTCCTGTGCGTACTCGTCCAGGAGGGCTGAGCTTAGAAAACTCGGGATCTCAACAAGGCACTGCTGTCTGATAAGCATCCAAAGCGCAAATCAGGTAGACACGTACATCATAGTCGGCAGTCAACTTGTCCAGATCAGTCTTGTCGAATCGTTTGATGCCTGAGAGCCGATTATGCTGCGCGGTTACGGCTTCTAGGAGGGCTGCGATGCCTGGTTTGCCCTGCACTAGTACCACTTCGTACATGTGGTAGGGCTTGTAGCCCAGTATCTTCATGGCAAAGTAGAGGCCAAGCGTCCCAGTTCTGGAGGTTGCTTCAGCGACATGTGGTAGTCCACACGAATGGTAATCAGGTATGTCTTACCGGCTACAACTGGCGATGATGACCTTGGTCTTTTTCTTCTCCGCTGGCGCAGCCAGCTTGTCGATTACTCGTGACATGATGCTGATTGTTGCTGTTGGGCTACGGTAGTTCGGGTACAGTCCATCAAAGGGAGGTCCCTACTTATAGAAATTATTCTCTGGTTATCGAGCTTTGCTTTCCATTTAGAACACGTGCTGCGGCCTAACGTCTGTGCGACAACATATGAGCAGTAAGCACTAGGTTCAGCTCCGTATGGGCTGAAGGCTCGAAGTCTGTCATGGCATCTAACAGAGAACAGAGAATAAGTTTCAAGTCAGGCGCCCCATGGCTTCCTGGCTGAGGTCGATGGACTAGTGCTGACTGCTGGTCCGTCTGCCGCTCCACCGTTGAGGCTGAATCATTGGGACCACTTGGTTGTGTCACTGGTTGATTTGCCAGCCATGCTTAGGTTACTTCCCAAATCGCTGGATAGACTTTGCGTTGGCCGTGGCTACGCTCGTGTATGGTATCTACGACGGCATAGGTGTCCGCCATGAGAATGGGCAGCCCAAGAGGAATCCTTTAGGCAATGATCTCCACAAACTCTAAAAGTAGAACTCGCCAATAACAAATCTCCCATGTTATACTGAGAATATTAATTAGGTATATTTACTCTGTACCGGCCCCAACTCGGCAACTGGCTATTCCATATGGAAGTCAATAATATCAACATGCAGTCCTGGTGGCACTTCCACATTCTGCAGTTCCTCAATCTTCACATCGTCCGGTGCTTCGACGCTGCAGCAACAGAATCAGCTTCTCCTGCTCATGAACTTAACATAAGAAACGAATCATACGTCAGGAAATGTACAGGCGGACTGGTCAATGTGGAATCGAAGAAATCTGGGAACTTGAGGTTGCGATCGTGGTATATCTCGCGAAGTCTGCAATCCTTATTAGCTGTTGCACTGCACGGCCGCTAGCATCTATACTTCTTCGCAAGCTCTTCCCCGTCCCCGTAGTACTCGTGCGCGAGCTCGTTGTCGAAATGGACATCGAAGGTCTGTAGCCAGTGAGAACTGTGCCATGCCTCGGAATACTAGTCCCCGACGGCGACGCTTACCAAGTCCTTTGTCATTTTGCAGTATGTACAGAAAAGTTCAAATTACATTGAATGTACAATTATTTGCTTTCACCATTTATTCGATAGAAAGGATGCTCTCTAGTTATATGGATGATGGTTGGTGGCACATATGCGGAGTGTTAGAGTTTGTGGATGACGTCTGCGATGATGCGCTGCAATGATTCTCCATCATATGACGATTGTATACTATGCCAACTGCTTTGTCCATTGCCCTTTAATTTCATTCTTGCCATGTAGAGCTGTACGATCAAAAAAAGGTTGTCATTGGCACTTGCCATGGCTCTGTAGCAGGTCGCAAATATATGTAACATAGTATATGTGTGGACGCTACACCTTCTGTAGGACCTTGCCGTAGCGAGTCAGGCATAGCTGTAGAGGTTCAGCAAATGTACTATCGCTTTATAATATGAACATAAATACAATCTTGCTTTATATAGCGAAGATATAGCAGAATTTTTCCCAGCTCATTGTCTTGAATTTTACCCTTTAATAATCACGCAAAATGGCCATGTTCTATCTAGTAGTTATGAGAATCAGAAAAGCCAGCGGCCGCTAGCTGGATACTAGCTCAAGAATACAAGGGGTGTGATGCATCTCATTGGCTTGCCTTTGGCCCTACAACTTGCCATAACTCACTACAAGATTTGTATCGCTTATTATTGATATGAATTCAGTACTGCTGCTCTCTAGGTGGGACTTTATTGATGCGGATCTGCGCGTCCTTTCTTTTCCTGCATAATCAAACTTGTCCCGAGATTATTGAATGGAATTTAGTCGATTAAGCAAGGGATGCCAAAATCTCTCAGTTGATATGCCTTGCTTGATACAGGTCATGTTGGAATAACATCAGCAGTTTGATTTGCCTATAAATATAATGTCGTCTCTTTCTCGCCTGTTATCAAGTCACATTATCCGAGTCATTTGCATACTAGATAACTCAAATCCGTCCGTGTTCTCACAAAGTTCAAAATGCACTCGAGCAACATCATTTTAGCCTTGGCGTTTGTTATGGGGGTCACGGCCCAAGATACAGTATGAATACGGCGGAAAGCTTTCAAGCTCCCTTTTACTGATGAAGCTTTATCTTTGGTTGTTTAGTCTATTTCAGGTCACAACTACACTCCTGTCACCTTGGAATACACAAACATTAATCCCAGCGGAATGACCCGGTGGAAAAGCGCGCATGTTCAGGCTCAAGACGGCATTTGTGAACAGCTTCAGTTAGCCAACGGGAAGAAGTATGGCATGTCCGGTCCATTAGCATACAAGGTGACTGACTTCTGTCAAAGCTACAGCTTTCTCGTCACTTCCAACGGAAACTGTGATTTCTTTAGGTAAGAACCAGACTCCATCATGTGGATGAAGCGACTGATGACCTGCGCAGCTCTGGAGACTGTTCAGGGGCTGCGGAGAATATAGATGGCAGCGGTCCTTTGGTGATGAGATCGCCCAAGAGTGTGAGGTGCCAAGTTTAAAGAGTTAGAGGAAGGCTATCAATGCACGCTGTCTTAAAATGGCTAAAAACGAGACTATCTAATGTCGAACCATTGATACGTCGATCTAGATGTTTCTTGAGTCCCTGTGGCCAGGACTAATTCGCATATGGTGTGTCAAATAATCAGTTCGTCTGATGAAGTTAGAGTGAAACTCATATTTGAACTAATGTGGATGCTTCCTCTCCATGCTTAGGCATAATTCTCAAACTTTGAAGAGACATACGAGGCATTATGGAGTCAGCTCTTTCCCGGTTCTATGTCTACTCACATCGGTTCGCCATCAGAACAGCCTTTACAAGGAAGGTCGAGACGATATTGTCCTCGCTTCACCCAATTGTGAATGAACTTCTGCAGCAAATTCGCATCGAGAGCGACATACTTGATATCTGGTCGGTCTTGTAACGCGCGTGCCGTGTTCGTTGGATCGTAGACAGGAGTGTTTCTGCTCGTCTGCAGCCTGCTGAGGTCTTCATAAACAGCCTCATCCAGCAACGGCATCATCGATTCCAGTGCATTCTCGGGCGAGTCACGGATATACCCCACCCATTCTTTGTAGTCGATCATCTGCACAGGATATCCGATTTCGCGCAGCATTCTGTACTTTTGGTCGTAGTCAACTGACACGGACCTGTCCGGCGGCACAATGTGGTATGCTCGACCAAGATTCTCCCAGCTGGACGCAATGTGTAGAATAGCCGCGGTAACATAGTCCACTGTCACATACTCCAGGCGCTGGGTGGGGAGATGGGGGAAATAGCCACTCTGGATGCTGCCCATGATCAGCCGGGAGAAAAAGTCATTCTCATTTGCAATACCCTTTTCGCTGTGGCCAATGATAAAACCAGGCCGGTAGATTGCAGTCGGTAGACCACAGGCTCGCGCTCGTTGCACGATTTCCTCGGCAACGAATTGACTGGCCGAGTATCCTGTATCGTACGGGACAGCATTCACGTGTGGCATTAGTGGCTCGTCCTCATAGACGCGGTCAACCTTGTTAATGAATCCAGTGACAGTCCAGACGTCGATCGAGGAGACATAGTGCAGGGCCTTGCGACGGCCCAACATCGCAGCACGAATGATGTTTCGTGTTCCCACAACATTAGGCACATAGTGCGCCTCGTACGGCTCGCACCAGTTGACCCGGGCACCGACGTGGAAGATGACGCTTGCCCAGTCGATAAGCCACTTGAACTGGTCTTCCCCCAGCCCTAGGGTGGTATCCCCCAAATCACCCTCTAGGACCACGATCTTCCGGGTAGTTTCCAGCCGGCCATCCCAGAGGTCAAATTTTTCCAGCGTCTGCTGGATACGAGCGCTGGCACTGAGGTTACCCCGGCCTCGTGCAAGGCAGGCCACTTTCTGGACTGATGGTATTGCTAAGAGCTGATGGAGGATATGCGCACCGAGGAAGCCTGTGGCACCGGTGAGGAACACGCGACCTTCGTTCTCTGCCTGCCAGTCCGGGGGCAGGAGATCAGTATCTACGTGCTTGGAATCCCGGACGCATCGCTCCAAGCTGGGTAGGTCAGTAGTCTTGTCGTCCGAGCTGGACAAAAACTTGGCAAGACCATCGATCGTTGGGTTTTGATGGAGCTGGGCCAGGGTGATGCTCTTTCCGCGGTCCTGCCTGATCCGTCCGATGAGTCGAGCGGCATGGAGGGAGCTCAATCCATGGGAGAAGATGTTGTCGGTGGGAGTAATCTCCGATTCAGGGAGGTATTCCTGAAGTGTAGATGCAAGCCAGTCGACCAGGTCCTCCATCCCATTACCGCCATTGACCATCACTGTGTCCTCGGTTGTATCTTTTTGCGGATGGCGTCCTTCTTCTCCGTCGCATGGCTGCTCATCCTTGTCTGGCTGAAGTGCCCTCCTGTCAACCTTTCCATTCGCGGATAAGGGGAAGCTACGCTTCTTGTACACCATGCGTGGCACCATGTAGGATGGCAACCTCTGTTTCACCCAATCGATCAGCTCGTCGGATGGGAAATGACTATCCCAGTCGGCCGGAATGACGTAGGCTTCGAGACAGTCCACGTCGCCTTTCTGAACGTAGTTGACCACGCACGAGTGGACCTGCGGGTGTTTCTCAATGCAGCATGCAATGTCCCCCAGCTCTACTCGATACCCCGATATCTTGACCTGGTCATCAGCTCGGCCGATGTAATCGAGGAGCCCACTGTTGTCTCTCCACTGGGCGAGATCGCCGGTTCGATAAAGCCGGACCGGCTGATCAGAAGAGACACCCAATGTGGGTGCGTCTATATGGATAAAACTCTTCTCGTTCTCTTCAGGTCTGTTCAAATACCCTGGCGACACCTGGGGTCCTGCAATACAGATCTCCCCAGTATGCCCTGGCTCGACAATGGGCTTTAGATTGTCATCTAGGAGATAGATCCTCGTGTCTCCGACAGATCGCCCAATACCAATGCGAGGGCGCTGAACCTCGTCTTCATCCACGCGGATCATCGTTACATAAATGGTCGCCTCTGCGGGACCGTAACCATTCCATAGATTCTTTGGAGGTGAGGTTTCAAGCACCTTGCGCATAGCATTGGAGCTGACCGCCTCACCCCCGACAATGACATGTCGCAGTCCGCCAAAGGTGGCGGGTGCCGTGAGCGCGATAACATGAAACAGGGCTGTTGGCACAATCATAACCGTGATCTTGTGCTCGTGCACGAAACTCTGCAAGGCAAGTGGATCCGCACGCACAAGATCAGGGACTCGAACGATAGTCGCGCCGGCGAGCAGTGCTTCCCACATCTCGCAGATGGACAGATCGAATCCCGGGGTGATGAGGGCTGTCATCCGGTCTGAGGGATGCAGCGAGCCGGTGGGGAAGTTCTTGATAGCATGGAGGATACTGCTGCTGAGAACTTGGATGGGCTTGGGTCGGCCGGTCGAGCCAGAGGTAAACACGATATGGCTGCGATGAGAATCTGAACGGCCTGCGCGCAAGGCAATCTCAGCGTCCGTATCCAAAGTGATATGCGCTTCGAGTGCCATTTCAACGTGGATAGCACTTAGATGCGCTGCACGATGAGCGTGATCCTTGTCCGCGATGAGATGCGTGGTGTCCAAGTCTTCCAGCATGCCCTTGAGGCGATCCGCGGGCACAGCCGGATCAATAGGGACACAGCTCCCTCCTGCACGAAGGACCGCAACCTGAGCCAGGATTTGGGGGAGTCCAGCGTCGGCCAGAATGCAGACAGGGTTTTCAGGCTCGAGAGACTGCTGGTCTAGTAGATCAGCAAGCACATCAGCCCTTGCGATTAGTTCGCGGTAGCTAACGCTGCGGTCACCATCCACAACAGCAGTAGCATTGGGGGCCGCATTGGCTTTCTGGACAAGAATTGCTTCCATTTCGACGGCTCTGACAGAGTGTTAAGGATTGTATCTGGTTGCAATTGGAGATTTGACAACCTTGGGTTGGTATTCAATGCAGAATGAAGCCTTGGGACACGGTTTCTGATGGTGAGACGGCTGAGGGCGAGGCGATTGCTTTATATCCATCTAGAGAAGCTTTGTTCGGCATCTGTGTTTGACTGATACCTGGTCAGAAGAATTCCAGCGTCATCTTGCAGCGGAAGAGGATTGATGTCACCATATAGTTTATTGCAGCGTTTTTCAACCCAGTGGCGATACACGCTGTTCGATCCGAAAGTTGGCAAGGTGTATACAGTGGTTTCAACAACGAGAAGTAGAGGGTGACTCTACGTCATGTTTTGGCCGATCAAGAGGGCACAGGGAGCGAGTATGGCAAGCAATTCGTATGGTAGTATGCGAAGATAGCTTTCACTCGCCTCTTGGGTCCCAAGAACAAGTTGGTTGTGGTGGCACAAATCCCGGTATTGTTCTGCGCCTGGAAGATTTAGACTTCATTGGGGGTTCTCCAATCTCGGGAAAGCATTCTGGAGCCTGGAACGACGACGTATACTCCGCAATCCACTTAGTACGCAAACGGACGACGGGATAAGCTGACTTGTGGTTACACTGGTCCATCTTCACAAACTTTAAAGTGGGAGATCTTGTGCAACCAATTTCGGTTATAATTATGCAGTTTTCTCATTTGGTTGCGGACTTTGGACTAGTGTCTCTCGGATTGGTAGAATGCACCCGTTCATCTAAGCACCTTCTCCCCAGAGGGGGTCATCTGCCCCCTTTACGGGATTTGGTTCTGTGCGCTTCTTCGCCTGAACATTTTAGAATGTTGACTTGAATGTATTCCAAGTTTTCATGAGGTTGGTATGGTTATGTTCTGCACTGAGATTGGTACACCCTGATATGCACTCTAGGCTGTTCCGAGAAGCTGTTGGGCATGCAGTTCGCCCCAGCTATCCAGCCCGAGACTGTTGAGAAGGTAATGGAAGCGCTTGTAAAGCAGGTTCAAGCCTAGCTAGAGATGATCCATAGCACAATCGACATTGACTTTATCGATCCTGAGGTACTATCCCGGGTACGAATTACGGAGACTGCGTTTCCTCAGCGAAGCAAGCACCTCCTTGCGTCGATGCTTCCTTGGTGGCTGAGCGCTGGTGACGATGATGAGATTCTCGCGTGGTGGAAGAAAATGCAGTAACTCTGTCCAGAGGAAATGGGCTGCGTCGGCCAAGAGCTGGAGAAGTTTGGTATCTAACTTTGTTTGGTATACTACAGGTGAGTTCTAGCACACTTCTGTACTGCTCACACACTGAATGAATGATTTTAGAGGCTGGAAAGTCAGCCAAAGAAATATTCTTCTTGAATGCTGCGCGCTTCCTCGAGGTCACGAGGAAATACGACCTCGAGAATGTCTTTAACGAGTTGGACCCAATCACTGAAGGCTCATATGCATAAGTGAAGTAGGCTGTGCCGCCATGACAATATGCATGCAGGCCATCCCTGTTATCCTCCCCACAAAACTGGGTAGTATCAATGTAATGGACGATCAGACTTCAGTATAATTGGCCGGGGTTGGCGTAGAGCGCTCGCTATGCATGATGCAGACCATCGCTTCGGTAGAGTGTCTCAGATGCAGCCCAGGAATTTAGATACACTTCTTCAAATATCGGCATTTGCATTCCGTATTTGGCGACCTGCTGATCGATTTCCCGTCAGTTCACAGGTGGTGAAGTGACACAAGATAATTCTTGTTTGACCTAGCACTCGAATATGCAGAATAGCAGCCTGCCTGGATGTGCCATCGCCATGGTCCTCCTTCCTATTGCAAACATACGTGACAATACAGCGTGCCTACTCTATTAGTATTCAATGGTTGCCTGAGTAGGCCCCACTGGCTTGACAATGTCCTTCTAGTCAACTGGTCTGTTCTTCTCTCTCACGCCCCTATTGCTCTTTGTGGAAGTCTACGTTAGCGGCAAAGTTATAGATTCGGTGTCGTGGCCGTGACAGCGGTTGGACTTTTATCAAGCAAGGTTACTTCCGCATACAAATTCTAAGCTTCTTACTGTTACGAGTCTTACCACTGGATTTGAACATTCTGACTGGCGTGACACACTGAAAATGATACCTAGTGCGTGTATGCTGCAAAGCGAGAGCTAAGAGCCCGGCGCAAGATTGTATATCTTCTTGATATCCCGCAAGGTCTCCTCAAAATCAATCTCCAAGTCCCTCAGAAGACCAGTCTCCACATCAAATATCCATCCATGCACAACGGGGAACTGCCGCTCATGAAAGCTCTGCTGCACCGCAGCCGTCTTGATCACATTCCTACATGACTCGACGACATTCAACTCGACGAGGCGCTTATACCTGGCAGTTGCATCTTTAATTTCATCCAGCTCCCGCTCATGCAGACGGTACACGTCGCGCACATTCCGAAGCCACGGGTTGAGAAGTCCCAGGTCGGAGGGCGTCAGCGCGGCTTTAACACCACCGCAGTGGTAGTGGCCGCAGACAACAATGTGCTTAACCCGCAGATGGCGGACGGCGTAATTGATGACCGACATCACGTTGAGGTCCGTGTTGGGGACCAAATTCGCGATGTTCCGATGGACGAAGACCTCTCCGGCTTCAAGACCCATGATCTCGTTAGCTGGGACGCGACTGTCACTGCAGCCGATATACCTTGTCTTGTCAGTATGGAAAGATAGGTGAACCATTGTGTTCTTACAGATATTCGGGGGTTTGCCCCGCAGAAAGCTTCTCGAAAAAAGCGGGGTCTTCTTTCATCTTCGCTGCGACCCAGGCGCGATTGTTCTCGAAGATACGCTCATGCGACTGTTTGAGATACTGTGGGACAGAGTCCCCTTTTTTGTCGGAAGGCTCCATAGTGGACAGATAAGATATGAAAAAAAGAAAATGATTCTCCAGATTGTTTTGGAGGAATTACGCCACGAATATTTGTGGGTACGGAGATGGCCTGATTGATGTGGAAAGAATGTGGCGTTCATCGTGGGGCGCTCTGTGGCCCAAATACATATGCCTGAGGCATGCTTGCTGCCAACTGGCTTAGAAAGCTCTCAAGTCTCAACGGCATTACTCGAATGGATTTACAGCCAAGTTCCCTCTGTAACACGGTATCTATGAGTTCTCATTTTCTTTTTCTAAAAGACGGTCAAATAGTTGATCACCGTCATGCTTCTATTAACTGGTAACCTGTTTTCGACGCCTTGTCGTAGACCATGCCCCAAATATTTAGCTGGTCCTTCTGCAATGCCTCTGCAGCCTCAGGACACTGGCTTAACGAGTGTACCTGCTCAATGACATTTAACTCCACCACCGCGCGGTCACGTTCGTTCCCTGTCAGACTGTCGAGGGTGTGATGATGAGTCGAACGTAGAGTGTCAAGTATACTTATTCATCAGTATAAACTACAGGAACAGACATGGATTGCTTACCTGCTCCAAGGTTTCTGCAGGGTGGTTTCTACTTCTCCATTTGCAATATGACACCCGTAATGTCCGCATATCACGATATTCCGGATCTGACTGATGTTAGTCGCACCCTCTCCTAGGAACAACGAACTCACCTTCAACGAGTCTAAAGCATATCGCAAGGCTGTGTTGCAAGATAGATCGTCCACCATCATGTTTCCCAAACTCCTATATTCGAAGACCTCATCTGAAGGCAAGCCCAAGCTCTCCAGTTCATCGCACCCGCTATCCGAGCAGCCAATCCATAATACCTGTTGCCCCGGCTGTCGACGCCACGGTACAGAGTCTGAACGCAGTGGTTGGAGTTGATATCTGTCGACAATGTGTTCACCCATCTTGCGATACGAAGAAGCAAAGCGGTTCAAGGTTGGGTTGAATCTAGCAGGAGTAAGACTGCGGAAACTGAAGACCTGAGAACAAGACATAGATGTGCGTGCTAGATGCACCACGTATCGCTGGTGCAGACTGGACTAAATATGTTTTTCTTTACGACTCACAGTTTCCATAAACAGAACTTTGTCCTGAAAAAGTGGAACAACAAGGGAGTAAGTCCATCTCCGGGTCCGAGATGCTTGCTTTCGGCCGAAGCGGCGATCTCTCGGCTTTTGCTTAGCTTCGTCCGAGATGCAAGTACTACATGTCTCGGATAATCTTATAGGCACTAAATACTGCTTAACTTAGGTGTGGATCAAACGAGGCGCTGATCTTATTGCATGATGAGGATTGAATCGAGTGTGGAACGAAGAACGGACCGAGGCTATACGACTGTATATATTCCGCACTTGTCACACTAACACCTCATCTCAACCTAGGCAGTGATCTGTCGGTAATTATGCCCAAAAATAACTCCAGATAAAATCGATATTCGATAATTATCTAGCTCAGATATGACCTGTTAATGACTCATGCTCTGAAGGTTGAACTGTCGCGTGCCTCTGGATTTCTACACGTCAGGGCCTGAACGTCCTCACTAGAACAGTCTCACTAATGGAGTTCACTGATCTGATCGTATCGCTGCGGCCCGACATGGCTGCGCAAAATTCAGAGAAACTGACTTCCTTGTGCTCAGTCTTCCTAATATCAGAGACTAAGTAAAAAGGGTCATTAGTTCCACTGCCATAAGTCTTCTAGAGCATGCTCAAGAGACTCAAACCAGTCTACCAGTTTCTCGGGAGTTTCTCTCAGACTCTCCAATTATTCATAGAGCATGAGCCCAGTCAACACGCGATAGTCATGTACAGAATTCCGGTAGTACACCAGTGGTCGCTGGTTATGGGATGAGGAACAGCGACTTGGCGATCTACTTTTTCCTTTCAACGTACTAGAACAGTATGTTGCGATGATGACAACCGCCAAAGGCTCCAACAAGTCTTCCAAGCTCGGTATGGATAAAGGGCTCAATGTTATCGCAAGCATTCCCCACCCGATTACACAGCCTAACCACTATATAATGGCATCACAATATTAAAATCCAGATAAACTGGAATTTGACTTCTCCTTGTCCTATTTACTCTACCGAAGAGAAGCTCCACACACATCGAGAAGAGGGCGAGGGATGGAATGACGTCCAGGATTTCAGGGCTCCTATAGTTCACATAGTTTCTAGAGATGAGTAGACCCGAAACCATCTCTAGGACGATGGTGCTGCGCCTTTTGCAGGACTACGAGAGTCTGGCTTGAAGACTATGGTAGGAAAGCAGAGAGGATTTCATCAAGCAGATGCAACGGTTAGAGAAAGGGTCGAGAGCCAAACGGCCATGACCCTGATCCTACAAACTGCCATACCAAGTATAACTGTTTCAATGATCCTTAGGCAGCTCGTCAACCGCTAAACGCCACATTCAAGGTATCAACCAGTTTCGCTAAACCAGCGGCGCTGGAGCGCCTCCCTCGCAGTTGTCCTCTTGGCTGGGTTTGGACGAGTTGACAGCGATTTCTGCAGGCTCAGCTGGTAGTCAGACTCGCCCCGAATCATGTTTTTTACTATGAAATTCCTTCTTTCGGCGCTTGCGCGCAGTTTGTAGGAGGCTTCAGAGGGCCCAGGATCAACGTACCTCGCACAGTATGCACATAAGAGGGGCTTTTTCGATCAGCAAGGACTCCTTCAATCCTATACGTTTGCCCAGAGCCACTTTTCAGCATCGTGCCGAAGGCGAGAGGGTACTTGCTGAATTGGGACATGTGAGACATGGAGTAACAGCTTGAGATTCGCTGTCCCAGACAGAGTGCGCTGTTCTTGCATGCAACATGTTTGAATCAGCAGGGACCACAATTACTTAGGGACAAGTATTGAAGGGCAGCATGGAACGGGCATATTCGATGCGTAACTTGGGGCAGATGTCATCCAGGGATAGAATCTTGGCGGTGGCTGGTTTGCCAATCATGCATATCTCCAGTCCCTGATAATATTATGCAATCCTAGCATAAAGTCTTTGGTTTATGCGTGGGGCCGTGCTCTTGAAGTATGCAGTGTTACTCGGAAAACAAAACCTACTCTGGTTGTTTTACGTGTTTTGATGATCATAAATTAAGTAGGCAGATGACTCCAGGTCTTGCATAATTAACTGATCAGCGTATTATATACTAGACAGTAGGCTATATCCAGAGACTAGAGACTCCACAAATGACCAATACGGGTACACCTAAACCCGGAATCAAGAATGTAAACAACCTAATCCTAAGCCACAGCCTTCTCGGGATGGTTAGCGGGGAGAACATCTGCTATGGTCTCGTCCGTGCCCGCCAGATCATCCTCGACAGCAATATGATCGCGGATCTTGAGGAAGATGACAGGAGCGGCGAAAACGAGGGAGACGCTGAGAAGAACCCAGTTGCTGATGAATTCCTTCTCGTACGAGAGCTTGCGAGCATCAAGGTTGTTCACAATAGCCGCACCGCAGGACTGAATACCCTTGTAAAAGCCGACGTAGTTGGCCGAGCGACGGCCAGAGTTGGAGAGAGCTCCCATGAACCTGTTCACATAATTTTGATAGTCATTAGTCAATCAGACCAGTAAGCATTGGTGAGATGATAACATACCAGTAGACACTGGCTTGCCAAGCGGCATCGTAGAAGCCATAGAAGAGGTACAGAAACATTGGGCCCACGTAGCCGGGAGTCTCCCAGTCCGTTGGGACAAAATCGGGGTTGAGCTTGGGATTGACGCTTTCGCGAGTATATGTCTTTTCATAGGCGTATCCACCGCCCCAAATGGCAAAGGTGAGGATGACGAGAACGACCCAGGTAATCTTCGCTCGGACCGAACGACGAACGCGTTGGCTATCGAGAAGGTATCCCCAGATGGCAGCTGCAATGATCTGAGCCAAGAAGTACAGAAGACTGTTAAGAGCTTTGGTGCGAGTATCAAAATGAGCACCGTTGACGGAGTTCTGCTGATAGACGTAGAACCAGTTTGAAGAGAAGAACATGGGGAAAAGGAGGACAACAAATGGCTCGAATCGGAGAGTTTCCCAAAGGCCGAGCAGCTCGGACTGCCAGCTAGGATGTTTCATCAAGATGACACGACTGCCATCGGGTCGAACAATGTCGCTAGCGTTGCAGAGGCAGAGAGCGAGGAGTGCACCGATAAACATCAAGACGATAAATCCGATGTAAGTACCGTCAGAAACAGTAATGTTTGTCTTGACATGGATATTTTCTCCGAGCGGAATCTAAGTCGCACGTTAGCTAGTCTGCAAAAATACATTGAGCAGATAGACGTACTAAGCTGCCAATAACAGCACCCATGTTGAATATACCCCAGAACCAAGCAAAATACCGTCCCTTCTGTTCCTCAGTAGGGTAGGAGATCATGATGGTACCCTGAGCAGTCCACAGAAGACCGGCACAAATACCAAGCCAGGTACCAGCAAAGAGGTTGAAGCCGGAAACGTCGGCGTGGACAGAAACCAACAGGCTGATGGCGTAGAGGCAATACCCGATTCCCCCAAATGCCAGCGTCCATCTTACACCAAGCTTGTTGATAAAAGTACCACCAAAGAAGCCAAAGACTGCAAAAGCACTGTAAAGAGCCGTGTTCTATTCAATAGTCAATGGTAATCCTTACGATTTCGGTGATGTCTCACGCACCATGTTGTCTGCCAAAGTCGCATCCGTCTTGCCACCACCGCCTAAGCCCCCGAGGGCGTTGAACATTCCGGGGCACATGAAACAGACAAATGCCACCAACAACAACTGGATGCTAGGCGAGGCATACCAGGGGAGGTCATGGCCAAAAATTCGGCGCTGTCTATACTTCCATCCTGCTGGTAGATCTGGAGGAGCGTCGATGCTCTCACTGTGGTCATGGGGAGTGATTTCCACAGACATGGTGGAGTGTGCACGGAGATAATTACCGATGCGGATAATGAAAACTCTGAACAAAGATGCTGTTGATGACGGGAAAGTATCTTAATTTATTTTGTTCTCAGTGTTGATAAGCGACAAAATGAATAGCTCCCCTGTAGAGCCACGTGAAACTGATACTACACTCCAGCTCTTCAACGTAGTATTCACTGTAAGATCAATCGTCTCCATGCTGACAATGCCCAGTATCTGTCCAATAATACATCCCGGATTACAGGCTCCGAGTCGTTGGTGGCTGATAGGAAAGCAGTCGGGTAGCATAGCAGCGTCAGCCTTGCTACTCGACCCCCTGACCCCGCATGGAAGGACTAAGCATGATCCGAGCCTGCACTGGTCCCACCCCCGCAACCCTTCGGTTCGAGACCCATGGGACCAAGTCAGGCGAAGTGACATGCTTGGGAAGCTTTGATGATAGCCACGAGACGCTGTAACCTATGCTGGCCAAGCTTTAATTTTCTGAAGGGGATGGAACACAGCTTGGCCAGAGGTGCGAGCCGCTAGGCAAGATAAGGTATCAACTAGGAGAATCTAGCGAAATGTAACGTTGCCAAAAGTGTAGCACTCTGAATAGTGTTGAAGAGCTAATACTCTGTCTCGGCTCTTGTTCTAAGACACTAAGCTGGACAGTGTCATGTTGAAGCTTGCTTATTCTTGTCAACATTATATATCTACTGTCAGCAAGGCATACAAACCGCTGTAGTGTGCATGGATGTAACCATAAAGAAAATTATGGTGTTATCTGAATAGTGATAGATTACCATTTTTCTGACTTTCTTGATCAAAGGGTGTGAGAGAACTACTGTATGCCATTGTTGCAGCACTGATAAGACCTGGTTCACTTTACATCCGTTGAAACGACGGAAGTTTGCCATCTTAAGGGTTGGATAGGTATCTTTATCTCCTATATAGCAACCAATCAGCCGATCACTGAGCCGCTCATCGTAATCATCTGCACCTCTGACACAAGAACTAATTGCTCACTGGGATGGCATTTACTGCGGGGAATCTTCTGCTGAACCAATGATTTTCACCAAGCAGCACTGAGCTATAATTAGCGTCACAGATAAAGGGTCAGAGCGCGGACATGTCTGCATCATCTCACTGATACAAGCGAATTGTCCATTCCAGACTTTACTCTTTGACAATATATCTATCTAGTCATCCTGGTCCATATTAAAAGGCAAGGCCATCACAACAATTCTCAACACCTATGCCAGCATGTATCATGAGAGAGTCATAGAGTAGCTAGTCATATTAGTGTTAAGTCTGGGACACTGGCTAGTAGTCTCTGAGAGACACCTGATTGCCTAATGTCCTCGGCCAACATGATCACCGCGCCGAGCTGCCGAGCATCAGCCTCGTTGTGGTCGCGACTCGCAAGACTCCTATCTCCATTCTTGCCTTTGGTCCACAGACGACCCAGAAACATAAATACCAGCTATACCCCATATTCAAGCTTGATTCTCGGCATGACAACCAGAAACCTCAATAAAACCTGGTACGACGTTGTTGTCGATCAATATACCACTGATTTCGAGGCCGACGTGCCATTCCCCGTTCGCTATCTGATCAACACTCCTGAATGAAAGAAAGACATATTCATCGAAATTCCAGCCAAAATCCTAGTTGCCACCTTACGTCGCTCCGTCTGGACGTTCGTCCGCGCAAAGCGCCTGGACTCTGACCCGGCCTACCGCGATGATAACATCTCTGTTAGAGCGCGTGTATCTTTTATCGAGAGACAGGCTCAGGAAGCCAACAAGCAACATGTTGATCCGGGATCCAGATCAGAAGATTCTGGTAACGTCACTGGCGATGCTGGGGGCAGTCGCTAGAGTGTGGGAATCTGTCGCCCACGTACGTGGACTGCAAAACCACTCCATCGGCGCACTATCGTATTTGTCAGTGATAAGTCAAGCTCCAGTATGATACTTTGCATAAGCCCTAGGGCCAAACTGCTCAACTAGTCCCATATAACAGAAAATCCTAGGGCTGCGACGCCTCGCAAAGTAACCGCCTTACAGGGACTCAAGCTGGTCGGATCTATGTTTGTAAGACTGCGTAGAGCGCTGCATGCCTTGTTCAATACACTGGCGCAGGACACCTGTCGATCGCACATAACGAAGAAAGGTATTCTGTGTATGAATCGATCTTGCTAGAAGAGAGCAGACCCGTTGATCGCCCTAATAGTGGATAATAAGGTTAGGTCGTATGAATATCTCTGCGTGTGGAAACATATGGGTGGGCCGATTGCCTTACTTAAGCTTACCAGGAGCCTGGATTTATAGTCCAAAAATAAGTAAGACTTGGGAAGCTTAAACCTTCTATTTGAGCTCCGCCCTCCAGCCAAAAAAAAAGCTTAATGACTATGGCAGTATTCGGAAATATGGAAAACACATCGTGACAGGCCCTTTGGCCCATGCTTTCATAATCAACACCTGCAAGATGACGACGCAGCGATGGGAGTAGCTTTGAACAAACGAATGAAATGTCTATCAAACAAGTGTTAGTAGAACGACAGGTTCTGCATACGGTATGATCACAAAAGAGAGAATGGTGTTCATGAACTCCTTGCAGCTCCGAACTTAGAGTCTTACTAGAGCCAACAGTATCAGATGTGAAACCCTTACGTAGTCCTGTGGAAGGGGGCCCACCGTAGTATGCTGGGTACTGGGAATACATTGTATATGCATCGGCAACGGCAGTCATTCACGAGCCCTACCGCGTATTTCCTTGGTTTCGTAACCCAATTCCAATCAAAGATGTAGAAGATGACCTGCACACTAGCAGGATGGGGGTATTCTTTTTGCGATTCCGTCAACCTTATTCCATTGACGATCCAGGAACCCCGGCCCGAAGACCGATTTCCCGCTGCAGAAGTTATGCAGCCTGTTTTGGATAAATAAGCTTCTTCACCGAGCCAATCTGCAGGATGGTTGACGCGTGGAATGCGGGGAAAGGCCGCTATCCTTGTGCTAAGCAATAAAACTGTTTGAGGATGTCTCATCGGTCAGTCCTCCTTTTGTCCGATTGCTGCAGAATACAATTTAGCCAGAATTGCGGGGATGAAATGCCGGGTAATCAGCTTCCAGATGATAAAAGCCGACCCAGCCCATTGACCTGAACGTATTATATTACTCCGAGCACTGCTGAACTAAGTCGTCTGCTCTTCTGAACGACACAATGAGAGCTCTATCTCTTTTCTTTGTCCTCTTCTCTCTCCTGGCCCTATCCTCTGCCTCTCCGGGCAAGGATTTGGCCAAGCGAATCACCAGCGGATCGCTTCAGCAGGTGACGAACTTCGGATCTAACCCTTCTGGAACGCTCATGTACATCTATGTGCCTAAGAATCTGGCCACTAAGCCTGGAATCGTTGTTGCTATCCACTACTGTGGGTGAAGAAACCCTCATTGCTGTCATCTGCAAACGTTGTTGACACTACTTAGGCACCGGAACCGCACAAGCCTACTACACGGGATCTCCGTACGCACAGCTGGCTGAGCAATATGGCTTCATCGTCATCTACCCTCAGAGTCCGTATAGCGGTACCTGCTGGGACGTTAGCTCCCAATCCGCTCTGAAACACAATGGCGGCGGCGACAGCAATTCGATCGCCAACATGGTTACTTGGACCATCAGCCAATACAACGCCGATACCAGCAAGGTGTTTGTGACCGGCTCCAGCTCCGGTGCCATGATGACGGTAACCATCACATTAGAAACTGCAGAAACTGCAAACTAACGAATGGCAGAATGTCATGGCCGCGACATACCCCGAACTCTTCGCCGCCGCAACAGTCTACTCAGGCGTCTCCGCCGGCTGCTTCTACTCCTCCGCCAACCAAGTCGACGCCTGGAACAGCAGCTGCGCACAGGGCAAGGTGATCAGCACCCCAGAGGTCTGGGGCGGCGTCGCCAAAGCAATGTATCCGGGGTATACCGGCTCGCGCCCGCGCATGCAGATCTACCACGGCAGCACAGACACGACTCTCTACCCGCAGAACTACTACGAAACCTGCAAGCAATGGGCGGGCGTGTTCGGGTACAACTACAACTCTCCCCAGTCCACCCAGAGCAACACTCCGCAGGCAAATTACCAGACTACCAACTGGGGTCCTAACCTGCAAGGGATCTATGCAACGGGCGTCGGTCATACGGTCCCCATTCATGGCGCGCTGGATATGGAGTGGTTTGGGTTTGCGGGTGGGCCGTCAACGACTACGACCAAGGCTACTACGACGAGCACCACGACGTCGTCTGGGGGGTCGTCGACTAGCACCGGCGTTGCGGATCATTGGGGTCAGTGCGGAGGGTCCGGATGGACGGGGCCTACTGTGTGTGCGAGCGGGTATACCTGCACTGTGGTAAATGCGTGGTATTCCCAGTGTTTGTAGTTAGTGACCTACACATCCAGTTAGGGTCATTCGCAGTCCTCTGAAGAGCCAGCTCGCTACAGGATATTATTCAGGAATGACGTTACTACATCTCAGCACCCCGCGTTAATAACTCCTTCAACGGCCCTGTAAACCTCCCTCGCCCCCTTACGGCCCAGTCACAAATCAACAGGACGCTCACCCCCAGAAATACCGGACCGCTGTAATTCATGTTCGTCGCTGTCACAGGGATCTCGGTCGGAAACGACACGAAGGTACATATGAAGATACCAAAAATGATAGCGTAGAGGTTGATGGCCAGACCCCATCGGCCAAGGGCAAATGGGCCAAACGCAATCCGCTCCTTCCGGATACGTTTCCGGGCCATCATAGCAATGGGGATGATATACGAAATAAAAAGGGAGCTGGTGGTGAGCGCGAGGATGGCGCTGAGAGCGGTGGTTGAGGCAATGTTGACGAGGGAGAGCACGATGACGGTGAAGCAGACGAGGCAGATGGCGCGGATGGGGATGTGGTATGTCGCATCCACGTGAGCGAAGAACCGGGAATAGGGTAGACCTCCGTCACGGGCAAAGGCCCATGTGAGGCGGGAGACGGACGCGACGACTGCGATGTTGGAGACGAATCCGATGAGGGTGATGGCGGATTGCATTGCTGTTGTTGCGTGGACGGAACCGGTGGCCTGGTAGAACATTGCGATAATGGGGAAGCCGGTTGGAGAGTGTAAGATTGCGTGGATGTCTCCGATGCAGAACAACATGACCAAAATGAAGCCAAATGCTAGAGTGCCGTTGATGACAATGGTTTGGATGAGAATGCGAGGGACCACTGTTGCCGGGTTGTGGACTTCTTCGCTCATGTGGATAGCGCCGTCGAATCCTGCGGCGGTCAGTGGAAATTCATATAAGTGATGTATATCTTACCAATGAAGCAATATGTGACTGTCAACATTCCCAGACACCAGGAGACGCCATCGCTACTCCATCCACCTTGATTCAGCAGCTCTGTGAAAACAAAATCGGGCGTACTCCGTGGCGACAGTAGCACCAGAGGAACGATCAGGACAATAAAAAATACAACATGCATAAGGCCGCCCAACAGTTGAAGTAGAGGCAGGATTCGAGCCGCAAAGACATTGATGGTCAGCGAGAAGAGCATTACCGCCCACATCAGCAAGGTTCCATGCCATCGTTGCGGCTCATACTCCGGGTGGTTCAGGATGATGAGACCCTGGATTTGCGTGGCCACAAGGAAGCAGATACTAGTAACGGCGGCCTGCCATCCAAACACCGTGATCCAACCTGCGTGATAAGTTAGTATTGTCGGTCGGATTTTGTTTGCTCTCATATACCTTGCATCCAAGTGCTGAATGCCCTGATTCTCGGGGGCGCCAGCAGCGCGGTCCAGTGGTACTGTGCTCCCGCAAGCGGACAGATGGATGCCATTTCACCCAGCGACAAGGCCAGTGCCATCGTTCCTGTCATTGATAGTAGCATACCCCAAACCAAAGCCGCTGGACCTCCATTCACCAAACCGGGGGCAAATCCGCTAGACAAAAGACAATTACTAGCAGCTCAGGCAGATGTGGCTTCTGACATACCTCGCGATGGACTCCCATGATGCCAACAACGTGACTGACAAAGCTAGGATGGAGAGCGAACCGAATTTTCTCTTCCATTCCGGCAAGAATCAGCAATTCTGTATGACTCTCATTGTGAGGTAGTTTCATTCCTACCTCCATTCGTTGCTTTCCGCTGGTATTATTCGACGACGTGTATCCCCCGCCACTGGCACTGTTGCCAAAGCGCTTCCTGTCGCCTGCTTCATTTTGATTCCTCAGCTCCAGCGCATATCCACGGGCGACCTTCGTCCCAAAGGGCGACAGCTCGATTGTATCTTCGGACATGATGGCGCTCAAGTTTCATCGGAGCTTTGACGATCAACTTGAAGTAATGCATATATACATCACAAACAAGGATGAAGGGATAATCAGGGGAAAATGCACGCCACGTGAAGACAGCGGGACAAAAGAAAGTAAAGTAATTTAAGCCGAAGTCCACTGTAATCTGGTTGGTTGGTTCCAATGGGTGGAACACTATTAATCGATTAGTCCAGATCATGACAGAATAATGTAGTGCCAGTCCATTGAAGGCTCCTTGACAGGCCTCCGGAGAACACCCATGTCTGGCTAGCTTGAGACGGTTGATTTTGGAGCTTTGAGCTGTCCGGTGTAACATGCGATTGGTAATTTTAACAAAACTCCATGCAAAGATGTGCCTGGCAAGGCCATATCATTTTAATTGACTTTTTTCGAAAGCCTGTCAAAGGTGCTTAAACCACGGTTCCAGCGTATTAATCAAAAGTTCAAACCAATGGCGGTTTCAGGGCTGTATGGAGAAGCCAGCACGCTTAGAGATACCGCTTTAGATAGCCAGATTGGCTCGTGCGAAATAAAAACCTTGTCTAGATGCACGATGTAACGTCGATTGCGTAGTCCCATCCTTTGGTTCGTGCGCACGGCCGAGGTCCGACGGACTCCAGGCCAATCCCAAACAATAAACGGTGCCACCAAGAGTTCGTTGAAGCTCCAAGGATAAGCATTGGCAAACCGCCTGTCAAAATGTACAGATAGGAGTTAATTTGGAGCCAAGGACTAGATACTCCACATACTGTTATTGGCTCAGGCTTCTATACTCTCCCAATTGCTATCGACCCATCCAGGCCAATTAGAGACCATGCGACGCGCAACTAAACTATTTCTCTGGTGCTGTCTGTGTGCGCCCGTGACATCCTTCCGATTTCGCATATATTCTCTGCTGATCGGATCGGCTTGCATCTGTGCTTCATAAACTGACATGGCAGGCACGCTACCACCCCTGTTTCCCATCTCAGATGATGATCACAGTGGGTATGTCGCCGTCACTGTGTACACTTTGTTAAGTCTGACGGTGGCCACTGTTTTTGTGCGACTTTTTACAAGATGGTACATTGCAAGGGCTGTCTACTCGGATGACATCTTGCTTGCAGGAGCCACGGTATGATTTTATTGATTGTGAACAGCGTGATTCTGCAATGTCTGACTTTTATCGCGTATAACAGGGACTGGGAATTATCCAGAGCGCGCTTGTTCAATTAGCCATCGACCATGGACTCGGCAAAAGGATAAACGTGGTTTCGACCAACGACTTGACTTCTTTCGACAAGGTGACGATTCCTTCAAACCGCAAAGCTGTTACCCCAAGGCGACTAATAGCTCCCTCAGTACATCTACGGAACGCAGATCCTCCTTCTTGCAACCGTCACTTGCAGTAAATTCTCCCTCGCATTCCTTTTCCGCAGTTTGACGGCCCAGGGCAACGTCTTGCGGCTGAGCCAGGGCTTGATGGTGGTAATTGGGTTATGGGCATCTTCCTCGATCGTGGCTCTGGCATTCCAATGCGCTCTGCCTCATCCGTGGGACACCACAGGCCGTTGTGTCAATCGAGTGAGTGACGGAATCTACAGCCTAGAGGACTCCAATTGATAATGAATCGATCAGGAAGCACTCGCAAATTACATCTGGGCTATGAATATTATTACCGACGCAGCACTGGTGTTCCTTCCCTGTGTCGTGCTCCAGAAAGTCCAGATCAGCAGGTTGAAGCGACTCCGCATCATGGCCATGCTCGCCAGTCGGTTAATGTGCGCATCTCAGCTCTAAGTTCCACTGAGGCCTTGACGCTGACAAGTATCCAGTGTGTGTGTTGCAACCGGAATCCAAATGCACTACGTGAATATTGCAATTAGTTCGCCTGACCGGACATGTGAGTGTATTTACAGTCGTGCACAGAACATGGTACTAATCCAACACAGGGACAAACATCGACTCCACAATATGGGCCCAGTAAGTAACCAGACCAAATGCAATGGCAAGACCCGGGACCTGACCAGAGCAGAGTGATGATGAACCTCAGCATCATCACCACCGCCATTCCATCGCTTGGCCGCCTCATGATCGAACTCCAACCGAGTCACAATGCATTCGCTATCACTGAGCGCCATGGTTTCTCAGCTGACAAATATGCCATCTCGTCTCTTTCCGGCACCTTTGTACGCGATCATACTAACAATGAAGGGCTGGGAACTCATGCATCGGTCCATGGGCAACGTCAGGCGCAGAAAGGCGATTCCGAAAGCACCCAAGGCTTAGTTGGCGATGCAACGGAGGGGAATACAATTACAAAAACCGTTTATTTTGAGGTCAGATGAGGGATAGAGATAGAGATACTTAATATCTAATGCAGAGGGCCCTTTTATCAGAGCATCATATTACCCATCTACACCTGCAGTGGCCAGTCAGCCCTCTACAGGCGGCGCAGGTTGACCTCACTCGTACGCTTACTTCTCCTATTGGTTGAACTGAATGAATACCATCGAAATCTAGTTGAGCTACTCCCCTACGCTATCGAGATCCAAGCGTCTACCAACATTTGGCTCTGCACATCACGCTGCCTGAGACTTCAAAAAGGCAACAATAGCCGGAATATCTTCCATCAATGTTGCCCCCTCAGGGGTCCACCCCAACCGCTCCCTCGTCTTCGCACTTGAGGCCACATTGTCCGCCACGGCACCAAACCAGAACCAGCCGAAATGCTCCTCCGCCTTCTCCGGCGGGATACTGACAACAGGAATACCCAGCTGCTTCCCAACTGCAATCGCAATCTCCTTCGTCGACACACCCTCCTCACCCACCGCGTGGAAGATCGACCCAGGTGTGGCCTTCTCCGCCGCCAACCGGAACAACCTAGCCGCGTCGTCGCGGTGCCCAGCACACCAGCGGTTCTGGCCCTCGCCCACATACGCCGCGACACCCTTCTGCAACGCAACGGTCACAAACGGGCCCATGAAGCCTGAGAACCCAAGGCCATGCGTCGTAGGCGGAAGCCGGACAACGCTAGCCCGCACACCCTGTTTAGCAAAGTCGAGACAGACCTGCTCCGAGGCACCGCGGGCCGCAGACATCGGGTTGGTCATGTCAATCGCATCGTCCTCGTCCCCTAGCTTGCCGCGCGGGAGCAGCATCGTGCCGGAGGTGATGACCAGAGCGCGGTTGCCGTCTGCCTCAGCCAGGACGGAACCCATGGCAGTGATGGCGGCGCGGTCCGTGGCGCAGGAGCCGGCGTAGTCGGCGAAGTCGTGGACGAAGGCAAGGTGAATGACGGCGTCGCATTCGGAGGCGGCCTTCTTGAGGAGTTCAAGATCCTCGATGGTACCGTGCAGGGCTTCGGCGCCGTGCTTCTCAAGTTGCTTGATTCCGCTCTCGCTGCGGGTTAGACCGAGGACTTTGTGTCCTGCGGAGAGGAGCTCTTTGACGACGGCTGAGCCGACGAAGCCGGTGGAGCCGGTGACGAAGATGCGCATAGTGACTGAAATGGGATAGGCACTTGAATGTGTATGAAATGATTCTCTCAGTGGGGGATCTTGGTTGAGTCTGAGAAGTTCTACTCTGCTTCCTCCGTGGGACTTTGCTAGAAATTTATATGTCGGTCGCTTCTACGCAGTCTGAGGCAGTCATGGCTATTTTTCCAATCCGTATGCGACTTCATATAGAGTAGGATTGGTCAATTGTGGCCTGACTGGACTGACATGTCTACTAGTTAATGTGGGAGACAATGATGACTCTAATTGCCGGCCAATCATCAGAGCCCAAAGCCGAGCTGAGGCTAGGGCGTTCAGATCAACCTCAGATCAGGCAGGCTGAGATACCGGATGAAAGGCGGATCCCCAAATTCCCTGAATCCCGCTGTAGTTTCGCTCGGATTTCGGGGTTAACGACTTCCGTTGCGATGGTCCCGCTTAGTCGATTGTGGTTAGTCGCGGAGGGAAAGAGTAAGAGAATATTCACAAGAAGGATCGGAGATAGCAAAGCGCCTAAAAGCAATTCGACTGACGTTTTACAACACAGCTCATGTTAGCAGCGTATCATATTCCGGCCGGTCAACATGCCTACGGCAGCTAAATCTATCCGTGAGCCGCCTTCATCCAGAACAGGCATGCATTCGCGTCCCTCGGTAGTTGAAGAGAAGGACTCTAAGCGCAAATCGCGGGTTGGGTTCCGAAACTGCAGAATAAGGAAATTGAAAGTCAATTGACATTCTCAATTCCTAGGGATATCAGGTTGCTAAACGAGGAGAGCCTTACTGCGTAGTGTGATGAGAGTGGTGTCCCCTTGTATGCCACACTCCTCTTAACTGGTTGTGTCTGATGATGACGGCAGCAGCACTGACATACCAGACATCTTCTTAGATGATGCTACTAATGAATCCTCAGACAATGGATCCGAGTCTGACAGTAATGATGACCTAGAGGATTATTCTGATGATGACTTGATCCTGGATGATGAGGAGGAACAGGAACTCCCTGCGTCATGCCACCTACAAGAGGCTGAACGTCTCGATTATCTCCTAACTATAACAGAAATGCCATGGTACAAGAACCCAAGCTAAGCTAGACAAGACATAGGATTACTAGGACTAGTGAGAAATAGTCAGGATCTAAGCCTCAGAACTGGCGCTAATATGATGCGTTGCCTCTCTATTCTCTGCCGCGGACCTAAATATAACATTTCTGCTGGATTTCTAATTCAGAGTAGATTATCTATTTCCGTAAGGCATTCTTCTCCTGATAATACGGTCAGTGTTACAGCAGAAATGGAGGTTAGATACTAGAAACATCATACAAAAGCTCACTAGAGATATTCTAGAAGTAGTGGTATCTGGTTTACAAGGCAGAAGTCGACCATAGCTTAAGTAAAGACATAATATTATTTTACATAGATTCTGGGTGTAACTAGTTAATTAATCCCTGATGACTTTACAAGCTAGAGGACACTAGTTATGTTAATAGAACCCATGCATTTGTACATTGCAGACCCGGGTCTATGAAAGAAAAGAACATCACGATAAGATGAAGCAGACCTTTGACCAGCAGAATAGGACTATCAGCAAAACTTCAGCAACCATCTACATCAGAGTGCAGTAAAGAAGGAGCTACCGCCTCCTGCTAAACAGATGCTTCACAGGGTATGTACTCTACTACTGGTAGAATAAGTACCGACATGTCGATTTCCTTGGTTCAGATTCCACTTTTCTTTTTACTTTCGAATATTATTAACATTGACCAGTTTTCGTTCCTGCATTGGGAGCAAAGACAAGAATATCGCGAATTGCATATTAAAATGTCATCTTCACAAAGATAGAGAATAGAACCTGAAGTACTTGATAGGTAAGAAGCATTTTTGGTCCTATCCGAATCCTAAAATCAAAGAGAATGGCCATGTCTTACTGGAAAACAAGGTGGCCATTAATATTAGAGATCCTCTCCGCTGTATTCTTTGGGGCGCTGTTGCCATCAATGAAAGTAGCACGCAGAATAGGCTGTGGGGGATTTTGCTCAAAGGCAAAGTTGACAGATCTTGAATCTGAAGTGAAGTCCTGTTCTCCCCAAACAAGCACATCTACCACTATCAGCAGATGCTCCATTACAAAAAAATATGCAAATATCAGTTTCATACCATTCTCATCTCCAATACAGGTGTCCAAATCAAGGTCACTATTTTGCCAGTTACCCTGTTCGTCAAGGCATTGGGCCTGAAGATGAGTATGACCGCTTGAGTTATAAATCCAGGGTTGACCAGGGATTTGGCGTGAGCTCATCTGCCATGACATGGTGGATTGGTCTATTGAGAATCTAGATCTTGATAATATTGAGTATTCTCAGACTTGTATAATAATTTGATAGGTGCATTAAGCGTCAGGAAGCGATCCATTAGCCCTCTTTATACCAGGATATCAGAAAATTGGAGCGCACGAAATATTTTACTTGATGATGATGCAATACATTGTCATGCAACATCACAATCTAATAGTCAATGACCATAATTAAATAATCTGTGTAACAATGAATTGTCTAGATTGAATCGGAACCTGCATTCGGAGATCCCTTGTCAGTCATGGCCGGAAGCAGAGGATACAAGATTTCGTACCATGGTTCGTATCTCCAATGAAGCTAATTGATGATCTTTATAAGCCAGCTGCCAGACCAAACAATAAGATTTAAGTTCTACCAGCCCCCTTTAATACAGAATACTGGTGTGTATCGGAATTCCTGTTCCTTGGCGTGCTCTATCGCGCGCAGAACATCTTGAAGCCTTTTGTCCGTGTACGCCATGGACACCGCCAAATTCGCTGCAGCCGCCCAGACCTAGTAACGATCAAACTATGGACCCTAGAGATATAGTACCTCATGTTCTCAGACTATGTCCCACCATTAGGGGCACACCAAGCACTTAATATAGCCCCGACCGAATCAGTGCTTGAGGAGATCAAGAGCAGCATTTAATGACGCTTTGGAGATGCAGAGAGAACAACAAGGCTTATTCTGGCTGGAGATTTCAATTGACACCATCCAACAGGGAGCCACCATCTTGTCCATCATATTTTTACCGTCTAAGCAGAGGAGCTGATTAATTTATTAGTAGCCTTCGCTGACTTGACTGTTGCAGTATTATTGACACTTAGGAAATTCGGTCATTCCAACCCCAAATCTCGTCATTGTAAGTCAGCGAGGACAACTCAACTTGCCCTTGCCCAGGTTCAATCTTGCAGTTTTCCCAATCAATCAATTCATCCCGTTTGGGTTGGTTCCGCCTGATTCTCATTCGTCAGAGTGTATACTAGCAGATACGATTTCATCACCTCCTGTTGCTTACTTAGAATTCTGGAGAGAGGGGTATGCAGCAAATACGAGGATATGCAACCTGAAGACGTGGTCCCCTATGTAGTGCAACCCTTCAGCTGAACCACCAGAGGCTAACGATCCTCCGCCGAAACACTGCCGTTCAGGAAGAGCCGCAAGGCCACAAGGCATCCACATGTGAGAATAGCTTCACGACAGAATCCTCATGACAAGCGGAAAGTACGTATCCCGACCACAGTAAATGATCACGCATAGTAGCATGGGAAGAAGCAGTTCTGGCCTATGAGAGTTGGATCGAAAGGATTAAACCCTCACACGAATGTGATCACTGATTTTCCAACTCCACCTTTCGAGCCAAATACAACTTGGCATGCTTTTCGCACGGCCTCAAGATCTTTGTACGGGACTTTGGTCCCAACAACAGTTCGTAATTTGCCCGAGTCAACCCACTCACGAAAGGAATCCAGATCTTTAGCGTTCGGCTCCAGGAAAATAGCAGAATACTTGACGCCGTGTCGTGGCGCACGGATGGTTCGGATTCGATCTAGCACATTCAGCGCGATGCGGATGGGAAATGGCACTGTCGCCCTGTCATTACTATCAGGCGACAACCGCATGAGGTTCGAATTTTGCAGGACATCTCCCGAAGTTAGTATTGCGATGGAAACTATAACACTAGTCGGCCGCATCAGCGATAGATAGGTCATGGAGTCTCCCGTCGTATTAAAGAGAAAGTCAACCGACTGCGGAGGGATAGCGGTCTTTGGATCCGTTTTTCTATAGTCGATGACTGTTTATCTATTCGTTAGTTAATCTGGAAAACGGGTGAGAAACCGAATGTCTTACTTTCATCCACGACACTATCACCAAGAAGTTCCTTTACATGAGGTACCTTAGACGTTGAAACGGTGCTAATAACCTTGCCGGCGTTGAACACATTCTTAGCTAACTGGCAGGCGAATAGTCCGGTGCCACTCACTGCTATAAGGTAAGCGTCCGCTATACAACGGTATAACTAGCAGGAAACGTACACCCAACAGGTACAAATACAAGTTTTTCCCTCGAGGCTTCCTGGGTACCGTCGGAGTGCCTGTGAAGCAGTCACAGCTGCTAACGGACTCGATGCTGAATCTTCCATAGACAGGCTTGTTGGCTTCAAAGCGACAAGTCTTCAGTCATTCTTACTAGCTCACTCCACGCCTCTGAGTTCAAATTGCACTCGTTAGTTGCCAAGACCTAAATTGAGAATGTGTCATCATACATACCTCGATGGAATTCAGGTAGCCGAGCAAAAACCTCATCTTCAACTTTAAAACGAGTCACTCGAGGCCCGATCTCCGCAACGGTGCCAGCGCAGTCGTAGCTAATCTTGTACGGAAAGCTGTCGCCAGGTTGAATCAGAACCAGTCATGTACCAGCATTGAAAGCCATAAAACATACTCATCTTTCAGGACCGCTTTAGTCACACAAGATGCCTTTTTAACATCGATCGGATTGATACAGGCTGCGTGGACTTTGATAACGATGTCTTTGGAGCTTCAACGGTTGGCGCAGGGAGCTCGCTTAGCTCGTAATTTTCTGGCGTGGTATATTTTGAGAGATTGATGGAATACATGACTGAGAGCATCCTCTATAGGATAGGTTGGACCGTCAATTTCCGAACAAACAAGCTCTCGAAGCTTTGAAGTCAAGGCCCTAATCGCTAAACTTAAATTGGTTCAGGCAAATGAATCAGGCTGACGAGAGCGGCCGATGAGTAATCTTTACAGCAGATCATCCAGGTTTTTATATAGAAATATAATACCACTAGGCCAAAAAGGTGTCCGGACATGGTTCCTATCAGTCGAGGGTCTCATATCCATAGATATAGCAGTATGTCATCACGGTCTTAACGTGATTTATGTCCGACCGCAAACGAGAGTTAACCAGTCAGCTCAAGCTTCGGTAGCCAATCATGTTTATCATGGCCGCCTCATCTTGCGATTAAGGTTTCAAAGTTCTGATGGTAGTTTCTGATGCTAACCTAGTTATGATACGGCTGGGAAGCTATGTTAGTCAGCTGCGTGACGTGAGTCACAGAACTGCATCGGAGACATTTTCGGGACACACTGGGCTATGAATTGCTCCGTTCCCGCGATATCGATAATGTTCCTTACCAACGTTGTGGATCAATTCATACACTTGGGATGTGAAGAGGGGTGGAGTATGAAGGCTCAGTGCGCTAATTCAGCAGTGAACATCTTATGAATCAGGATATGGTACTGAGTAGTTGTTGAATGTAATAGGACGACGCTGGTAAATTGGCCTCGGCTCTCCGCAACACTGGACAACTACCAATTAGCGCATAACCTCGCCGTATATATAACCTTGCTCACTTCCCTTTTCACTTACAGTCATCCTCCATCTCGAAATCCAGTACGACGTCTTTCAGAATGTCGTCCCAGCAAGTCCTCGTCCAGGTTATCTATCCCACGTCCGCTGCTCCTACTTTCAATATGGAGTACTATCTCAACAACCATATTCCACTTGTCAAGAAGCGTTGGGGACCACAAGGCCTGCAAAGCTGCATTGTGACCACCGGAGTCAAGGATGCAGGGTACCACGTACAGGCCATAATGGTTTGGAAGGACCAGGCATCATTTGAGAACGTGACAGGATTGGAGGAAGTGAGGGAAGACGTCAAGAACTTTACCGATGTGGCACCGTATCGATGGGTTGGCCATGTAGCTTATCAGGAAGTGTTGAAAGAGTGAGAAACCTGGAGCTTGAAAGAAATATCTAAAATTTGGAGTATGTTTACAGCTTCTTACCTCTAGATATAGAGCAGACGGGTCTAATTTTAAGTTGAACTTAGGAATTCAATTGAAAACGCTTCTCCAACAACCTACTCCAATTCATTCCTGAAACACACGAAGAAACTATGATCATGTTTGCTGAGTTAGGGACCAGGCGCTACCTATGTTAGAAGGGAATTGTCACACACCATGCCCATACAATTGCATGTTTGAGATCTCGCACTGCATGTGTGGAACTGTAGGCTGATGTATCCAATGCGGGCCGACTCAATGGATTAACATGGCAATTTTGAAATACAACCGAGCACTAAAAAGTTGGACCTATTCCAGGCATGAGAAGTAACAGATAAGCCATAATTTCTTCACCATTGCAGGAAAAAATACGTAGTAATGGCAGATATCAGACTCCCAAAGCCTTCAGAACCACCCTTCTAACACCCGCCGCACTAGCTGGTTTTTGACCGGTAATCAAGCTGGCACCATCCACAGTTTTCGAGACCACGACCTTCTCACCCCATGGTTGATCAGCCTTAACATAGCCACCACCAATGACTCTGTTCAACTCATCCTCCAGCATATACGGCATAATGGAAGTCATCCCTGCTTGATCTTCCTCGATGTTGGAAAAGCCGGTTACAGCGTTGGAGAGCAACGGCAATCCAGACTTTGGTGACGGCTTTTTAATAAACACTGTAGGAACATGACCGACGGCAGAAAAAGCTCGGATCAGGTCCAAGGACGACAGGTCATAATGAAGATCGTACATGGCTGACATTGTCAGTGCAATTGATAGAACCGATGACACGCTTACTACCTACCAAATACGGATTGAAGAGAAATGCTGAAACACCCAGCACCATAATTGCGGGAAAATTATCATAACTTTAGGACATTTACTGAGTCAGAATGGCTGCACACGTAATCGAAGTGTACGTAGGAGGGAGGTATTCTGATCAATATATCATTTTGAACCAGCAGAGTATTATGTAACCGAGGGGTGTGGGACAGAGGGTGTTAAAACTTGTGGGACATGACTGTAACTGTTAGTGCACCATCCATGAGCCTCGATAATAGCCTTCACCCTACATGGCATACTCTTTGATAAACCTTCTAGAAAACCAAGGCCAAGTTGTTACCAGGGCGCTACGGTGGTCAGATCTCTAGTATAAGGGGTAAAGGAAGACTTAAATTTAATCTGACTAGGCGACGAACTGCGTAAAAAAAGCTCGGAGAAGAGAAGGAGTGGAAGAAAAAAGGGAATAGAAGTAGCAAGACTGCGGAGTGGCAGAACGGGCGTGTGCGGGGAAAGGCTGCATGGCACGGCCATATAGTGACATGCGGTCTAACCCGTAACACTAGCGATCTCTTTTAATGTAGTGATCTAGGCATATAGATTAGGGGGTCTAATTTATACTTCTGGCGAAGTGGCGCGCTAATATGTGTAGGATTAGGTAGCCTAGGAGGTGTAGGTAGAGGGCTCTTAGGCACTGGGAGCAGTGGTAAAGCTCTTACGAGACATCGTGGGATAGAGAGTATCGTAGGGCGTGAGTTTCGGTCATTTTAAACCTCCCAACTCCCACAAACAAGATACAGATCGGAGATGATTATACATGTAAAGAGATTATTGTCAGGTTCAATATCTAAATCTCCGAATCACAGATTTTCAAATGTTGGTGTACGCTTCTGGAGACCAGAAAGAAGCGCCGCAGAAATATCTGCTGTTTGAACAGCAGCACTGTTCCAAACAGCGGTATAGCGAAGGGCTAATGTGTTATATAATTAGCATCTATTTGAATTGTCCGTGGTCCGTATGTATGAGCCATTGTGGAAGTATCGGCTGATATGTACTTACCTTCTTGAGTTGGATGGTCTCTAGACCAGTTCAACAATTCCTTTGTTCCTTGCACGGCAACAGGGCTTTTCTGCGCAATGAGTCCTGCCAACTGCAAAGCGCTTTCTATCATTTCGCTTTTACTTTCGTGTACGGCGCTCACGAAACCGACGCGCAGGGCCTCCTCGGCTCCAAAGAGTCGCGCCGAAAGCGATACCTCCTTGACCCAGCTAAAGTTTCCAACTACCTTAGGCAGACGGTTTAAAACGCCAATATCCGCTGCCATACCGATATCGACTTCTTTCACAGAGAATCGAACGTCTTTAGTGCAGACCCTAACATCAGCAGCCGTGGACAGATCAATTGCGAAACCGAGTGAGTGTCCGTGCATCGCTGCTATGACAGGCTTCTCGCAGCGCTCTATAGCTGAGATACAGTCCTGAAAGCGATGGATATATCGGCGGATGTAGGCCCCTCTTCGAGCGGTATCGGCGTTGCCTTGCTGGGAACTGACGGCTTTAGAGGCGGCTTTGACATCAAGCCCAGCCGTAAAAGCTTTGTCTCCCGCGCCACTGATAACAATGGCACGAACGGAAGAGTCCGAAGACAGCTGATTAAACAGCTCCCGCATTTCAAACCACATCCTAGAATGTCAGAACTTGCTGCTCGATCAAGGGGTGGAATATATCAATTTACTAACGGCTCAATGAATGCATTGAGTTTGTCAACGCGATTGATTTCGACGTGAACTACATATTTCAAGCTCTCGACGAAATGCACCGAGAAATACTTGTAACCATATGGTTTTGATGCCATCCTGATGTTGCCAAATATCAATTGGAAATTTTCTGCAGGCTCAATTATGACCACAAACGTATCCCTTAATATAATAAGGAATGGACAAAACAGAATCCGCTTCGAACCGAGGATGTGGGGGTTTCCCTGCGGAGGAATGCCGCGCTTGGAAACTCGATGGTGTGAACGAGGCTGCCATTTGTACGGAGTTACCCCACGGGCAAAACCCCACCCATGGCTTGCCGGGCACCCTAGTCTCAAGAGTAAGGGCTCACTTATGTCAATAGCGCTTAGATCTCGGGATGGTCCGATACCCTGTAGATAGACCCTGAATTGCACAATTTTGCCAAGAATTTCCTTTTCAGAAGCACAAAATGATTATTCGGAATTCAGAATTCACGACGAATTGATAGGGGTATTTGAGTTTTTTTTATTGTTTTTTACGACTCGCGTGTAGGAGGTAACAGCTTTATTTCAGCCAATGGGCTGGACCCATGAGTCGAGTTCATTTACTAGAGGTAGTCCAGGCGTCGCTGACCTGTTCAGAACTCCCGTTAATGGCAAGCAATGACAGAGGCTTTCTCAGATGGTTGATAATAATGTATTGGAGATCCTCCCATTGCTCTATCCGGTTTGGAAGCGGCAATAAATACCAAGCAGATGACTGGTTGTAATTCTATGCCTGGACAACCACCAGTTACATGGTCACCCGTTCCTCAAGTTCAACTACTCCTGATGTTTCCATACCGTACGTCTTCTCAGTTCCAGCATCTTCCGGGTCGTTCATCACAGCTGAGAATTTAGGAGCCGTCCCAACACTCTGTGGTGGAATAACACCTTCCTCAGCAAAATAATTCGTGTCGGAAACACACCTGAAAACCAGGTAAAACAGGACGGGAAAAGAGAGAATCATCCCGCCACCTTGGACAGCAGTTTGGGCTCTGTGATATCAAAATTCAATTACACCGTCAATGCTGCAATGAGGGGTGAGGGGACACTAACACGTAAGAAACAGAACCAGCCTCGAGGCCGAATGCCAGGCAGAGGCCTGCACTAAGCATGGCCTTGAAGAATCCTCCATACCTTGCTAGGAGCCGAGGTTCGTTGCTGAAAGCCCCTAGAATCCACATAACGGCCATTTGGTCGATTGCTAGGGAGATCCCCGCTAGCAAGATCATGACGGCAAACTTGCCGTACACCGGGTCCGTCCAATCCCACTGTGGGCTTGGTTCGTCTCGCTTGAGGTTGTACTGAAGCTGGAGAGCTAGGATGACACCTCTCCAAACGGTGTTCCAACCTCGGTGTACTTGATTTTTATAATCATCATGGCGTCTGCAATGCTATTGGCGTATGTTATCCTCTTTTTCTGGGTGGATATCTAATAATCCGACCTATATGGTTTAGGTTCATGACAATTGTCTCGCCAGCGGATGTTAGACGTGATGATGGCACTCCCCTCGCCCTTTTTACCGCTCCCGATTTTAAGACTGAGCTTAAAGGATGTTTTGAGCTCCTTAAATATTGGTACAGATTTGATGTTGGTAGTCTCACCATCTCTACTAACGTTCACATGTAGGAGAATTCTTGTTCTTATTATTCCAATGGCAGCTACCGAGATGTCTCAATCTTTGATCCCGACGTTAAGCGCGTATGCTTTCAACTTACGGACTCGATCCCTCAACAGTGTCATATACTGGCTGGTGCAAATCCCTTCCACTTTTCTCTATGGCGTTGTCCTCGACAATACACGTTTCCGTCGACGCGCCGAGGGCTAATGGCCCTGTCGATCGGATTGGTTGTTGTGATCGCAAACTGGGCGGGCAAATAATTTCCAGCTGATCGGAATCATCCAGCGAGAGTCTCTTTTGCTCCACGAGCTGCATGCCAGCAATCGATGTTATCAACTTCGTGCACGAAGCTAACCAGAATATAGCATCTGTATCCAAAGGCTTATCTAGCCCAGAACCGCGGCGTCCTGCTGCATAGTCGAAAAGTCTGGTTCCATCTTTGTTCACAATGGTGCAAACAAGGCCGGGTATACCGTTAGGCCTGGCGATGTACTCATCGATCTTCCCGCGAAGGAGAGCGGCTGACGCTTCTGACAAGGATGCCATTGTGCTTACCGGCCAGGAATGTAAACAAGGAGTAGTTGGCCCCGGGGTATGGGGGATATTCTTAACCCCAGAGTTAACTCCGCACTGAAAATAGTTCGGTGTCTGACAAGAACGCTGAGGCATCCCGAAGGGTTTGCTTAACATCCCGGAGCCGCGCCACCGGAGGTTGGAGCGGGAAACAATTCCCGAGAATAGCTTATGAATAGCTTCTTAGCTCGGTGTTGGAAGACCGAAGTGCATCTCTAGGGAAACTCTAAATCAGATGGCTCCTTCAATTGGCTAAAGATGGAAACAAGGATTGAACATATAGGCTACGCACTAGACTACGATATACATAATCATTGATAAGGTGATGCCCGAGATGATTGCCTTTTTAGGGGATCCAAACACTCTCCACCCTTCTTAACGATGGCTTGCATCCGCGAACAGGGGTTCGGGTTTTGCAGCAAGAAACTGTGGAAGGTGAGAACTCACTTACTCTTGCAGTTCGTTTCAACAGAGGATTTGAAAAAGGATGCTGACCATTTCAATCCATTTAGAAATGTTTAGCAACCAAATTTCTCAGTTTCCAAACTTCGGCCGTCAGGAAACACATTCATCCAAACCCGCCTTAATCAACTCCAGCATGGAAATATACCCCTAGCCGCCCGGCGAGGAACAAGGCTGGGGCCTATCATTTTTCACCTTGCTTCATCCGTCTCGTACAGGGCGATCGGCGGGCACAGGATACTGGAGTGGCCTTGCCAACCTGGTGTGGTGGGTAGATCGGAAACGAGAAATTGCCGGTGTGATGTTCTCCCAGATCCTTCCGTTTGGAGGTAAGCCAATTCCCACCAACTGTCCTGACCTATGAAGGAGGTAATAGCAGCACTAATGCTGCGGAGTAGACAAACAGTTTTGGCAGTGTCATGAGGAAGTGGAAAGCTTGTTATATGAGAATCTTTCAGCCTCAGTATCCGGCCGCTAGCTGTTGTCTGGACGGACACTTGAAACCGATGGTTTTAAATGACAGTTAAGAGCCAATCAACCATGCCAATGTATGCCATGATTGTTCTGCTTGAGACATATTACAGTTAGACCTCACAGTCTGGTATTGGGCCGTTCGCGTTGACAGGCTGGCCAACCATGGACCGACTGAAGGAGAGGGAGACAACAAATCACGTGTGTATTTTGCAAGGGCATGAATGCTATTGTTTTATAGTCAGTTTATTATTACTATTGGCGGTTATCTTGCCACTTTGGACTGTTCCCAAGCTACTGCATAGTTGAGTCATAGAATCTAGAATATCTGGAATGCCGAGGTAAATGCAAGGTTATGGCAGTATTATTCTTACTCACTTCACCGAGACCAAGCCGGGCCCGAATCAATCTCCCACCCAATTTAGTAATAACAAGGACCATAGCCATAACCATAGCCGTAACCATAACCATAACCAATTGGGCTGAGAATGGTAATTTTGCCGTGAGCTAGACCTAATACTAAAATCACCATGGCAGCCTTAGCGACGTAGAGTTTCAAAGTGGGACTGAAAGCCACGTGCGCACTAGCCGAACAAATCGAGTACGTAGTACTGTATTAGTATCAATCCTGAGCGGAGCCTGGGCGAGCAAACTTTCTGCCTTGCCCCAGTGTCTTGTCTCAGTTCTTTTCCTCTTTGCTTCTCCCCGTCAGCTCCCCGTTCAAGTTATGGTCGATTTATGTACTTCCGTGCCTCAAGTTTCAGTTCCCAGTAGCCTGGGGGTGTGAAGGCCTCAAAATCAATCCTCCCAAGTTATTCTAACAATTAGCAAAGCCAGTGGAGTCTATGGAACTACGTAATGTTCTGGATGAGGATCCCAGCCCGGATCTACGGCGGTCAAAGAGGCTGTTAGATCCGAAGACACATGCCGCTCTGACAGCGTATACATCCCCTTTCTCTCTTCGTTTCCCCCCTTCCCCCCCCCCTCCGCCCCTCTCTTCCTCGCCCCAAAGCGCCTGTTCTCGACATCAGTCTGACCATCACTAACGAATATGATCCAAGCTGTGAGGCTTGTCAGACCAGAAAAGTGCGATGCGATCGAGCCAGGCCTTCGTGCGGGTGGTGCTCTCGAAATTCACGGGTCTGCCTTTACAGAGCAAGGCTAAAACCCTGGGTGAACGCTGGACACATACGAGAGCTTGAGAACAAAGTCAATCGCATGGAGGCGATGCTCACAGCCCTTGGTCGTCAGGTTGAAACCCATCGCACAGTCTGTCTATCCAGTGACTCATCCATGGTGCCCGGGTGGGCCAATGTGCTTGTGCCTGTCGATACTCCGCTACAACGACCCCAGCCCCCCAGAGCGACACCGACAGAGCCATGCCACCCCGAACCACCGTGCCATCATGACAGATCCCGGGCAACAAACACTCTCACAGTCTCATCACCCGAAGCCCCCAGAGAGCGCCTCTCATCGGCGTCGGATCTGCCGACCGCCGATCTGCTGTACAGCCTAATCGACCTGTACTTCAAGCATGTTAACACCTGGTGTCCTATTTTGGACCGTCAGGGTACCTTTGAGTTGTTCTCCACCATTCCTGGGCCTGATAACCCGGATTCCGTTGTCCTTTATGCAATTGTCGCTACTGCCTTGCGGTTCAGTCAGGACCCGTCCCTGACGCCACATGCCCGCAGACAATACTATGATGCGGCTAAAGCCAAGGTACTCCTTTGTGCTGTAGAAAATCCCTCACTCCAGTCCCTTCAGGCCTTGGTGATCCTCTCCTTTGACTTCCTCGGTTCGTCAAATGGCCCACAGACAACAAACATCATCGCCCTTGTTGTTCATACTACCCTCCAGTTAAATCTACACGTCGAATCCCCTCATGCCCTGTCTTCCTCCGTGCGGGCCATTGCCGGCTTCAGTCGGTTCCGCGACCGAATCTTGCCGCATCCCGACTCCTGGAGAGAAGAAGAAGGGCGCCGTCGTCTATTCTGGATGGCGTACATCTTGGAACGCTACGCTGCGGTTGCTACGGGCTCGGACTTTGTGTTGCCTGAATCTAGTATTGACCGCGCCCTCCCGTGTCGCTATGACCTGTTCTCCAGGAATCAGCCGGTAGAAACCCGCTGGTCCAGGGATCTGAGGGGCGCGGAGATTGTCATTGACCATCCCGAAAACCTCGGCAGCTTTTCCTACCACTGCGAGATCGTTCGTATTCTGAGTCGCATCCACCTCTTCCTCCAGACGCCGGTCGACATTTGCTCCCTGGCAGAGGTTCAGAAGTGGGAAAGGACCTTCCAAGAGTTGGATTATGAGCTGAATAGTTGGTTGGGGAGATTGCCGGGTGATTACAGTAACGTCTCGCAGCTCTGTCACTCGGATCCGACAAGCAAAATCTCAAACTGGATCACTCTACATGCCGCGTTCGTCACGGCGGTAGTGCGGTTGCACTCCTGTGCTGCTTACCCACCGGTCCAGTCGCATATCTTCCACTCTTCACTCAATGCATCGCAACGCTGCCTCGCGGCAGTCCGTAGTCTACACGGAATTGCCCAAGAGGTTGTGGACACCGGCATGCTTGACCTGATGGGGCCTCAATTTGCCCTGGCTTTATCCATCGTGGCTCGTCTCCTGCTCGTCCATACCGGTAGCAAAGGTGGTGTATTGGACCCCAGCTACGAATTCTTCATCTTGACACTTCAGCAGATGGGCCAGCAGTGGAGTTCAGCAGAGGACTGTGCCTCGATGCTACGAAAGATATCCAACCAAGTGCTGATGCAGCGCCCATCACAAGCTCCAGCTGCAAATGAGCTTGCCAGGATGCGGATGTATGTCCCCTAAGCTGTATGCGAATGAATAAATATTGCTTTCTTTTTTCCTCTGAAAAAAGAGCGGGGTCTAACTCTGACTTATAGGATTGCCTACCAAATCAATATTTCAGCAACTCGCTTCCCACATCCTGGGACCCTTCCCGTCAGGTCGCTCTCCATTGAGGACCTTGAATGTCTTGAAATTTTCGACTTTTTCAACTATCCTCGACTTCCGCCTGCCATGGCCGTCGTTCCCAGCATGTATAGGTTTACACACAATGTCGAGGATCCCATCGCAGCCAGCGATTACTCCCTAACCACACCACATCTGCCACCTAGTTCTCAGATATAACATGCATAGCAGAGACACAAATGGTGGGATTAGCCTCGAAATTCGATATTTGTGGTATTCTACGTTCAGACCTCCTGTCCATCTGTCTACTGGCTTTCTTGCCCGACGCCGGCTATTTTAGAGTGCGCATCTTCTTGTAGATTGTTATCATTGCATATCTCCTTGAATGGGCACATATCTGTCATATCAAATGAAAGAGCAACTCTTATGCCAACAATGCATCTGTCGTTTCCCCCTCCAACCCCATCGATCGTAGAAACTGGATAGACTCGGTAAACTTGGAATGGTTGCGGACCTCTCCCCATTCTAACTCCTCCACCATGATGCCAATCACGGCTGGCAGCACTGATGCCGCAGCCTGGGCGTCCAAAAAGGTCAAGCGGATGCGTCGTGCGAGGACATCCACTGCTCTCTGTGCGTACTCTCTCAGGACCGCGTAGCGGACCTCGCCATCAAGTAAGGGTAAGCGTAGCGCAACGTTCATGGTCGAGTCGGCAATCTTAGAGATGAGTTCACCAACAGTCTACTCCGTCACCAGAACGCGACCGATACTGTGACGGTCACTGTGAGGACAGCTGCGGGATGTCCCCAGACGCGATGCACGGAGAGTCATGATGCCATTCTGGCAGGAGTATACTGATCCCCGCAGCGCTGAGATTTATACCAAAGGAAAGTTATATACTGGTTAGGGAATCATTCATAGGCAAGCCATGGTCCATTTAAAGGCCATCCGACTCGTATTTCACTCCTAGACATCTGTAGATCCATGGTTTGGTTTCCTTTCTTCTCCGAACAGCCAACGCTAGAATACTTTAGCCAAATACATCTTCTCAAACACCCTCTTCCCTACAGATAGTGGAGCTGTCAAGCGTCAAGAGTCTCTACTGGAGAGGAGGGGTGGAGCCGCGATCTACGGCCGTCGGCGGGTCTCCCGCGCCTCCGTGTTCAAGTTCCGTTAATGTCTTGGAATAACCATTGGTTGGCTCATCTCGGAGCCTACAAGGAGAACATCGGGGCACGGAGCAGTAACTTGCCGCCTAGACAAGACACTGAGTGGCCCACCTATGATAGCAAGCTGATACAGTATGGCATTGTATGCAAGAATGGGGCTAATTTACCAATGGGAACCAATCCAAAATAATAGGATGAATTTAGCTGAAAAGATGAAAAGAACAGATGATGCGAGGACACGTTAGGGTGTCCTTGCTGACATGAGTAAGGGCCGTAGAGTGCTTGTAGCTCAGCTGGAGGTCGTTCTTTTGGTACGGTGTGACTAAACTGCTTAGTAAGTTCTTGGTAGTCATGTGACTCTTGTGCGCCCACCCACAGAAGCGGCAAGAAGCTTGTAGTGATTAATAATATGCAGGATGTTCGCATCATTCGGAGGCCGAGCTGACTACGCAAGGCACAGTTGGATAAAATAAGGTAGCCTTTTTATTCATAATCCTCGGCAGTGCCAAGACCGAGTCGTGACAATCATTTGTCATGACCAGGTTGATGAGGGCAATGTCAAGTCATGTATATCTTCAAGACTGAGGATAAAAGGACGGTATTATCCGCAAGAGCCATGTCCATCAACGAGATCTTCAATTCCCAACGACTCGACTTTCATCGACTCTCATAGCTATCAATCAATTCATCAAAATGTCCAAAATCATCACAGTCTTCGGCGCGACGGGAAAGCAGGGCGGTTCTGTCATCCGCACAATCCTGCAGGATGCAAAGCTCTCCCAAGAATTCAAGATCCGCGGTATCACCCGTGACGCCTCGAAGCCAGCAGCTCAAGCGCTGTCCAAGCAAGGCGTTGAATTGAGAAATGTATGCATTTCCCACCCACCAGACCAAACACCGAAACAATGCTGACTACCAGCAAGGCCGATATGAACTCGAAAGAGTCTCTCGTCCAGGCACTGCAAGGCAGCCACTCGGTCTTCCTTGTGACCACTCCGGCTTGGGGCGCCGCCGGTTCAGATGCAGAACTGGTGCATGGCAAGAACGCGGCCGACGCAGCAAAAGAAGCTGGCGTCCAACATCTGATCTTTTCTTCCTTGCTCAATGTCACCGAGACATCGGGTGGTCGGCTGAAACATGTACCCCATTTCGATCAGAAAGCGCAGGTGGAACAGTACATCCGGTCCATTGGTGTGCCGGCTACCTTTGTGCTGCCGGGGTATTTCATGAGCAATTATCCCGAGATGGGTATGCTGCGCAAGGGTGAGGACGGCGTCTACACCCTGGCGTATCCTGTCAGTCAGAACGCCAAGTTCCCACTGGTCGACATCGTGAACGATATGGGTAGGTGACAACCATCTCGAGGATATTGCATGGGAATAACGAAGGCTGATGATCTGCATAGGCAAATACGTCGCTGCGGCGTTGAAAAATCCTTCCGAGTCCCTCGGTGCGCAGATCCTCGTCGCCCAAGACTACTACACCCCTACTCGAATCCTCCAGGAGTTCGAGGACGTTACCGGACAGAAAGCTCGATTCGTTCAGGTGGACTCTGATACTTATAAGAGCTTTCTGCCCGGTCCTATTGCCGAAGAGATGCTGGAGAACCACCTCTTCATTGAGAATCCTGGTTACTTCAACGGCAGGGATCTGAAAGAGAGCAATGACTGGCTCGAGAAGGCTGGGTATCAGGCAACGAGCTGGAGAGAGTTCCTGGAGCGAAACAAAGCTGCATTTCTCCAGTAGTGCATGATTGGAGCTTCCAAATGGTAGTGGTATGGAGAATGAGTGTGGCAGGTGAAGCACATGTCATTTGACCATATCTAAGACCAGTTGAATGATCACCCGTTTGCTGAATGTTTAGAGCTTGAAGGAAAGAGTATATATGAACAATCATATCATTATGTTTGGTTCCATGTCATTTAGCCAATCCTGCACAGCTCTGGCAGAGCAAGCAACTGCTATGTATCAAAATATATAATTATCATGTTACTCTTCAAAGGATTATTATTAGCGCGGCTATTGCAACACTGCGCTGAAGACTACACTGAAACTAGAGGGCTCCTTAGGCATTCGGATTTCTGACATGCAGCTCCATGGTAGTTGCCCCTTTTGAGTATGTTTGAGACAGTCTATATATATCGCGTGAGTGTATCACTCATGTGTGATTCGTGGGACAGGAAGATCTCAATCCTGTAATCCACCGAAGAATGGGTCAAATTCTGAAACAAAATGATTTTTATCTTGGCTTGCTCTAGTCAATAGTGAAGTCGCTGCAGTTTGATGTCGTCTGCAAGTGTCCCAGATCGTCGTGCATATTCCAAAGTCCTCCGCGGAAGAACTCGCCTTCCTAGCTGAGCCACCGGCAAAAACATAGTTTAAGTACCATGTGATGCTCGTCGACATCATTCGATTAGTGATTATGGAACCGATATCACCATCTTCTTTTTCGTCCAGGCGATTCTTCTTACCCTTTTCAAGGACCGTCTGGCCGAGGTTAAGCTGAGCCTAGGCTACAATAAAAGACCTTCCCTGGTGCAACTTGCTAGATCCACTGCTCCTGATTCCTGGTTCTTCCACTGCTGATTCAAGGTAGTTAACATAAAGTTACCCTGCGGCTTTCCGTAGCTGACCGTGGCTTTGATAGGTTGACGCAATGCTCGATGCGGACGAAAGAAGAACAGTTGTCATAACAGGGTTCGAACGCATTGTCACCCTGGCCTCCTCTATATTGATATTTGCTGAATACTATGATGTGATTTAGGTGCTCCCCTGGAGGCATAGGCTACTCGCTTTGCTGTGCATTCAAAGCAAAAGGGCTCCGTGTGTTTGCGACCGCGAGACGACTTGAAGACCTTGCGAGTCTGGAAGCCAAAGGAATCGAGACGTTAGCACTCACAGTCGACGATCCGCAAAGCGTACTACAATGCTATGCCGAGATCGAGAGGCGCGTAGGTTCCAGAGGGCTGGACTACCTGGTCAACAATGCGTATGTGAACACCCGCGAGCTCCTGATTCCTTTGTCATTCAAGACTGACCGTTCGCAATCGCAGTGGTCAAAGTGAGAGCACTGACTATCAGAAGTGTTTGGGCTTTTTCTCGTCTATATGCTAACATTCTGCCTCCAGACTACACAGTCCCTGCAATGGAGGTAGACTTGCAGGAAGCCCGGCAGATTTTCGAGACGAACTTCTTCGCTGTGATATTGATGTGTCAAACATTCCTGCCGCTGCTCCTGAAGGCTAAGGGATCAATTGTGCAAATTGGATCAGTATCTGGGGTAAGCACGGCAGCCATGGAGCTCTACGTAAGAGACCATGTTGATTGCTCTAGGTGATGCCGTACGTCTTTGGCTCCGTTTACAACGCATCTAAAGCAGCTTTGCATTCCTTGAGCGACACGATGCGTATCGAACTGGCTCCATTTGGGTGAGTTTTCACAGCCCTCTTGGGATTCGCCTCTTGTACCGGATTGAAATCTCATCTTATGATGCGTGTCTACAGAGTCAAAGTCGTCACAATCATTACAGGAGGCGTCCAGTCGCGGATTGCTCGGGAGGATCGCCAACTGGCGCCAGATTCTCTTTATAAGGGCATATTGCCAGAGTACAATCGCCGCGTCCAGCACAGTCAGGAAGGTGCAATGAGCCGCGATACCTACGCGCAGAGCGTCGTTGCACAAATAGTCCGACATTCCGGTTCGAGATCATACAAGAAATGGCTGTGGGAAGGAAATAAGAGCAAGTTGATACAATTACTCGTTGGAGGGTGGCTTTGGTTTGGTCTCTTTGATTGGATGTTTGCGCGTATGTTTGATTTGAAGAAGTTGAAGAGGGATTGATCCGGTTGCTTGACAGGCTATTTTTGATGCCTGCCATCTTCTAGCGTAGCCCCAAAGGACGGAATGTCTCTGTGGTTGCCTTTGAATGTATGAAAGTAGCATTCCCATAGGCAATGCTGGTGCAGCGTCGAAGTTTGTCCGCGGAGGAACTCCATGTTTGATTCTGCCCAATGAGAGAGGCTGCAATGAGTGGATCCGAAAGGTGGCAATAACTTTATTTTTTAAATCATCTGATTTGCTAGCTTTGGTGCGGTAGTTAGAAAGACAGCCACGTCATGTGATATGAATTGTCTATCCCCCGCAAAGCCAACGAACGTCTTGCAGCCACAAACACAGCGTCGACCACCAGAGTCTCGAACATGCAGCAATTTATTTGAGATCAGGCACAAAGGGAGACCAATGTAACAATGTCTCCAGATGCCTCTAGCCGGTCTGACTCGACAGTAGCTCACGAACAGGACTCGCAGAGTCCTGGAGCTAGCAACTTGCGAGTATGTGACAAATGCATTTCGTGAGTGGTTCCATCCATATCCCGGATTTCCGCCTGACTAACCCTTTTCAGGAGAAAAGTAAAGTGTGAGTGCCTTGCTTGAGGATCCCCGTATGAGAACAATCGTCACTCAGATCCATTGAAGGTGATCAGAAACGACCGGTTTGCTCTCGATGTCATGAAGGGGGTTTTGCTTGCGTTTATTCGTCCTCCAAGAAAAAGCCAGGTCCAGCCAGGGGAACACGAAAAGCAGCGAGGCGCACTGCCAAGTCCCCAAAGACCACTCATCCATGCGTCGGTTCAGACCACGACAATGGCGAGCACATGCCATCATTCTTTTCCGACATCTTTGTTGCTTCTCCAGCGACGGGATTTCAGCTGGACGCTGATGCTGGCTTTTCAATGGGCGATAATAATCCAGATCCCCAGTCTCTCTTTTCCGGGTTGACACCGCTTGTCCCTGCAGCCGGGCCATCCGTGTCCTCAGAGCTGGGGATATCGCCAGAGATGCAGGCGAAGCTGTAAGTCCTGCTACCAAGCCATATTGTTTTGAAATTGATGACAATTGCCTCAACCTTGGTTAGGGTCCATGACTTCTTCGACTTTGTCCATTATTCTATCCCATTATTTCGGAAAGAAGAATTTCTCGGGCGCTACGAGAACGGCACGATCAACCGTTCTCTGCTGCTTACTGTCCTAGCTGTTACGGCAAAGTCTCTCGGCCTACCGCACGGTTGGCAGGTAGCCAATATCGATGATTGTCTTCAACAACTGTTGAAAGACGACCCATTGGGCGGCCCAACCCCGCCCGCCATGCTGCTGGACGCGTTCCGGCAATGCTGCCTGCTCGCATTTTATCGTTTCCACCAGGGCCATGGTGGGGATGCATGGGACTATATCAGTCGTCTCTCGCGCAAAGCCCTGCGATTAGGTCTGCATCAGCTGGATTCCACTGATCGGTACAACTCGTTTGGCGACATCTTGGCAAACCCAGCCAATCTGGAAGAATGGAGATATGTTTGGTGGTGTATCTACTGCTTGGACTCGTACTCAAACATTATGGCAGCCACCCCATTTGTTCTGGAAAAGGAGAGCATACGGACCGCCTTGGTGGCTACTTCTCTAGAGGGCTCAAGTGATAGCCCCGTTAGTAGTCGTGTGACGCAATTTCTGCCCACAGATACAAGGGATCTGTGGCGCATTTCAGCGGAAATGGGCTCTCCTGATACCCCTGCCTCAAATTTCAACATGCACATCGTCACAACTACTCTGTTAAGAGAAGCAGCAGCTATTTTTCGGTTAAGGAGGCAAAACCCGTCGGAAGCTCTTCGAGACCGACGATCTCAATTCGGAGATCATCTCTCGGCCGTAGTGCTTTCCCTGCCTCCACAGTTTCTCCGCGAAGCTCGCAACGCTTTTGCCAATGAATCCAGTGTAGACCATCATGCACGGCTTGTTTGTCTAATTCATCTGCATGCGGCACGACTTTTGAACACAATCACGTTTGATCTGTCGGACAATTCGGCGTGGACGTCGTCGTGGGAGCGATCGCTGGCCCACTCCGAAGACATTGTGGCCGTCATCAGAGAATGGGACAGCCGGTACTGTTCGACTGTCGATCCAGCCATTTGTCTCATTGTATTCAGTACCTTGATTCTACTCTACCTACATGAAATACACGAGGCCACGCCTGGAATGCTTGCCCTTTCTGAGAGACTCCAGGCAGAGAGGGACATACTACTGTTGTTTTTGGAACAATTTGCCCGAATCTGGGCCCTTCCGAGGTCACTCAAAGGCGGGTCCAATATTTACTTTTATTTCGTTTTCTTCCAACATTGGCTGACTTCTACCAGCGTCGTTCGATAAATTCGCTAGTGTCGTCCATGGTCCACTCTCCTCCTACGACATTGGCCAGCTCCTGATACAAGTGCCTGGACCCTTTCGGCCATGGAGGGGACTCCTAGGTCTCGCGCCAAATCCGCGGGACCCGTTGCTCACTCCACAGGAACCCGTGATTGACCTTTCCGGGCTTGATTTTTCCTTCGACTTTTTCTCGCCTTTATGATGCTTGGGTCTAGGGGTTGAATTGCCCTTAACAGAATCACCCTTGCTGCACTGTTGCCGTTGGCGTTCTTCATCTCCGGGAATGCCGTTGCATGCCGTTATGGAGCTAGTATGGGACAACGCGTACATTTATACATCAATATAATAATATTACATACCAGCCAACATGACCTTAGACCAGAACATTGCTGTACCTCAGCAGAAGGATCCCATCCTACCGTGCCTTATTGTCTCCAAAATCCTTCGGCACCTCAGGACCCCAGATGGAGATTGGCCCGACAGGTTCCCTACGAGTGGGATTATCCTCATTCACCACGTCTCCATCCGCGTAATGCTCGATCTTGAACCCACTGCTATCATACCAATAATCAAAAATCTGACTGCCCAGGATATGCCGCCCTACTCCCCAAACCGACTTCCACCCTTTCTTGGCAAGATACCGGTGCCCCATGAGCTGCTCGTCAAAGTCCGCCACCTCGAACGAGGTGTGGTGGACGTACGTCTCCCGAACGTTCGGCGGCGCCCGCTGCAGGAACAAACTGTGGTGGTCTGAGAACTCCGCCCCCAGATCCAGATGCATGAAGGTCAGGACGTCGACGTGCGGGAACTGCGGCAGGTTGAGAACATCTGAGTGAACGAAGTTGAAATTCGACGTGTAAAAGTCGAGCTCGGTGTCGAACTCGCGACACACGTACCCGTAGTGGCCGAGCTTGTGCACCAGCGCAGGCGCCTCGCGGTACCGCTGGAACTGGCCGAGCCGTTTCTTCTGAAACGGCGTGTTGTACGGCCCTTGCGACTCGTGTGTCGCGGAGGGGGGCTGGTCAGTTGACGTGTCGACGCTGCGCTCGGTCTGCCCGTACACGACGTGGAAGAAGGTTCCGTTCGGCCGAGCGAAAGTTATCATCTTGCCGCCGCCGGGGGCCTCGTCGAGGTCCTTCAGGACAGCGCCCGGTAGCGCTGCGGCCTTGTTGAAGTTGGCCTCGTCCTTGGCTACCCAGGCGCCCCCTAGGAACCGTGATCGGCCGGTTTTGCTTTGCGAGGCAACGTAGACGTATGGGTCTTTGCCGTACCCGCGGTAGTAGATGGTATTTCCCTTACGTTCTGCTGGGATAAAGCCAAAGTCTTTGGCGAATTTGTCGAATTTCTCGACATCTTTATGTTCGAAGTAGACGTGTGCGATGCGGGATAATTGGACTTTGGACGGGTTGTTGGTCACTGTAGGGATTGAGGACGGTGGGAGGATCCAGTCCTGCCATGATTTGGGCAGACGGGCAATCACGTCGAGGATAAATAGAGACATTGCTCCTTTGGAATTGCGATGTGCGATTTACCAATGTCCCGTGGTATTTAGGCCTGATAGATGCAAGCTAAGCTGTATTGTTTTTCTTCAATCCTGGAATGATTCTAGATAAAGTGCAAGAATGAAATGAAGAACTGTCTTATTTCTAGATTATATCTGGGTGAGCTGAGACTAGTATGAGCTGTTAACCTCGCCATCTCATGTGTTCCCGCGGGAGAATTCCCAAGTTACGGACATCAAGACTCGCCGCGGCACAACTTCGGAGGTCACTCAAGGTATACACACCCTGTGATTTACACACTATGCAAAATGTTAATATGTTCAAGCCTGGTATCAAATAGTTGTAGACTATCATATACTTTCCTGACAGTCACCGTTTCACACTCTGCATTTCCAGTTCTCCAATGAATACCGACGTTGTTATTGTTGGCGGCGGCCCATCAGGCCTGACTCTAGGGCTTGCTTTGGCAAGACACCAGGTTAAGGTATTGAGATATCTTATATTACCGCAATCGCTGAGAAATCAAACTAATTCTGTTCAAGTCCATTATTCTTGAGAAAGAGCATGATATCACCCATGATCCCCGAGGAGTCGTACTCACAGGTGATGCTCTTCGGAGTCTATGGACACTAGGACTGGGGAAGCATGTCTCCTCGATAGGACAGGGTCGGTGCTATATTCAAGCTTTCAAGCATTTTCAAAATCAGTAACTAATGTTGCCTACCTGGTAGAGCTGCACTCGCTCAATTTCCACACAACTACCTATCAGAACGAACCTTTCTACAAAACCATACTTGACTTTGACGCGCTCGAACATGCTCTGCCGAGTACCATCTTGCAGAGCCAACCGAGGCTTGGTAGGATTCCTGAGCTCTGAACCTCGTATAATTTACGATAGATCAAGTCTGACTGACTGTGCAGAGTATTTCCTCAGGCAATTGGTGGCCTCCTCAGAACATTGCACCCTCCAATCATCCTGCGAGGTTATTGGACGCGACGAGCACGCGAACGGAGTGACTGTCCACTACCTCGATAGCGAAAAAACACCTAGCCAAATTCACGCCGCCTGGCTGGTCGGTGCAGATGGGAAAAGAGGCATCGTCCGCAAACATTTCCTTGAGCCGTCCGCGGGTGTCCGCCAGGAACCGGGGATCTTCGAGTACGAAGGAATTTGGATAGCAGCCAACCTCAAAATCACCCTCCCCACGCCGCAAAGCCACCCCGACCTTGCGCTGTGGGCGGCTGGACTTGACCCAGAGTCGGTATACGACCTCTTCTGGCCGGCAAACTGGCACTTCTGCCGTCCCCCAGGGAAGCCCATAGCCTGTGGTCGATTTGGTCCGCATTCGGAGCGACTGTGGCGTCATGAATTTGCGGTTCCAGAATGGAACGACTCCATGGATGCAAGCGCCATCTTTTGGGAGAATCTGATCCCGCTCATCACCCGGAAGATCCGGCCGCTTCACGGCGGCTGTCCCGTAGAGGTGACTTTTCCTCGGGATTGTATTGAGGTGCTTCGCTGTCGTCCGTTCCGCTTCAGTCACCGCGTGGTTAATAAATGGTTCGCCGAACGGACCGTTCTAATTGGTGATGCGGCACATGTCTTCCCGCCGTTCGGCGGGCAAGGAGTGGCATGTGGTGTTCAGGATGCGGTCGGGCTAGCCTGGCGATTGGCGGTCCTCACCAAGGTCGGCTCACTTTCGCACTCGCAGGCTCGACAACACGGTCTTCTTCAGTCCTGGGCGAGTGAACGTCGATTGGGCACTGACAATTCTGCTCGGCTGACCCGGCAAAACGGTGAGTTGTGCAATAAGGAAAGCTCATGGTCATTATCGGTTCAGCTCGCCTGTGTGAACATTGTCCAGGGGTTCCTCGGGGCCCTGGGGATGCGTTTGGGGCCGTTTGGGAAAGACAGTCAAGGGTACCATGGTTGTGTCGGGGGTGGCTTCACTGCGGAGCACGGCGGAGGGTTCAAGCTGGGCCAGGTCTATGTTCAAACAAGTCTTCCTGATAGTTCTACCTCGAAGGTCGAGCTGTCTGACCAGGCGCTGCGGCGCATTCCTACCATTTTGACTCTTCTTGTCGTCGCATCCACCCAGTGCTCCAAAACGGAGCAGGAACTGGTCGCTCTGCTTCAGGTGCTTCGGCAATCTGGAATAGATCCTTCTGTATTATCGGAGATGTCGATTTTGCAGTTCGATCCTTCCGACTCATCTGACCACCTCTCCGGTGGGAGCCGGTGGCCTGTTTCTCGTGTTGCCTCTGCGGACCTTCTTACTGGGTACCCCGTCCGGCCAGGATATAGCTCCAGCCAATTCATGCGCCGCCTTGGTGACTCTCGCGCTCGATATGTGATTGTCAGGCCGGACAACATTGTTTTTGCCATGAGCAGAGACCTAGGTGGCCTGAAGAGTAGCTTGGACGCGCTGGCAAGGAGTCTTTGTTAGAAACCGGCTGATTTGATCTCAAATTTTCCGTGCTATTGCTACTGCTTGCTCTATTGTCTCATCCTATCCTGCTGTACAGTATCTGCAAAATCTAATATTACAAGAAGCAATTCTTCATATTCAAGTGTGCATTATCCCAACCTGCCAGAGGCCTTGAACATTATTCCACGGTTCATCTACTCTGATGTACACAGGGCACCTTGCCAGAAACTATCCAAGACCTATAGATTGGCAGAGACGACATTTCATACTGCTTATAAACTTCGGATGTTACATTTATTTCTCAGCCATGAAAATAGCATTCTTACAGGATAATCCAATCCGTCCGTAGTGATGTTCACCCAGAATCGAGGTATTTGCGTGATCATCCTGCTCATAATTCTCTACTCAATTTTGATGTCGGTCATACCTATGCTGCAACGGTTTAGGAGGGGAACTAACGGCAAGGAGTTGTTGCGCTTAAAATAGGAACCTCTCTGCACTGCTGACCACAAGAGCAATCCATACAATGGATAAAATTGATTCGGCGACATGTGGTAACTCGTTTATTTCATCTTCAGTAGCATCGCGTCTTTCGTAATCGGCCGGCATTGTGTACACCCCGACCAGGGCCGTCGACTTAGAGGCGTTTATCTAGATGAAGAGCTCAGAAGGGGATTCTTGCGAGTATGATTGAATTACGGCGGCCAAATTTAGATGAAAATATTTTCTGGATAAATTTCTGGGACTGAGCGTTCGTCGAACCCTGACTCGACCAATGTACCAGTACCGGCTGACAAAGTCGGTAGGTAGCATTTGAAGTCATGACCCCAAAAATAGATGTGCCTTCGTCTTAGCGGTGTAGAATGGTATAATATCAGCTAGCAATGGGGGTCTACTTTGATGACGTGGCCCTGTGGGTGCCATCGCATTGGCCACTGAGACAATCTGGTAGGTAATCGTGTGGGATGTTTCTACTTTCTGTGATTGACGACAGCACGCAAATAAGGGGCGGAATGATGATGTCTGACAGGATTCAAAGCTTCAAGGGTCAGTCTTCTTGTGTTGTAGATCCATTTTGCCTAGGCTTACGAGGGTGGGGCAGATGGGACGATCAAGCATGCGATGATAAACAACCTGAACATCCAGACACTAGCATACGCGCTACACTCTTCAATACCTTTTAAAGAAGCGTAGTTAGCCATCACCACCAATCGGTCACAGCGCATACTTCAATACAGGCAAAGCCCGCTCAGATTCTGTTTTGCAAAGGTAATCATGGATGAATCATTTATCCTGTCCGAGTTCGACAGGCTTGTCAATTCTGGCACAGTCATATACAGTGACAAGGAAGAAATGTTTGAACATATTGATGGAGAGCTCAAGGTATGCCTCACGCCATGTCTGAATATGGACACATATCCACAGGGATCCTGATCATATTCTCCTAGTTCCAATTCTTGCTTACCTCCGCTCTCGCCAAAAAGCCGACAATTCAGTTGAACCCATCAGCAGCAAATGGAATCGATGAGCTGGATCAGAAGAGAGAGGGAAGCGATATTAGTACTCATGGCTTTGAGATTGGCGAAATTAACACCTCCCACATTCTGGTCGCCAACAAGTTCTGCTGGGCAAGGCCACATCTCATGCTCGTAACCTCTGACGGCTATCAGAGGCAACATGAGAGTCTCAATCTCGACGATATCAGATCTGCATGGTCTCTTTTGTCAACCTTAGACACAGACTACGTTGCCTTTTACAACTGTGGGCAGGATGGAGGATGCAGTCGATTGCATAAGCACCTGCAGCTGATTCCAACTCCTCCAAATCTCTTTGCGTCCTTTCTTAACTCAAAGGATGGAGAGCCACCTCGAGTTCCGTTTGAATGGTTCTATCGTCGCTTGAATCCCAATGACTCGACGCCAGAACGCTTACTAGAGATCTATAATCATCTTCTCGAGCAGTCAACCAAGAAAGGGAAGGGCCTCTCTGAGAATTTTCGCACGGCTCCACCTAACGCTACGTGTCCGCACAATTTTATTCTCACAAAACGTTGGATGGTGGTCCTCCCCAGGCAACGCGCTGCTATCAATAAAGAAGCTGGGGTCAATGCAATCGGCATGCTGGGGTATATAGCTGTTGCCACCCGGAAAGAGATCGATAACTGGATACGGTTGGGGCTAACTGATTCTCTACGGGAACTCGGAGTGGCCAAGCAAGAAGAAGCCTTATAGGCAAGATATCCATGCTGGCAGATATACAGATTTCGGAATGGAGAAGATACAGAAATTGATGACTCCCAGTAGCTCAACACTTATACCAGCCACAGACTGAACCTATACCACAATTTAGACTTGATAAATTTCCATATAAAGGCCCTGGTCATCTCGTAAGAGGAGCATAATCAGTACAATCGTTTGCCATCCCAGAGCAAACAGCCCAGGTGATCGTCGACAGTCTTCAAACAAGGTGAAAGGTCATCTCACAGCATATTGTCCTGGCCTTCTTCAAACACAATCCGGTTTTTCAGCACTCCGAGGCCGGTAATCTCCATCTCGACCGAGTCCTTATCCTTGAGAAATTGTCGTGGGGACTGGAATACACCCACACCCGCAGGAGTCCCCGTCATAACAATCGTATACGCGGGAATTGTGGTGCCTAAGCAGAAAAGCAGAACAACGATTGTTAGGTGTTCTACTCATAGACTTCAATTCAAAAGGGGTACTTACCCTGCGACATCCAACTAAGAATTCTCGCCGGTTCGTAGATCATATCCGTGCTCATGTGAGAGTCCTGCTTGACTTGCCCATTGATGCGCGTCACCAACCGGGCCGTCTTCTTAACCTTGCCCCAGACGGAAGGGTGCACCAGCACTGGGCCAACAGGCGCAAATCTATCAAAGGCCTTGGCGTAGAAGAATTGCCCGCCTGACTGCTCCGGCAGTTGGAAAAAGCGGCAGGATAGGTCGTTCCCAATGGTATAGCCCATGATACAAGAGGATGCCTCTTCAACGCTGAGGTCGCGACACTCGCGCGAGGTCACGAAGCAGAGCTCGCCCTGTTATTCGCGATGTAGGCTTGATTAGACTTATATAAGACTGGCGGACTAATGTGCCCGCAATATTGGACGGGCTTCACAGCAAAACAGGACAGCACTCACCTCCCAGTCTGGTAAGTGGGACGCACAGAACCGGTTCATCGCGATTGTCTCATCGGGACCGGCCAGAGCGGCAGCGGGTTTTGTCCACACCGGAGGATTTGCGGGGACATTAAGCTGATATCCGATGAGACTCTATGTGGAACCCTGTATAGTGATGAACTTACCTTTGCTTCTTTTGCATGGCTCTTGTAATTAAGTCCCACGCAGTAGATCGGCAGATCGTGTGCAGGGACAGGGGGGAGAAGCTGTAGTCGATGTGAGATTGCATTCAGACGTAAGGTTTATTCCTGCGAGAGAGCATTTGCAGTACCTTGGCGATAGACCTAATTTCACTATTTCTCCTCTCCTTCAGGTCCTCAAATGAGCGATGTGCGTTGACTTGTGCCCCAATGACGGGCTCCGTAGAGTCGATATCAGCAAAGAATCTGTCTCCCTTTTCATCTGCAAAGTGGATCAGATATCTAAATTCAGCCATTTTTAGTTGTCCTTTCTTCGGTTCTATCGTTGAGGCTGGTTTCACTTGGTGTATTTTGGGGCAAAGTTAGAGTGAGCAGGAATGCAGGAAATCTGTGGAAAGAAACAAGATCTTGTACAAGAGTGGAAACATGAGATGGTGAAGATTCAGCTTAGATTATGCATCCACTAATGCATATGAAACTATTTTCTCTCGGGTCCTGATCATGATATTCCGTACTCCAGTGGACAGGGTTGAGATTATCCCGCGGAGGATCTTGCGCGGAGAGTTCAAACCCTCCGTTTCTCAGGGCTCGGGCCAAACGAAATAATGCACATAGAAAATAAGGACCTGTAACTCCAGTGCCTGGCTTTTAGTTTTCTCATTTGGTACAATGAAAAGAGAAAATCTCACCTAGTCAATCCACAGCCATGCCATCGTCAGCCCGTATAACCCTTGTTAAAGAACCATACCTTGCACGTTGATCCTGAAGATGAGAACACTGACAGTTGCCTGCATCGCGTTTAGTATAACTAGATCAGCACGTACAATCCAGCTAAAATGACTTTTTACAATATTACCTCCCATCAGGCACCATGCTAGAGATGCTAGAGCAGCTCCAGTTACCCGTCCGTTCAACCTCAATGGGTATTGGTCATGTTCTATTATAAATTACCATAGTTAACCACCCTAATTTTCTGCCCCTCTCCGACCGCAAAAGACCTCCAAATAGCATCAAATGAATCGCATACCTATATACCTTACTACCCCTTAACATCTATAGATTTATGCTTATTATATATGTATTATAGTAGATTAAGTTATTTTAATTAATTATTCTATTTTAGTATGTATATATAGTATATTAACTATATTAAAGAGTACTAAATATATGCATGATATACAGAGTATATACATATATACATAAATATATAGATGTTGCTTCTCAAGCTTAACACCTAATTTATCTTCATTTACTTCTACTTACATACACATGACATTAATAGTACAATGGTCTAGAATTTAGTTCAAAGGGCTTTCGTAGTGGGAGGGTGGAAATTCAAGTGGTGGCAATAATACTGCTAAACAGGTGTTGTACACCTCGAGATTAATTTATGGTTGAGAGTTGGACCTGCTGACCCTTTTTCTGCCAGATCATGCCGACCTTTTTCCACAACACGCCAGGCGGCGAGCCCCGTATGGAAAGACATTCAAACAAACTTCTTTTAAGAAAAGAAAACAAAGCCCCTTCACTGAGTTGGGAAAACGATGGAAATTGTGGATAAAATCAAGTCCCTCTTTCATGTCTCTAGCCGTTCCAAGAACGCTGAGTCTCGAAAGCCGGCCGACAAAGGAAACCCCCGCGATAGATCAGATCGTGACGATGATGATTGGGACCCGTATAATGCCCTTAGCGAAGTGGCGGCTCCGGAACCGGTGCAAAGGCGCACGCCAGCAGAACTGGCACGCCGTCCTTCTCTGGAACAAGGACTTTTGCATACCTCGCACTCGAGATAATAACGGCGAGGAAGGTATCTATGGGACCTTGAGAAGGCTTGCAGCACCAGGGTGTTCGCAAGCGCCATTATCCGGCACCTTGACGTGGCAGAAGTGTTGAGATACCACAGTGTTTCTGGGAACAAATTGTAGTTCTGAACTGGGCGATGAACGACTATCTATTATGATTGCGTTCTCTTTGGACACGTTGTACTGGTCGGCTTGATTTAGCTAAGGGAAATTGAACAACTTGCTGCTACCTCACTTGTGTCTGTAGAAAGACTTGTAGAAATTGGGTGGGAACTAATGACTGAGGGCTAAAGTGCGATGCTATTGCTAATATAAACATTCAGGCACTCTACCGTCGCTCTCAAATACTCTATACCCGACTCCCCGATGTCTCAATCCATTCCCCTCCAGCCCATCGACTTTCCAGCATATTCTTGCGGTAAGCGAGAAACATTCAGCTAGTCCTCAATATCAATGAGACGATAATATTTGGCAACCCGCTCTCCTCGACATGGGCTACTGGATTTCTTCTGGGTCACTGTAAGGAGTCTTATTCTTTGGCCTTCATTATGTAGATTTGCCCAACACTTGACTGCAGAGGTAAATCACTCTCCATCTTGTTGTAGTTATATAGGGCTGCTTACTAAAGACAGAAAAATGTTGAACCCTATCAGGAAGGGCAATATTACTGTAATATTATCCTATTGTCATTACTATTAAAGAATATAAGATAGCTTATATAGCTTATATGTAGCCCCGCATAGACAAACCCATGGTGTTATGTTGAATACACCAGCCCTCACGACACAGCTAGTTGAACGGCTATCCACACTATTGACTGCTATTCTGCTTTCTTTATTACAGCAGGAAGTCATGTGTAGTCTCCATCATATGGCTAACAGGCTTAATCAGTGGAGGCATGGGATAGTTGGCTCTGAAAGACATACCTAGGCCAGTACAAGGTTACAGGGAGCTCGGTGCCAGCTGCACAGGTCACTGGTTTTGTCGAAGGGTTTCCAGAACACCAGGTCAGAGATCCACATCCATCCGGTGAAACATTAACACATCCAGCGAAGCCATCGCCAATCCGATTAATGACATAGTTAAACGTGCCCTGATCACCGGAGACATAGCTCACTTCTACCTGGTGGTTAAATTTCACATCCGCAACAGGTGCGCCTGGAACTGAGCGCTGACCCCCTGGCGCAATACTGAATTGATTTCCCTGTGGTTCTACATCCACTTGGACGTTAAACGGAGCGAAGTTGTTGATACTGATGGTACCAGCATCGGCAGGATGGATTGGACGAGAGAGATATTGTCGCCAGTAGTAGGCTGGATTTGCCAGGGCAGGGCCGACAAGAGCCGCAATTGACAGCACTGAATACTTCATATCGTCGATTGTGTTCGAGGTTAATATTGAAGTTCAATGCAGGTCAATGTCAACTGGGTGAGGATGGTCCTGAAAATTTAGCTATTACACTCTCTCGGTGAAACCTCCTTAATATATGTCTTTGCATCTATGCGCAGAGATTCCAACGAGTGGCTCAATCACGACGTCAATGAAAAACATCATGATGTAATGTTGTCTATCAGTGACTTTCATATCTGGAATAGCTGTCAGTACTCGTGTGGAAATTTGGACCATAGAGTGACTTAAAATGGTTGATTTGTTGATGAAAACGTAACTACATTGCGGAATAGGGTAGAATATACTGTGGTTCCGCCAGAATCCAAAAAGAGATAGTGAAATAGGTTGTCCCAGAGGTTAAGCTTGTTCATTTCAATTGTTAACTACACCTAATCCAATGTAAACTCTCGATGCATTCTCCCAGAACGCTCGGAAGAAGAGGGAACGTACTGCAAACAGCTGTCGAGCGTCTAAACTAAGCGTCATAGACACCGCCCGTCATTCGCTATAGGGGAAAACCAAGGTATGTGTCCACGCCCACCCCAGCAATAATGACATAATTTTCTCTCTACTGACAGCAGAGTTCCCAGTGTGATTCTGAAACTTCCTCCTTTGTACTTTTATCCGTTTTCGTTCATTTTATATCGTGGTTGAAAGATCACGACCTCGTTGGCGGGGATGGGCCAATAATTCTCACGTGACAACCATACCAGCTACCATTATTTGTAATAAGAGGAACTATAAATATATAAGGACACTTATTACCATTATACCCATTGTCCACAGATCAGTCCTCCGGAGGCTGTCTGCTGATTGATGGAGATCTGGCTCCTTGGCTTTTCAATGACGAAGTCTCGAACAGCGCTCCTTGTGCAGTTGCGCAGCAAGTAGACAATCAATATATTATTCGGGGCGTCGATATCGCTAAGATTTGGAGAGAGGTGCGACCGGGCTTCTCCAGGAGACGGCGCCTTGACGAAGGATGCAGAGCCCAGAACAATATCTTATTAGAGGTGTTAGATGAAAGGGGCAATGACCCTAGGCGAGGGGCTGACCGGAACCACGCCATAGAAACGGCCAGAAACTAACTGGTGAAGGATAATTGCCATCTCCCGTAGATTTGTTCAAACAAGAGCTTCCCACTCGGATATCCCAGTGACCACGAGTTAAGGAAAGATAGGGCGCAGAATTAAGTACAGGATCTCGAAAGCCATTCAGATTCGGTTCGGCTGGGCACACTAAACACATTTTCTTGTGTCCTTCAATTTAATGGGAACTGCCCAACGATTCACCTGTGCTAATTCCACAGAAGCCGCAAGCTGCATGGGAAATGTTGGAACCCCTTGGGGACAACATGAAATTGACTCGTCGCCAGACTCGCCACTAGGTGGCGACTATCAAAATGTATTTGCGGCCCGCCCCTCTACCATAGTTCGTCGTGCTCGCGCTCGCTCTCGTATTCTCGTATATTCGTATAAGATGGCCACGCATGTCTGGATGGCACCGGTGGGTGGTCTCACCCAAAGATCATACTTTTATTGCCAATTTCTTTGAATATTGCAAGCGCCGAACCCTCAATCTCAGTTGCTTGCCTGTCCTTGAGCACGTGTGCGCTGCAATAAACGCAATGACCGAGAACAGCGACGGTTATGTCTACAAGCTATACCGTTATATCCCTTCGATTCCCGCTGGTGCCGTCATGGCGGTGGCCTTTAGTTTACTCACTATCAACGAGCTTTGAACAAGACGATAGAACGCTAGTTTACATGGACTTAGGAAAAGAACTATCTGCTCTGTTGGAGGGTGAATGCCTGGCCTCCCTGTATAACAAAACCCTCGCCGACTTTCTCTGCATCCCCCGAGACTCTATACTTCGACAAAGGTACTTTCAGCAGGCTGGGGGGAAGAATAATCCCCTTCGTGCCTGCAGGGGCGGTCACAGTCATATTAAGGAGGCCGTCATTGCCGAAAGACCAATCCACCTGAATGCTACCCTGTGGGACAGGATACTTACCGCGAGCATACTCCAGGCCCAAAGTCTGCGGGTGAACCTTCCACTCCTTGAAGCCGGGCGTTACGGCCTGGACACCCAGCACGTAACGACTCAGATCAGCTGTGGGCCCGGAACCCCAGGCATGACAGAGCGAAGTGGAGGCACCAAGGCCGGGCGTACCGTCGGCATCCAAAGTCTCCCATGTGCAGCCGGTGTAGTTGGTGTGCGATGGATCGCTCATAGGGCCCCAGACGCTACGTAGGAGGTACTCGGCACTGGCCGGATCGTTTGCATGAAAAGCAGCCTTCAGATGGTATCCAGAGGCATAGGGGCTGATCTTCTGCGCCCATCCGCTTGCCGCACTTGCATTGGAGAACGCCAGCGCTCCGGCAGAGACATATAGATCCCGAGCCATGGAAGAGAGAATCGTGCTCGCGGACTGGTTTCCGGTGAAAGGCACAGTGTCGCTGAGGATTGCTAGGGCGTTAGCCTCCTGGGAGAAAAAGTCTTCGTGGGAATCGGAAAGATAGAATGCCTGGAGCTTGTCGCTCCAGAGATTGGTGGCGATCGCCTTTTGCAACGATTGCAGGCGATTCGCGTACATGGTAGCGTTGAGCCCTCCGTCAGCCACGTAGGGTAGCCACTGCTTCAAGGCATATGCGTAGACAAGGTTGAATTTTGATACCACACCGCTCAGAGGAGGATCGTAGTAGTTCCAGTCGCCCCCAATTGTTGCGTCGGAAATGTTGAGAAGCCCATTGGGTAGGGTCTGGCTGTAAGCCCAGTCGAAAAGTCGGCCGACCCTCGGCGTCCAGTGTCGTAGGAATGTTACATCCCCGGTCTGCTCGTAGTACTGCGCCATGGCACTGACCAGACTGAAGGAGTACCCTATCAAGCCGGTGGTATTAGCCCGAATAGGTTCCACCTGCGGCTCTTGTTGCACCTTCGCGGTAGGTGTGAAGAAACCGGGCAGCATCTGCATAGACCCGAGGAGTGCGATTGATCCGTTAATGTATTCCAGGCCATTCGTGCTGGCAAATGCCGTGCGGGCGGTGATGTCTAGGTCTCCCGCGTAGGCGATACGATCACGCCGTGAGCCATCAACGCTGACTGGGAGTGGGTTGGTGCCAAGAAGAAAATCCTTCAGGGCAGACTTGTCTGTCAGCGACGAAGAATACATCTCCATACCGTAAGCCATCAAAGAGGCATTCGCGAACACGGCCCTGTGGCCGAAAGAGGCTCCTAGTCCAAAGGAACCGTAAAAGGCAGCTGTTTGAGAGAAGTCAAGCACTGAATTTCCATCGAGCTTGATCGAAATTTGTGTCACATTCACAGTGGCTTCGACCGTATGCCATTGGTGGAGGGTGACCGATGGGGGCAGAACAGCTGACGCCAGCGGAGGACTTCCACTTTCCGTGGATCCTGCATGAGCAGAGATCGACGAGTTAGCTACATCTACAAAGAGATAGACCCCACTCCCTAGCGTGTCACTCAACACAGTGAAGCCAAATCCACGCACTACCGGCTTCACAGAGAAGGCGACCTTGTAAGCAGACATGGTAGCGGCAAAGTCTGCTGCAAATGGTTGAGGAGCAAGGCTATCCACGAGAGCTCCTTCATCAGTCATAATCCAGAAATCTGGAAGAGATCCCGCGGGAATCTCGTTCAGCTGCACGGTGCGGGCCCCCGTCTCCCAAATCCGATTCAGCACGGGGTCCGAGCAATTAAAGGATCCTGGAAGTTGCGACAAGGGTACCTCATGCACAGCTGGCTTGAAGCCCACAAAGGATAGTTCAAGCTCCCCATCACTCGACAGGTTCAACTTCTGGTACCGTAGGGCGCCTTGGATCAGACGGTTCGTGTAGGTCCTCTTTTCCGTGATGTTGTACCGATTGATGCGGTAAGTGTCCATGGCTGCAGCCAGTGGCAGGGGTCCATCGGCCTATGAAATCAGTAAATGTCAATACGTGGAACCTGGTCGCACTATTTAGCATCCAACTTACCCTGTACGTATTCAACAAGGCACCTGTCTCGCTGTAGCTCATCTCGAACACGGAAGTATTCCCCGATCTCCGGGATACATGAAATGTCCCATACCCTTCAATGTCCCGTCCATAGTCCAGAATGATGATGGATGGAGAAGTACCGTCCGAAGAGAGGGTATATGTAGTCCCATTATGTACCGCGTGAGAAGTCCCGTGGTGGTCCCTGTAGGTCAGGGGTGCAAGAAGGGTGGCACACCCAAAAGTAGCCTGTAGGGCTCCTCCAAAAAGAAGATGAGAACCGAGACGCATTCTGCTGTAGGGTCATGTAAACTGCATCGATATGTATTCAACAGTGTACCAAGAGGGACATTCACAGCGTTTATAGAAGCTTGTGTTTCGCCCCTGTTCCATACCTACTCCGGAAGGGGAGTCAAAAGTCGGCAGGGTTTCTCCACAACGGTTGAAGCCTAATACTAGTTGGGTGGATTCGTCGATACGAGTAAACGAGTAAACGAGACCACACCTCTGAAAGTTCGTACATAATGTAATGGAGGGAATCAACCTGTTGGAACAAGTCGAACACAAATACTCTGCTGGGCTGAATTCCTAACCAATTGCTGAATCCATCAGCAAAATTCACTATAATGAATATGATCAGCAAGATGTCGAAATACTAGGAAGCAGCTAGGCTGCTCTATCATATACTGAGAAAGTTAGCCATAGCTCAGCAAATGACGATAGTCCTTGTTGACCTTCCTCAGGCAGCCTTCCTTGCCCTTCCAGCCCGTGCATCCTCTTTCAACCTTACTTCCACATTAACATGCATCAATCAGGCTTACGGCAAGCTGGAAATTCTTTAGTGGATATTCATTCTTCTAAAAATAACTAGGCAAGAAGCCACTACCAATTTATAGCACAGAGGCAGAGGATCTTAGAAGAATGCAAGGTCCATACTAAAGTCTAGCTGATCACTTATTATGAGCTATGCATGCAAAGACTGCCACCATAAGTGATATGCTCCAGCAAGAAGCCCTATTTACTATATAATCTTTTTATCCTGATATACAGTAAGATCTATACACCTGGATCTTACAGGGGATTATATCTGGGCTGGTGGCTCCTCCTTTCTCCCGTCTTTAAATAAAGAAAAAAAAAGGTTTAATGAGGTACTTGAGGCCCACATAAGGCAGAACCTTTTTATACCTTTCTTAAGACAGCAATAGACTAGCTACCCATCATCAACATCATCATCATCATTATCATTATCATCACTTTGTAGTGATCGGCCAGCCAGCTCAGTGTTCTGGCGAGTTTAGTGTCTGATTACGTTACAGAATCTTGCTGAGCCTCTGAGGCATTTTCTATCCTGTTTCTGTCAACATGCTCCGTAAAGTATGGCCAGGCACGTGACCCACGTACGGACATCCCCCGCTCTGGTATTTATATACTTACCTGTATTCCGACCGTGGCCTGCTTCGTTGTTGCCCTGCCCCTAAACCATATTTCCTTTGACTCAATGAAAATTATGCTCCGTCTCCTCCTGTGAAGTCCCAAAGTTTTATGTAAGCTATTCTTCACACTATCCGCCACCAATCGAGACTCCAGTTGAAATACCTGTTGGCTTTAGGTAGGCTACACCTATTTTAAGTCGAGCGAAGACACAATCAGTTAACACACCACTACCCCACATAATACAGCACTGGTTCCTTTATCATATAGCAACATGAAGGCGGAAGACAGGGACAGCTCCGACCCCCACCTTCCCAAGGTCAACAAGACTAGGCGATTTACGGAGGTGCTTGTGATCATGTCTGTGACGACCTTTATCGCCAGCACTTTTGAAGACATCTTCTTTACACAGGTTGATAGTCGATCTGTTCTCCATCATGTGATATTCATATCATTTTATATGTTGTTTTTTTCCTTCTATGAAAAGTACAAACCTGTGTAGATAATATACATCTTTTTTTCCGAAAACCGTGAAGCATCAGAGTCCCTCAAGGGGTTCTCTATACTTATTGAATAACGGTGTCCTCCTGTCCGCTTGTGGAAAGATGATAGAAACCAGTAATCAGTCTTTGTACCCAGCATATGCTATCAAAATCATACCTAGATATGCATCCAGAACCGCGTGCGCTGTATTGTCAGATCTGTCAGCATGCAGTATTAGTGTGCGACTACGGACTGCCTACAACAATGCAAGTGTGGGCAAGTATTGCTTTGTACCTGAATTCACCAAGGACTAGAGTACAATGTCCAAAACTGGGCGAAACTGGCTAGAGAGGGAGTCTGCATTGACTGCTAGAAAGTTCAACAGAATTGTCATGGTATGCAGGGTGCCATCTCTAAAGTGCCACCTTGTTAACAAAGTTTGGTAGGATACAAATGAGTGTATGTATATCAAAGTACTAGGTACCTAGGTACAGCTTTTGCAGAAGTGACACTGTGCTGTAGCCTAGGTAGGCTACATAAGTAGTATGTAAATAGGGCATACTGCTATGCATGTAACAAACCTCTAGCCCACAGTTAACTCGCCTTAGGCTCACCCATATGGATTTCAAGGCGGATTACTGATGCCATGGGTTGACCCAGAACCCATTGGGTTCGATTAGACCCCATGCGGATCCACCCAAACCCAACCCACAACCAGTCTACAATGGATCCACTAGGAACTAGCTTCCCCCAAAGCCCTAACCTTGATAGGGTAAGCCACTTCTATACCAATGTGAACATCCTATTTGTGTTAAAGTCAGACACAACCACATTAGGGCGGCGCTAGAGTCCTTCCAAAGTCAACTCATCCGTACCACAGAACACATGCTCCAGTCATCCTTACGACTGTCAGCAGCGCATCCTTAGGTTTAGGGCCTTAAAGATGGTCCTCAGCCTAAACATGAGTTCCCAGTTGCAAGTGTTTATTTTGGGCTCGTCGATCGTGCCTGAGCTCTACAGCGCCCACTTTCGCAAATGCCGCCCACCGTGTACTATGCCAAAGCGTAGTTATCCATGCCTTGAACAAAAGTACATCCAAAATGAAGGTTAACTAGGGATTTCTATATGTCAAGATCAATAGTTAAAGACTTAATGAAAAAGATTCAGGAATAATCCAACTGAAAGTCTGCTAGAGACACAGGTTAACTGCCCAGTCATGCCCACACGCCCCCTTAAGGAAAAGATCAAACAGTGTCTCTTGAGAATCCGGTCTTCTAGCTGCGCTTCGTCATCACTTCCATCTCTTCTTCTCCGGTCAAACTCATATGCCGATGTAATTTTCATACCAACTGGGGCCGCCGGAGATGTTTGCACCACAGCTCTGTAAGGTGTTAGAAATATCACTAAGAACTAAATATAAGTGACTGCAGCACTAGTTCTTAGTGTGGATAATGTTGATTGGTGATGGTGATAAGCTGCTTGTTGATCGTCTTACTACAGAACATATGCCGCCAGAATCGAATTACACAGAATATAACCCACCCATCTGATGCATTCCAAGTTTCATTATCAATAGATCTAGGGGCTTGATGACTGTTTGCGGAGTGCAGATCGTAGATTCTGGCCAGGATTGGCGATGTCTAAGTTCAGATCGGGCAAATGTGGAAACGCTCAACCTAGATTTGGACATCCTTGGTACGGTCGTGACTACCTATGAGTGAGCTAATTGTGACTCCTACCAAGACAGTCCATGGACAACTCATGATGACGTTCGATACTACATTGGTCGATATGTAGATGTGTTCCGCAATGACTCAAGTACCGGAGGGCCTATAAAATGGTCCTCGGGTTCCTTTGAAGGCCTCCCTTTTTCGCTTCTCAGTAGAGACAGACACATATAGTGCTGTTGTAACCCCTTCATTTTGAATATGCCCCATTTTTCTTACATTTAACTTGGTACTACAAGTCCTCTTCCCCTGAATTAACACTCCCAGTACTGCATGTTAGTGGCCTTTTGGCTCTCTAAAAGTCATGGATTTGGATCAGCTCTCTGTAGGCTCTATCCTTCCCTATGCAGCGGACGACGTTGCTCCCATTACACAACTGGGCTGGGCTTTTTGCGACGGCACAACACTCAGAAGGGAAGATTTTCCGGATCTTTTTGCCGTGATCGGATACAGCAATGGTGGTACCAAGGACACCTTTCTTCTGCCTGATCTCAGGGGTCGTTTCCTACGGGGTATTTTCTCCATCAGGAGTGTCTACAACGTCCGAAAGCTAATGTCATCTATAGGAGCTAGTGACACGCGCTCACCTGGAACGATAGCAAACAAATCAACGACTGCCAATCCCAATTTTCAAGTCACCATTCACCGAATGCCCGTGTCGTATAGTAACACTTACTATACTGGTGGCGCTGGTGGCTACTATATGAGTGATTGGAGCGATGACAGTCCATATTTCGAAGTTGACAGCGGCGGCGACAAGGAGACGAGGCCTGTGAATGTCTACATGCAATACATCATAAAGACTAAGCCCAAGCCTACTTTACCAGTCGCCATCCTTTGCCCGTATGCTGGTAGCGATGCTACTCATCTAGACAGGAATGTTTGGTCCGTATGCAATGGCAACCAGTACGACGTTGCAGAATTTCCCATTCTTGCCAGCATTTTAGGTACTCGCTTCACGCCCGGTTCGAGTAGCCTCGGTTCCGATATGAAGTCCCACATCCAGTTGGACCACATCCATCACGCTGGCCGATATATTGATGCTACAATCGCTACAATCACGCATGGTCATACAGTGCCTACAGCCCAATTCAATGTGCCAAAGCTATCTGGAATCTTTATTAGGGGAAAGGACGAGGGGTCACAAAATGATCCTGATGCCAATTCTAGAGCCTTACCTCCTGATGGGACGACCGGACCGGTCGTTGGCTCGCTGCAAGCATACGCTACAAGAAATGCTTCTTCCAAAGGCTTTGGGGTGAAAATACCCCATTATCCAGTCAATGCCACAATCATCGATAATGTTCGCGGATATGACAACATTCGTGACCATGACTACGTCGACGAGTCGATATGGTCAGGAGGAGCTGCTGAATCGCGTCCCGTAAACAAGTACGTGAGATATTACATTCTGACCAGCCCACCTACTGTGTCCGATGGCTTCCCACTGGGCGGCATTGTTGCAATTCCAGGCACTGTTCCTCCAAACCCGTTGTTCTGGGCAGCCTGTGATGGTCAGCGGCTGCTCATAGCTCAGTATAAGGCTCTATATCAGCTCCTCGGAAACACCTGGGGACCAGCAGATGGCCAATCATTCACCCTGCCTGACCTGCGAGACACCTTCTTGCGGGCAACCGACCTGACACCTGCAGGAGTGCAGGACCAGTGGGGTGACCCCGACCGGGACAAGCGAACAACTTCTGATGGGAAAACTTCCCAAACAGGGACAGGATCCCAACAGGATTTCGCTACAGGCCTCCCTCAGAACCCGTTTCATCTGCCACTCCATATACCCTGTGATGATCGCGACAATGCTGCTGGTGGAGGGAGTACCCATACCGCACATTTCAATTTTGATGGAGTGACGACTACAACTCTTGGTGGCGATGCCGAAACCGCACCTGTTAGTCTTGCTGCACGCTTTTATATCAAAATTGCTTCGGCAGCGTAGTTGTATTGGGAGAATTAGGTAGTCTGGAAAGGATGGACAGATACTGCTTATATTAAGGTTCCCGGAATACGTTGATACGCAGCTGAGCGTAGTATGAGGTGGCTGGAGAGGAAATGTGTTCCTGCGTCTTTCATAGAACTATATTTCACTGGAATAGGCTCTCGTTGATAGCGAAAATCCAGCCGAACTGCGTTTTAAACCTGTCTTCCAGGTTGGTCACGCTTTAAAAGCGCCTCGCCAAAATTCAGATCAACGCACCTCAATATCCTACTCCCACCACAACTTCTCATAACGTCCCCATCACCAATCCTGAACTCCATTAGGGGACTTAACCAGTGGATAATGATCACCGTGCGTTTAAGCCAGCAATGACTAATGTATGTCTGCCAAGCATCATGGATGAGGCTCTACAAGACGGCTCTTACAGTTATTGTTGGCCATCGTGCTATGCCGCCCTGCACCCCCCATTCTGACCACTGTATTAGGCGAGGGCAGTGCCCCCAGTGGTCTAGTAGGGATGATCTAGGTATTATCTAGTTAATCTTATTGTGCTGTATTTGATTATACCATTTATAGAGTCCTAATCTACTAGTATAACTATGAAACCTATATGCACCTATTAGGATCAGCGCTATAACTTCAGAGTTCCTCCTACTCTACAGGCTAGGACTCTAGGCCACAGTGGCCACTGTAGGGCTCTGTCTTATAGAAGTAGAATTAATAACACTTCTAGGCCCAACCTTAACTAAATTCTAATACAATTTTAATAAATCGAAGCTTAGCAATGAGAACCATCATCGTGCACATCATAAGTGACTATCATGAAGAGAAGTGTTACGAAACAGCTAACAGGGCCCCGAACGAATGGCTATTGGCGAAAGTTTTTTCGTGACTACCGATGAGCATGAAGCATTATTCAGTGTGCAACATTCCAGAGCATGAGGATTATTAGGTGGTTGTGGTTGTCTAAAAGCAGGCAAGGTGGGGTGGTCGGGAATGGGGCAACATTTGGCTTCTAGAACTACGGGGATTCTCAGGTGGGGATTCGGGCGGATAATTTGATCAAGCCGTCCCGACCATGTTGCAGAAATCCTCCCGTTTCCCGACATCTGTAGTGGTGGACCCTGTAACTCTAACGATGGTTCAGGATTATATATGGTTCCGCTGAATACATCAGATTTCTAAGTCATTCTGGAGCAAGAAACCTAGTCCGACCGAACAACAGTGCTGCTTGGATATAGGAACACTATTTTTAATTCCAGCGGAGATATTATATATTTTCTCAATTCCGGCTTCTCAAGTCGAGAATTCTCTGTCTTCAAAGGCACCCTACCAACATGTTGTCGATTAACATTCCTGCATACTCAAAACCGTCCGGCTACCAACTTTCCGATCTCCCCAAGCCGGAGATTCAGGACCCAAAAGATGTTCTTATCAAAGTTCACGCTGCTAGTATAAATCCAATCGACGTGAAAAAGGCCGATGGTATATTCAAGTTTCTGCAGAAAGACGCGTATGTGCTTTCCGTCCAGATGGCTGAAAGATGGCTCACTCTGAACGGGTCAGGTTCCCATACAAGATCGGCTATGATTGCGCCGGTACAGTTGCCGAGATCGGATCAGGCGTGACGCGGTTTAAAGTCGGAGATGCGGTCTACGTCAGATTGCCGGAGGCATGTCGAGGTATTGTGATGATCGACAAGAGCTTGTCATCGTACTCGAGCTGACAAAATCAAATCTAGGGGCGTGGAGCGAATACGCCAAATGTCCAGAGGAATACATCGCTCTCAAACCACAGTCGTTGTCATTTGAGAGCGCAGCCTCAATTCCATTAGCAGGATTGACAGCTCTACAGGCGCTGAGGAAATATGATGGCGATCTTTCCGGAAAGACTGTATTTGTACCCGCTGGATGTATGATATACCCGCTCATCTTATTTAGGTTGTCTGCTAACTGAATGGCAGTGAGTGGGACCGGTCTATACGCATGTCAATTTGCGAAGCATGTTTTTAACGCTGGGAAGGTGATCACCACCGTCTCGACATCGAAAGTTGCCAAAGTGGACGAACTCTTAGGAGAGGGAACCGTTGATCAGAGTAAGAAGTCGGTCCCAGGACTTACCATGCAATAAGTGCTGACTCGATGCAAGTAATCGACTACAAGAAGGTCAATCCAAAGACTGTGATTGAGCACGGTACTGTTGATTTCTTGTTCGACACAGCCGGCGTCGCCATGGAATACCTTTGTTTGATGCGACCAAAGACTAGCTGGGTTGTGTCTATTGCAACTACACCTTCAGGGAGCCAGCTACAGGATTTCCTTGAGCGCGGCACCTCTGTCCCAATATATGTCAGACTCGGACTGAATCTCCTGGATTCCATCCGGAAAATGCGCGCTCGACGCTACGGTGTTAACTATACATACATGTTCCTGCATGAGAATGGCAAGGACTTGGACGCGATGCGGGAATATGTTGAGGATGGTAAATTAAAGACAGTCGTGGGCACTACAGTGGATATGTCCGATATTCAGGATGTGCGAGCCGCCTGTCAGGTTGTATACAGCAACCAAGGGGGACTTGGAAAGGCTGTGATTAAAGTTGCTCAGTCTGAGAATTGAGCATGAGTACTTGCGATGTTTGTACGCATCAACACACCCTGAGGTGACGATGGTACTTCTTTGAAACTGTGCTGCGGAATGTTTCGCTTTGCTGTTGGTTGTCATTTAATATTTTGGTGACTTCAGTCAACTTCTATACTACTCTAATTTCATAATATATTAATAGGTAGTAGCGTCTCAAGCACCATTAACAAATGCTGGTAATAGAACATTCACCCTAGCTCTAGTGAGAAGTATCAGGCGCTACAAACGACTGATCCTGATTGATCTATTGTTGTACTATACTCGACATTGCATATATTCGCGCGATTTGCCCTCGATGGTTTTGAAGATAATCCATCGGTGATTGAGCCTAGCAGTTGACATTGCCACCACCGCATGGTTTAGGTACGGAACTAGATGCTCCAAAAGCTGCTGATCAGCATTCTAAGATCCTAAGGGACGTATAGGGATCTTAGCATCCACAAACCCGTTCTCTCGGATATCGGAACGGCTACAAATTGTAGACTGCCTCCATAGTCGCTTGTTGTGCTAGGTTAAACGTTCAACTTCTCTCCAGTAATGAGAGGCCATATGGAGCGGCCTGGGCGGCTTAGGTATATACCGAGGATCCACTGAGTAGGCCTAGGTTCGGGACAACAGTCTATCCGCGTTTGCCACGTGGGGTTGATCAGGGTCCTACACGGCGGAAAAGCTTATAGTTTTATCCTTTTCATACAACTATTATTTCGAAATCTTGACTAGCTGGATCAAGACAAGGCTGCGAGTGTGCATGAAGATCTTTTGGCCTCATGCGGAAGAGGGAAAAAGGGGACGACTATGCAGGTATTTCTATTGCGTCAAGTCACGTGATCCTGTGTATAGGTATCTTCGCCATTCCCCCTTGCTCCCTTGCTAGCTAGTCACCAATATCATCGTTCTCTCTCATTTGGCTCCACAGTAAGCCTGAAAGATATATGAGGATTGTGGAGAGCCAAAGTCTCTTGGTGTACGGAGTATAGAGATCTAAATCTCCGCAGTTTTCTTTTTATTCTTTGAATCCATTCTAGTACAGTGAAGAAACAGAGGACAACAAGAATAACACGACCCGCTGTGATAATGGCAGCGTTTGTTACGGAATTTTTAAATCCTTGCAATTATATGGGAGGAGTGAGTTTTGATCCTGAACGAGATATACCAGACTTGTCAGGCAAAGTTGTTTTGGTGACTGGCGGTAAGTCAGGCTTCCTGATTCCCACCAGAATCGTCGGGGAAGGGTCCTAACATTTCTAGGGAATGCTGGGCTGGGGAAGGAATCTATACTCCAGTTAGCGAAGCATAATCCAGAGAAGATATTTCTTGCGGCGCGCTCGAAAGCAAAGGCAGAAAGTGCTATTAGTTCCCTCAAAGAACAGGTCTCGAATAATGTGAATATTACGTGGCTTCCTCTGGATCTGTCATCCATTCAATCCATCACAGATGCAGTGCAGCAATTCTGCGCAGAGTCATCACGGCTCGATATCCTAATGCTCAATGCAGGTGTGATGGCTCTTCCACCAGGGCAAACAGAAATGGGCCATGAGATTCAACTTGGTACAAACCATACTGGCCACTTCCTTTTGACAAAGCTCCTGCTCCCGACCTTGTTGAAGACTGCTCAGGAGCCGGATTCAGATGTGCGAGTTGTTTCATTATCTTCAATTGGACACAATCTCGCACCACCTTTTGAATCCGTCCTGGATCAAGACAAGTTAAAAAAGGTCCATACAAACCTTCGATATGGCGCCTCCAAGGCAGCCAACATTCTGTTTGCTGCTGAGCTCGCAAGACGTTTTCCTTCAATCACTGCTGTATCCGTTCACCCGGGTATCATACTCACGGACCTTTACAGCCCTGCGAGCGAGCACTCTACCATTGCTGCCTTGAGTTCGAAGTTCCTAGGGCTTTTAGGAACGCCAGTCCATGCAGGAGCTTATAACCAGCTATGGGCCGCCACAGGTGCCAAGAAACAGGAGCTCGTCAATGGAGCATATTATGTCCCAGTGGGAAAGCTCAAGGCTCACAATAAATACGCCAAAAACGAAGAGCAAGGGCGCCGTCTCTGGGACTGGACTGAGGCTGAGTTGCGCAAATTTGGAGCTTTTACTTGAATTATTCCTGTATCCCACTGTCCACTTTGGCTTCCTTTTTACACGGCTCTTACCTCACCCATATTTCATGTCCTTTTGATTAAACATATTATATGATAATAACTGAAACCAGTTTCAAGAGGTTGTCTAAAAAGCGAGAAGACAAGCTCGCCCTTGGATTTCTTACTGAGTTCATTGTAAGATATGTTTCAACTTAATCCGCGGAAAATACAGTTGAAGAATATAGGCGAAGGACGTGAAAAGAGGAAAGGAGTTACAGAAGCCAAAATCTTGAAACAGACGAAAAGAGCAAGCTAGTTGTGTCAGTCGAGCCAGACACACCTTATGTGGAGGCGAACATGCTTGTGCTGCGAGTATGAGTAGCACGGACCGCGGAACAGTCAAAATGTATATGTATACAACGAATAGAGAGTGATCTTTGTTTGTCTTGGAAGTTTCGATGATTCGGCCAGACGGTGTCCATAACATCCCCAAATTAGATTTGCTTTGCCCGTAAGCCTACAGGTCAAGTGGCGGCGGTCGATAATCATACATAGTAAGCAGCCCTAGCACATCGAATCACCATCCTTGACCTGCACTAATACACTACCTAATTAGTGCCTGTTATCTAACACGTGTGTAGTGGCCCAGTAGTTCAATGGCGGCTATGGGACAAGAAACAATGCTGTTACCGAGCAATACATCAGGTTATTGCACATAAACATTATGCTGCCCCAGGACAGCTTATCCAGTGAGCAAGTACATCTTTCCACGTCATCATAGAGCCCCGTAACTCATTCAGTTATGGGCATGTCCAGTATTGATCCTAAGCCCAAGCCTTCGTCGTTATCGCAGCGATGGGAGAATGTGGTGCGCGTTATGTATGTAGGCAAACCCTCCATGGCAGGGGTGTGTCGACTGACCCAAACAGTGTCTGGCTGTCGCTGAGTATATGTGTCGTCCTGTCTAATAAATGGCTGGTCAACGAATTAAACTTTGGTACGCCTACCCAGCTACCATACATTTACACCCGCCCATAGGATCTTTCAGGAGGTGTGGATGCTTTTTTCTGACTTGTTCTCTGGCTACCAGCATATCGTGAGATAATTATCTGTATGGAAGAACGCATGTGTCTAACGTCAGTCACGTAGCAACCTTTCTGGCCACCTGCCATATGCTGTTTGGCACTCTGGTATCCTCAGTTTTGAGAGCTTGGACTGGCTTATTCGCCAGGAAAACGTTAGATATGAGCACCCGTGAGTATTTATATCTTGTCGTGCCCGTGGCCCTATTTCTCAATCTGAGTATCATCTGCGGCAACGAGGCCATGGCCTATATCAGCATCACGATGATCCAGACGCTCAAAGGAACGTCACCGGTCACGGTGTACCTTGCCACGTTACTCTTTGGGATGTCCAGATTTGAAACTCAACGGGCGGCAGTGCTTTTGATTATATCCCTCGGTATCTGTGTTGCATCGTACAGATCCATTCAGACCAGCTGGTATGGAGTGGCTGTCCAGTTGATGGGTATTGGTTCGGACTCGCTCCGGCTAGTTTTGATGCAAAGAATTCTGGATGCCTATGCCGGATCATTTGATCCATTGACCCTCTTTTATCACCTTGCACCTGTTTGCGCCCTGTTGGGCGCAATGTTCACACTATTTACAGCTGTTCCATCTATTGTCGAGCTCGCCAGTGTATGGAAAATACTTCTATTGAACTGTGCATTGACATCAGCACTCAACCTCTCCGGTCTCGTTGTTGTGAGCAACCTAACCTATCACTGAATCATGTCCAAGGCTCATATGTGGCGCAGATCAAGAACACTTCTTCTCTCTCATTAAGTGTGTGTGGTATTCTCAAGGATGTGTTTCTGATTGCTGCATCGTGGATAATTTGGAGAACAAATTTCGAGCTTCGTGAGATAGTGGGCTATCTGACAGCGGTTGGTGGGTTGTTTCTGTGCGGGCGGTTAAGTATACGTTCCCACGATTAGCTAGACTCTCCTACGACTACCGGTGATTCATCGTCTAGAAGCCAAGGCACTGAGCTTCTGGAACATTGGGCAACAGATCCTGTACATAAAATTTGTCATTGCCCTTCTCTTTCATTGTTCACTTCAAACTCTAGGAACACGCCCCCTTTCTGGGCCGAGAACACTTGAAATCCCCTTTCGGACACCTAAGTACCTTAGGAAATCAACCAGGTGCTATACGGCCCGTTCGTTATTGCCCATACATTCTTCTTGGACAATTCATTCCTTCTAGTGAAGCGTGAAGGAATAGACTTCAGATTGGTAACCCATGTACATTACCGAGTTCTGGCATATTCATCTTGGCAGGCAACAGGGTGTTTACTTCTACTACTGCACCTTGCACTATATCGAATATTGGCTGTAAAGTCCACCTTGCTCCTCGCGGCGAGGTCGTCCCACCCCTCCACAACTGCAATCTCACTTGAGATCTCCCCTGCTTGCTTGTGGTGATGGAAGACTTCCGGGTTTATTGTCAAACATCTCAAGGTTCCGTTCTTACACCAGACACGAAAATGGTCAGTGATGATCTTATCCATTCCATGATGCGACAACTCGTAAAGCTTGGTTGCCGCCGCTGTTGTGAGGGCGTAGGCGTATGTACAGATGGGAGCAACAGATTTATGAACCATGCGGAGATGCGGAGGAAAGTTCGTCAACCGACCATCATTTTCCCGGTAGACGGATGACGCTGGGAGTGTCTCGTCCACAAATGATGCTGGATCGTCAGGAATATAGTCACCACAGTGGCCGAGCCACAGAAGATCCCAGGCCTCACCATAGGGCGACCGTTCGCCCCGGTCCGTCGCACTGGTGACCTGGCGAATCACGGGTGAGAGACGCAGCAACTGATTCTTCACGGCGATATCCCAGTCCGCATCATCTTCCATGATCAGTACTGTAGCCCATTGCTGGGATATGATCTCTTGCCAGACATTGAGATGGCCTAACCAGCAACGGGCCTGGCCGGGGCCCATTTGTATATTTCTTCCCGGCACGCCCACGCCTCGAAACGTATCCACGTCACTATCAGTCCAGTCTGGCTGGGACAGGATGTCAAGCTGAAGATGTGTGTAGTCTGCTGCTTCCAGAAGCCCGCCTAATCGCCAGGCAGTCCCGGTAGACACAACTGCGATCTTTTCGAACTAGGATGCCATGTGAGCATAGGATCCTCTTACCGTCCAAAAGATAGACAGGGAAAGGGAACGAAAAATAGCATGGCACGTACCCCAAGGGTATCATTGAGAGGTGCAAGCACAGCTCCAGAGAAACCAATACGACCCAGAAAGGATTTGAATTCAGCTTGGAATACGTTGCATACAATAAGAACGAAGGCTGCAATCCCGACGATGTTTCTCAATGTATGAATGGATAAAGCCTGGCAGCGTCTCATATTGCATGCACCACTTCAGACATAACCTGTTTTCAAATGATGGTGAGGATTTAGCACTATAACGCGGTTTTTCCTTTATCTGTCAGGGGCCCAGTATTCATCCCGTTTGGGAGGGTGGACTCGCCAATTCCGCTGTTAACCTGCCGAATAAGCCTGCAGGTAAGCATCTAAGCATGCATGATCGAAAAGGACTCGTTGATGCCACATGTCGTCCTTAAACTTCCGTTGTGGTTGCGGCGATCAATATCATAATACTGTCAGCCATGCGAAGCAATGACCATCAATGCAGGCTCACCCTCAGATACTAGGTTTCTCAGCGTATGCTTGATTACGTCCCGGGAACACAGGCCTGATAACCGACTTTTCAGTTCTGTGTAAGCGGATGACTCTTGAGGCCAGTCTCAATGTTATAAATTGATTCCGTACACCTGGTGATTCCGTTGACACTTGCAACAACATCAACATCAAAAACGAATTATCAGATAACCATCGCCTCGTTTTACTGTTTTAAACTTTTGAATCTAACTTCAAAATGAAGGTCTCCTTTATCCTGCAATCCATCGGAACTTTCCTCCTGGCCGAGTCGATCTTGGCCGTTCCCCTCACGCCCCGCGCGGAAGCCATGACAACTCGCGACTCGAACAAATTCCTTGTCGGCCGTGCGGATGCGGACACTTTCTCCATTGAGATCCAGGCCGGAGACGACGGCAAAAATCAGGAGGGGCCTGTCATCATCGCTCGCGACCCTGATAGCTGCATTATTGCTCGGGACTCCAATGGAGACGTTGTCGCCCGTAGTCCCCGCTGCAGCTAGGTTTTACGAGATGCGACACTGAGGCGATACATCATAAGTCTGAATGACAATTCAAAGGATTCGCCCATATTTGTTCGTTTGACAGGAGGGGAGTGGGAGAGGGTCTCGCCAGGCGACGTAACGCAGCGATCAGCAGTGAGGATTTGGGCTCATGTACGGAGTAAATACGCTCACATCCAGACAAGTTCATAGTGTTGGAATTGAGAAGTTGCTCTTAGAAAAGCTGCCCAATGGTGTAAGCTGTAGCATAAGTCCAAAGTTGTCGGCCAATTTGCCATGGTATCTTAGGCCTTTCAGAATGACCTGTTGGCTGTCCAGAAGAATATGATCTAAGGTACTTAAGAAGTCCAATCGGAGGTTATTGTAAGCGCTGCTCTCACTCCTCCTGTTCCCCAAGGCTGAGAAGAGTATCGTCGAGTCTAAGTGCAAAGCGACTGGATCTGCTGTTGTGATCAACCATATGGGTGCTGGGGCGGACTAAACTTACGACGTGGTAAGGACAAATCGACAAGCAATTTGAGAAATTATTTAGACAGTCATGTATATAGAAGTGGGCAGACGGCTGTCACCTCTCGAAGACACTTTGCTGGACGCTATTAATGTATTCTAAGGCCTCTGATCTCCGTTCGTCTTTTTCAACCCACGAACCATTTTCATTGAAAACCATCGTCAGCCGTGTTGCCTCTGAGTACTTGGGCCACACCGGGTCATGCTGGTTCAAACCTATGTTTGGATCCATCGCTGTAATGAATCCTGCCCACATAATCCCGATCAAGTGTGACATTTGGCGGAGGCCCTCGCCTTTGCCAGTGAACGGATTCACGTCCCAGCCTATGCCGTCGAAGTTCTGGAAGACCGGTCCAATCTCGGCACCATGACGCACCCCAAGCCTTTCATCATACACAGAGGACACCATAGCATCGAAGCGGAAGGCATAGCATGTTGCAAATGCTGCATAGCTTTCACACATGAGCCTTGCTCCAGCATTGTTGGCCAGGTCACCCATCAGCTGTTCAATGCGTTCAAACTCCGCATGACTAGAAATGGATATTCCTTCAATCGGTGGGTCTAACTTGTCATCACCCCTTGGCACTATTGGTGGGTAAAGCCCCATCAGGTGATCGACCACAGTTGTTGGGAATAGGACGTGATCTAGCGCTGCAGTTAGTCACAAGGCAAGGTTGCAGGACCCAGCCACGCATAATACCTATCAAAAAATCTCGCAGATCAGTCCAGTCGCGTACAGACTCGGGGATCTGGTTGCTGCCTTCATGAGAAACCACGCCGCTAATTACTGGTACCTTGACCATCCGAGAATCCTTTAGACTCAGACTCCCATAATTCGCAAGAAAGTTTCCGTCGATGGAAGGACCGCCAAAGGCCTCGGCCATGCGACCTATTCCATACGGAGATTTTTCGAAGGCAATGTTTATTTCGTCGTAAGGGATGTATCTCAGGCAGTCCAGTGAGTCCTCGGCTTCGGCGCACCTTGTTGAAGCAACCAAGGAGTCATACAGTTCTTGTGCAGGAAAACGCCGGGATGATGTCTTTTGCACTACAGATCCACTTTGCATGATTGCAGCTCGGAACAGGCCATCGTCTCGTCCACCATAAGCAGCGAGGTGGTAACCGACATCCCTGGCGCCAGAACTGCCTCCCCAGAGGGTCACTTTCCGTGGGTCTCCTCCAAAGAACGCGATGTTCTCCTGTACCCATCTCAAGGCCATCCGTTGGTCATGAAATCCAATGTTTGTATTCCCGGTGCCCCTAACTTGACGACTGATGATCCAGCCCCCGACAGATGCCCGGTAAGTAAACGAGACTCCAATAAATGGTAGCCCGGCTTTCGCTGCTGTCGAAACTATGAATGACAGATTGTACCGTTGATTGTCAGAGCCTCCCACCTTAAGTCCAGTACCGTATATATAGACAGCAACCGGTAGAGGGTGCTGATCAGCATTAGTAGGCCGAACAACGTTCATAGTAAGACAGTCTTCTGACTGCGTGTATTTCCCCAAAGCGTTCTATGGACGGTCAGTAATGACGATAACCGATCATCTGTGGATTGGCTTTGCCATACTCCATAGCCAGGACATTGGGGCCCGTAAGTCGTCGCATTACGCACGCCGTCCCAAGATTCTGTCAAAGGCTGTGGATGTCGGAATCGGAGAGGTCCCAAGGGCGGAGCTGCGTATGGCATGCCCAGGAATATGTCTTGATCCAGCGCATCCAAGTGAATGCCCTCATATGAGCCGTTCAATGTATGTACCAGGGGCTTGCGGCCCGAATTAGCCTCGTGGGCAAAGACATGGCGTGGACGAACGAAGTTGAGTATCCAAGCCGTAAGCGATAAGAAGGTTATGACGAGAACAACTTTGGACATAAACGCAAATTTTTCGAGAGTTGAGGAGATGTGGGGGCTTTCTTTTGCCCCAAATTCTGTCCCGTCGGTTCCTCTGCGTGAAAGGGGAAGATACTCCACGCGAGAGTTTTCCTGGGGGCTCATGATCTGCCGAAAGATTGGTAGTTCACAACAGTGGTGCTGGGCCGTGGTATGTATCGAAAGTTCAAAGCTTGCTCAAGGGCGTTGAGATCGATGAATGAAGCTGGAGAGGAAATCTTCTATTGAGTCTGAGAGTCTAGAGGGCCAAGCCAGAGATGCAACGCGTAGATTCATGGCCCTCCCCAGCTACAAAACTCATTCATCAAGCCAAAGCGCACCTAATACCCCCATGTCCTCCAATATTCACTATCAGCCATCCGACTTACGAATCGAGCTAAATTTGCCTAGGAGCGTAAGATACGCGACAACGAAGATGAAACGTGACGAGTGCCATCCCTCGAAATAAGCATACCTTTCTAGAGCTGGTCATCGGTCTGTTTTTGGCCGATGACAAGTGCTTGCTTGGCAAAATATATGCTGGCCAACCGACAAACCGTAAGCATGCATCAAATTTGGAGCAAGCTTATTTTCCTCTATACTGATTCGGGCGTACTAAAAACCCCACCGTAACCCTTGTGCCACCGGCTGATCCGCAAGCAGCCCAGGTTTTCTCTCTCCCTCCCTCTCTTTAAATAAAATAAAATATAAAATATATAAGATAAAAAAAGAAATAGAGAAAAAAGGAAAGAAGAAGAAGAAAGAAGTCCTGGCTTCAGGGAAGTCCTGCCTCAGAAGATATGGAAATCGACGATGGTTTAAGCAAGCAGAGTAAGTCTGCCACAGCGCAAAGATCTACTATAGCAATCGAAGACACCAGAAAATCTAAAAAAGCCATAATTTGACCCATCTTGAGGTTCTCAGTACTCGTTCCCACCATGTAGAGGTTCCTCCCCTGCAAAAGACCCCGTCGGGAGATCCCACGAGCACTGTCCCTATTTGAGATTGAGGCTGAGCAGCTTTCAAATTATCAGCGCACACTGGAAGCTGGGTTCCAGAGTGCCTTAAGAATGCCGCAGCGGCCTCCGGTGTGATCTCGCGTGTCGGCTCTCCGTGTAGTTCGTAGCCCCCGAAGAACTTCTTGACAGAGGGTACAAGCAAAGGCGGACTAAAGTGCATATGAAGATAGCTGCTATTTATCTCAGCTTCAGTGCCATTCAGAGGTGCCTGGTGAAGGGCCGAAACTAAGTGTGTTAGCCGTGAGTCTCCTGGACGAGCCACTTGATTGTGGATGCAAACACGTACTGTAAGGAAAAGTCATTCCAAACAGATTATCGTAACTCCTGGTCACATGCAGTATGGCTTCAGCAAACTGAAGACTTTCAGCCTTGTTGAGGTCAACCAAGCCCCGGATATGACGTTTCGGTAAGAGGAGAACCTCAAATGGCCAGACTGCCCACCAAGGACAGATGGCCATGAACCCATCATTTTGCCAGACAACACGTTCTTTTCTGTCCAACTCAAGTCGAGCATAGTCCTCCAGCAGATGCCTTCCACAATGATCTTTGCGATACTTGCTCATTTGTGCAAGTTCCAGCCTCACTTCATCTGGCATGCTTGAGGTTATCCAGATCTGGCCATGGGGGTGAGTATTAGAGCAGCCTACTATTTCGCCGTTGTTATCAAATATCTGCATATACCTGAGGTTCGTGGTATTCGAGGTGGTTTCGTCTCCAAAGCTTGGGCTGTGACTGGAAATTCTCGTAGTACTCCTTCTCAGGGGATTATCAGGAGAGAGATACCTGGCGTAGACAGTAGTCCAGGCCTCAATGATGGCAAGCACTTCTTCAGGTGTCATATCAGATATAGTGTAGTGGTGATTGGGTGAATATGTAAGAACATAGCATCGACCGATCACCACCTCGGCACGTAGCAGGCCCGAGGTACAGTCTTGCAAGGAGTCTGCCATAATTAACCCAGGCAAAGTCAACTGCACCACGCTTGACGCACCCTTCTTGCACGTATCTGTGTCGTATTCCCCCTCGTCCATCCGGACAGTGCTGTAATCATTCTCGAAGAGGAAAGTACCCGTATATTGGGGGTTGCGGACACCATTAGCCCGATGATTGCCCGGGCAGAGATAGCACTGCAACGTCATCAGTTGGTACCAAAGTTGGTAGCACTGGTAATTCTCACCTTGGGATCGTATGCTGGCTTGTCACCGGACTCCACGGCTTCTTTATGACCTCTGAGGCGTTGTTGTTGTGCTCAGCTAAGGTAGTCCTCAACGGAAGGGTTAGGAAACCTGGGATGGTGCTTACTGCCGAGGTCGCTTGTTCTTATGCGGCGAAGCAAGTAGTACCCAGGAACCCTTAAGTGGGTCAAACCTTCTATGAGCGACGTCGTTGAGTCTGACTGGAACCATGTTTAAGAGATGCTGGAGGCGATAAAACTTGAGAAATGTGAGGAATGGCAAAAAGATGTAAATATATATTAGAGCTTGCATTTAAACGTTGCGTGTATTTACGTATTGCACCCTTCGTGATTTGCCAAGGATGACCTCTAAATGAGGAAGTATTGGCACGGTTCGGCTTATAGGTTTTATGGACTGTTAGCATGCGACACAGAGTAATCATGCAGAAACTAAGGCACCGCTGCTGAAAAGATATCCATTGTGACAAAAGTTTGGTCACGGGGCGTCTGCATTTCTAAGTTTGGAAAGATGCAGTGGCTTGTGCGTCAAAAGTGCTTTAAAGGATTGTCCTCAACTAGGAAGATGTGAGTTGGGGAGGCTCAGCGTTCACCTTACTGGTTTAAAAAGTGCTTGCTATATTGCCTATATTGACCAGTTCCTGTAAATTAGAGAACTAGGAGCTTTACCATGTCAGCTAGGTGGTTAATCAATTCACTGTAGATGTATGCCCATGTTTGGTTTCCAGTGGTTTCAAGAAGATACGGTTGCCTCCACAAGCAGAATGGTAGCCACATAATTCCTTAGGAACACCACCAACATGGAGCGGATAGCAACTTGGTCCGACTCACATAGATTCGAGTAAATCTCTTCCGACGTCAAGAAAAGGAATAAGCTGGTCACGACGAAAGCCTCCACGCCTTCACACCTCACAATGGCTTCTCCCAGATCCACCATAAGGCGGCTTAGAGACATGAATATTTTCTTTTGGCCGACCACACGTTCCGAGGGTTTGCCTTTCACTCCAGTATCAACATTTTGAGCTAAGTGTTTTCCCAGTGCGGCCATTGCATCGCACATTATCCTCAGAGTCCTCGGCTCAACCAAGTCGTGCGCTGAAAATGAGCCTGAGCGCAGCTCAGGTGTCCAAGCGTGCAAGCGAGCCCTAATAGCATCCTTCTTCATCTCGCCGATGATCTTGCGACCTGGTTTTCGGATTTCCTCGCGGCCGTCTTCGTAAAGAATCATCTGCAGGTTGCAATGCTTGTCGTAGTCCATAATGGCTGCTAGTCTTTCGGTGAGGGCGTCCAGGTCGCTGAAGTCTGCGCCAGACAGGCGAAGATTGTTATTGAATTTGTGCGTTATGGGACTTGGCGCACCTACAACGGCATTGCGCCATTGTGTCAGACTCTCGCCCTTCAGAGCAAGGGGTGCGATATCAATGAGTTTACTCGGATGGGATGGATGGAATAGCTCCTGGATCTTTTCCTCAATGTGTGGGGATTCGCTCAACAGTAAAGACAATAGCTCTTCGTTTGAATGTTCGTCCTGATACCCGACCAGGAATTCAATCAGAGTTTTCTTCCGACCGGAAATTGGCGGCAGTTCCGAAATTTGGCCTGGATGTTTGCTCGACAGATGAAAAGCTACAATGATGCAGCTTCTTGGATCACCCTCCGTGGTACGATAGCGATGGTGCACCAGGGCTCCTGCTGGAAAGAGAACTGCCAATGGCTGCTCGGGATGCTTCGCCTCGACGACACGAGAGATGCCTTTGATTTCCGTTTGAAAGTTCAAGAGTCCATCAATGGCATCATGACTTACGAAAAGACTATCTCTCTCTGTAGACCAGGGCAGTCCCTCCTCATCTACAAGAACGTCTCGGTTGCCCTTGTGAGTCCACGGCAAAAATGTGAAGTTTTGACCTGAGGGACCTTTCACTTGCCCTCGGCGCCAGTTCAGCAAAACTTTGTACTCCTCCTTGAAAGGTGTGTTGTCGACATGAAGCATATTGTCCTGGGCATTGATCGACATGGGATCGTTATCTTTCCCTCTGAAATCCACGATGCGGATAGACCCCCCAAGAAGGTAGGAGACAAGGGCAATGAGCAGCGGATGGCTAAATGCCTCAATATAGTTGCCCCCCAGGAAGAAATCATGCTCAGTTGCGAGGTTGACATATGAGTGCATGAAAGCATTGTTGCCCGATCGTGACTGGACCTTGTCGTACTTTGCTACAAGTTTCTCGAAGATGGTCGGGTCGATCAGGCCGCCAAATAGGGCGCAACCGTCTGATTCAATCATATCAACTAAGTTCAAAAACTTGGCCTCGGTGTCGTCTTTCTCCCACTTGAGGCGGAGGCTGCGGAGCAACTTGACGCGAAAATCTATCTGATCGGCAGTAGAAATTCGTTGGCGGTGCTGGACGGTATTGAGTCGAAGCCCTGGCACCGCGCCCTGCCGCACTGTCCTGTCGCGAAGCAGCGAGGCTTGTGAATCAACGGGAACGTTGAGGGCGGGCTTCATGACTTCTACCTCGGAGACACTGCCCATATCGAAATTCCTAAAGATCCACGTAGATTGTGCTGATACGATTGGCAGGGACGTTGAATAAGTGAGAATGCTTTAGATGAATTCTAGGAGGTTTATCGATCCTCAATAGGAGTCTTATTGCTTAATTATGACTTTTTTTATCTGCACATAGATACAATAATCCTGCAGTCCATCTGAGCAAGGTGTAACCTCCATAGTTGCAGCTTACTGTAATCTCTTATGATCACTATTATGCAAGTAGTTACTGCGTGTCATCATTAGCAAGCATGGTCTCAGCTTGCAGTGTCTGCTAATGCATGCTTATTATTCATCAAACTGAGAATTTATATACTACACACACTCATAGCCGATTTTAACAAACTGTAATGATATGGTGGTAGTCTGATAATCTCAATACATGTGGTTATAGGTTTAATATCACTGCTGGTCTTTTGCAAATATATAATTCACCATAGTAAGTTGGACTACCACATCTGATGGCATGCCGTTCAATCATCAAGATATCGTTATAACAAAAACAATGGATGTCTACCCACCTCTTGAGGCCCGTCCGATGAAGAATACAATTTGTCTCTTCGATCTCGATGGTACTTTGTGTTTAGAAAAACAAGTACGTACGAAACCTCGCCAGGTTACCCATACCTGGCGCTCAGAACGATCTGTTCTTTATCAAAGTAACTCAAACTTTACTTGTAGAAATTGGGTAGTTAATTTCAATCTAGGCTGTCTCATCGGAAATGCACTCTCTCCTCTGCCTCCTTCGCCACAAATGTGCTATCGGCTATGTTAGTGGCGGGCCTCTGGCCAAACAGCAACAGCAGCTCGGGGCTCCCACGGTCCCGGTGACCAGCCTCTTTGATTTTTGCTTCGCAGAAAATGGCGTCACAAGCTTTAGAATGGGTATCCCTCTGCCCGGGTCCTCGTTCATTCAAAAGGTTGGCGAGGCAAAGTACGAGGCGTTCGTCAGCTGGGCGCTGGAGTATATCAACAACTTGAATATTCCTATTAAGCGAGGCCCCCTGTTTGAGTTACGGAACGGTAATGTAAATTTTTCGCCGATTGGACAAGGCGTAAGTTACGCTGAAATGGAGGAAATCCAGCGCTATGATAAGGCACATGGAATCCGAAAAACAATGATTGAGGCATTGGAGACGCGATTCTCGGACCTGGAATTGAAGTATGCAATCGGTGGGCAAACTTGTTTCGATGCTTTTCCCGTCGGGTGGGACAAGACCTATTGTTTGAGGCATGTAGAGGCCGAAAAAGAGAGGAGTGGGATCGTTTATAATGAAATTCATTTCTTCGGGGACAAGGTTTATGAAGGGGGAAACGATTTTGATCTTTATAAGGACGCGAGGACGATTGGACATTTGGTAATGGGCCCGGAGGATACAATGAGGCAGATCAGGGAATTGTTTGACCTATAGGTAGAGAGGAGAAAATACACTGGGCCACTCTCCCCTTACTTGATTCAGTGCAAGCTAACTTATAACATATACAGAATATACAGAACATGCCAAAGTTGAGCTATGCCATGACATTCTAACTTCCTATTTCGCTATCATGTAGCTCTCCAGTTTCCTGCTTTGGTGAACAGATTCTTTCACAAAAAACATTGTTAATTGAGTACGGTGGAAGGCCAGGCGTAATGAAACTCAGGCTGAGGGCCTCTGCTTAATTGTGATTGAAACTGCAGATCCAGGACGGCAGTCAACCCCTGTCATTCTATCGTTGTGTTGTACTGAGTGTTGTAGCTTAATAGTCAACATTCCTGTAAAGGCATGGGTTAAAGGAGGAACGATTGATAGACACTAGCGCCTGTCGCAGGTCAGGGGAAGATGATTATGCATGCTTACTGTACCAATGACAGGACAGACGCGTAAATCACTTACTGCTACTATTTGCTTATTTATTGCGTGAGAATGCACTAGTGCGCCCACTCAGAATTTGTTTTGTACATGAAAGCCCCCAACATGTGTATTGGATCTGGGATTTGCCAAAGTTTTGCACAATAGAAGAGTTGGACACGTTCTTACGCACCTCAAGCCCGAGTAGCCAAGCAGTATGAGTGCTCAGAACGAAGTCGATGGACGACGAACCTTAGAGACCGATGTACTGATCGTCGGGTCCGGTCCTATTGGTGCGGTATACGCCAGAACCATCACTGACGCCGATAAAAGCATCAATGTGCTCATGGTTGATATGGGGGTGCAGTAAGCGAACGCTGTTGTCATCCGAACTTGTTCCGCAGCTCTGATACCTTGCACTAGGAAGACAAGGTTGATTGGTGATCACAAGAAGAACAGTATCGCGGTACAGAGAGGTAGTGCTCATTTTACTAGGTAAGCATCGGAAGGGATGGCGTCAGCGTACACGCAAGTTGATAGGTTCCTGCCTCTATAGCACTGTCCAGGTATGTCGTGCAGCTATGAAACTTTGGATGAAACTTTGGACCAGTCTTACGTCTTCCTAGGGAGCATTGGGCCTATTGTCAGAATCGGCCAATGCAGCACCTGCTTCTTTGGACACTGTTCCCCGGTATGTTTCGTTTTAACGATTGAGGTGCCATCTCTGACTATCCACAGTTTTCCAGATGTCGTATCGTCTACCGGAGGCGCCAATGGACTACCTCACAACGATCTGCCCGCTGCTCCAGTAGTCAGGGAGGTCGGAGGTATGGGCTCCTACTGGAGCTGTGCTACACCCGAACAGCACCCCATGATTGAGAGATCGGACCTCTTCTCTAATGAGGAGTGGTCAGTCCTATATGGCCAAGCTAGGACTCTTTTTCATACTACTGACAGAGAATTTGACCATTCACTCCGCCACCAACTCGTCAAGGACACGCTCATCCGAGCACACAAGGGTCGAGAGGTTGCGAACCTGCCCTTGGCATGCCAGCGAAGTACCAGTAACTCAGAGTATGTGCGATGGACTGGCCCAGCCACAATTCTCGGAAAGCTTGCCGATCCAACGTATAACGATGGCAACTTTGAATTGAAGGCTCAGCATCGATGTACCAGGCTGCTTTTAGATGCTGCATCTAAGCGGATAGTCGGGGCTGAGCTTACTGATATGTTGACGAACGAAATATTATTAGCGAGAGCAAAGAGGTATATCATCTGTGCTGGAGCCATCCTCACCACTGGAATCCTTTTCAATTCACATATCAAATCTGAAACAGGGTACCCAGCTTTGGTACTACCTCATTGAACACATTTTAAGATGGTATATCTGACTATTGATAGGGGCGATATTTAACCGAGCAAACCATGGCTGTCTGTCAGGTTGCGATGAGAAAGAGCCTGATACAGAGCATGTGGCACGATCCACGTTGCAGAGAACACTTCAGAAAGTTTCCCGAGGATCCTTTACGCATCCCTTTGAACGATCCTCCTCCTGAGGTACGGCATTTCAGTTGTCCAGTTCAATCCCTCTGCGACATGGGAGTGCTGATGACTTGTATTACAGATCACCATCCCGGTTTCTGAGAATTATCCGTGGCACACACAGATCCAGCGTGATCCATTCCATTACAACACTGTTCCAATTTCAATTGATTCACGACTGATACTTGATCTGCGATTCTTTGGATATGTCAAGCCTGTCTATGAGAATTATGTCGAGTTCTCATCTGAGGTCACCGACCTTTTCGGCATGCCCCAAGTAAGGCCACCACTTCAAGTTCCCTTGCTGGATGCATAGCTTCTGATCACGTCCTTAAAGCCAATAATACACTACCGTATCGGGAATGAGGATTCTGAACGCGCCCAAACCATGATGCAAGAGTGAGTTTTTCTTCTTTGAACTTGGTAGCAACATTTATAGGAATATCGAATACTGAATCTTTGCCTGGCAGCATGATAAACATTGCCGCTGGCCTTGGTGACTTTATCCCTGGTGGCGAGCCCAAATTTCTTGCTCCAGGCGCAGCAACGCATATCTGTGGGACGACCCGGGCAGGGAAGGAAGATGATGGTCACTCGGTAGTGGATAGAGACTCTAAGGTTTGGCGGCTGGAAAACTTGTTCATTGGAGGTTGCGGTGTGATTCCGACGCAAAATGCCTGTAATCCAACACTGACCGCGGCTTGCTTTGCCATTGCGAGTGCGAGAAAGGTTGTTGAGGAGATACAAGCGCTTAAAGGCCAACAGTATCAATCAAAGCTTTAGACCGAGGACCGCAAGCAAGCGATTTGGGAGACGTGAGCCTATCAAAAGACGTCCACACAGCTTGAAGCATCATTAGACATTAGCCCACCATTGCCGAGTCTCAAATTTCGACTTGGAGTCAAAGTATATATATAGCATTCATTCATTGACAAAGGGACAAATCCCAAGTTTGCTGTTGATGACTGAGCAACTGAGCCATCTCTGTCTCATTTGACACTACCAGAAGAATACACCAACTACTGGAGCTAGGATCTCAGTTACCAATCTATATTTGAAAGTAACAAATCTTACCTCAGCTGCTTTTCGCGCTATAGTTATTTACTGTGTGAAATACTGAGATCAGCTTCTTTCACCACCAGAACTCATTTCCAGCAGAAATCTTCCTCCTTTCTGCTCTTGGGCCTTTAGAGGAAGCAGACTGTGCAGTATTTGATGAGCAGTACGGTACTTGACCTGTTGACTCGGCGTTAGAGATTTCCAACAAGCATTAGAGTTTCTACATATTGGATCCAATAGTGTCCTCATCGGGAAGTTTATTTACATCAGTGTTAGCCAATATCTTGTGATGAGCCGATGGCTCAACCAGCAGGCCAAGAGGAAGACACACGTCCACTCAGACGAACAGCTGTGTAGTAGAATGTTTGTTAATTCGGGATCTTCAGATATATAAAGACGGAGGTTTGAATAGCTGTTGATTTCATGAAGGAACCTAGCGCCGGGAAATAATGATTACTGTAAGCCTCACTGTTGGCTGTGGGCCTTGTAAGCATGCATGCCTCATCATCCACTCACAATGACAGTGAAACCCCTTGTTTCCCATGTGCACCCTAGTAACCGGCTTACAAATCCAGACAGGACACTGTCACAATTTCTAAGGCGCTCGGCCAGAAAGACAAGGGTGTCAACTGTTTCTACCAAGTAGTGCTCTGTATTCCAACCGGGACTAGTGAGGCCCATTCTGGATCAGCTCCGCCAGTATCTTGGCTTTTCTCTGACCGCTTGTTCCGTACCTTTGAAGGAGCGTTTTACTCATCCTTAGGAATAACGTCGCAAATTGATGAGAGTAGCTTCAACTCGCTGCTGCTCATCTCAACCGCAACCTTCCACGCCCGCCACAATGGCTCCAGAGCCGACGCATGTACTACACACTGTATCTACAGTCTGTGCCACGACATTTTTGCTGATTCTCCCTGTCCGACTTTGGAAGCTTCGTAATTCTAGCATTAGGCGCACTCCCACCTGGCAAGGACCCTTCAAGGCCGTCAGTATTCCTCCTCTCCAAACTTCCAGCTTCTATATCTCACAAGAATAACGGCCTTAGGGTCTTGGGGTATTGCTTTCGGTCATATTGTCCTCATATTGCACAAATGTTTTGAGCTCGGATGTTCAGCATAAATCCATTTTTTTGGTCTCACTTTTTGCTTCTATACCTGCTGCCCTGGGCCTGAGTGTGCTTCTGCTCCAGGAGCAACAGCGGTCTCACAGGCCTTCAGATCTCGCCACACTATACCTTCTCGCGTCTATACTGTGCGATGCCGTCCACTTGGCTACGCCTTCAAAGATCGCTAGAGACGCGAATACCTCGCGTCCGGTACTTCTTCGTTCCTGCATACACTCGGCACTCCTGGTACTTGAATGTTGTGCCAATGGGCGCCCAGCATTCAGTGACCTCAGCAAACAGCAGTCTCCAGAGGAACTCTACGGTGTCTTGAGTAGAGTCTTTTTCACATGGATCAATCCAATTCTTCTTCGAGGGTACAGGGGTATCCTCGTCAACCATGATTCACCACTCCTTGGACAAGACATGATGCCAGAGTTCACACGAAAGGCAATACTGCATGCATGGTCTCAGCGAGGTTAGTCAGGAACCTCAAAAAACTCGTTTTCCTACTTCTCACAAGACTAGCCAAGCCTGAAACCAAGAAGAGTTTGCCTATCGCTTTGATGAAATGCCTGTGGAAACCGTTTCTCGCCGCTGTTATGCCTCGATTATTCTTGATCGTCTTCCGCTATTCTCAGCCTATCTTGATCAAAGAGTGTATCAGATACGTTGTGGCATACCCTGCCGGGGCGGAAAGCAGCCATGGGTTCTGGCTCGTTGTATCAGCCGTGTTAATCTACGTTTGCCTTGCCGTAAGGTCTGATCGTCGCTCCTTCTAGCTTTGCGCTAACATTCCATTCAAGCTGTCAACCGCTGTGTACCAAAACTGTATAAACAAGCTGAAACTTATGACTAGGAGTGCCCTCGTGGGGCTTATCCATGACAAGACCATGAAGTCCCCCAGCATTGCTTATGATGACGGTGAAGCCACCACACTCATGAGTACTGATGCAGATAGTCTCGATGGGATCGCCGAAATGGTTCACGAAACATGGGCCCAAGTCATCGAAGTGCTAATTGGTATTGGACTTCTCGCTAGTGAGGTTGGTTGGATCTGGCCTCTTCCTCTCTTTTTGATTTATTGTAAGTATTTTTGCATGACTTTCTGTGTTGATACTGAGACGTGTAGTATGTTCATACATGAGTCGTTTTGTTGCAAAGCATTTACAGCCCCGCCAAAAGGCTTGGAGCAACGCAACGCAAAGCCGCATAGCTGCTACCAGCTCTGTGCTAAGCGCAATGAAAGATGTCAAAATGCTTGGACTCCAACATAAATTGGCCCATCGCATTCAACAGCTTCGGGAAGGTGAGCTCTTGGCAGCGTCGAAACTCAGATGGATAATGGTATACTATAACGCCTCAGGTATGTCGGGAGCACTGGATGAAATTGACAGATATGTATAAACTTACGTCAGTATAGCCAACGCTCTCGGGATATTCTCTCCAGCTATCACCTTGATTATATTTGCAGTGATGTCAGTTGCTCGTGGCGGCAATCTGGATACAGAAACTGCCTTCACTACCATGGCCATCTTGAGCATGGTTACACATCCTGCAAACATGATCATGACTATTATGCCACGCGCTGTGGCAGCATTTTCTGGATTTGAACGAATCCAAGCATTTTTGCTCCGGCGATCTTTACAGGCTCATCGTGGAACATTGCCGAAAGGTACTATGAAAAGTTTGTCTTGGGACCCGGCATCTGGCAATTTTAGCACTGCTATTCAAATCCGGCAACTGAGGATTGGCCATAAAAAGCTTGTCTTGGAGCATATCGACGTTGAAGTAGCCGCTGGATCACTTACTATAATATCTGGTCCTACTGGTAGCGGCAAATCCACATTGTTGCGCGCTATACTTGGAGAAGTAGTCCCTGTCCAAGGGTCAATTAGCCTGTCAACACGACAGATAGCCTACTGTGCCCAGAAAACGTGGCTACCTAATGGTACTATCAAAGAGATTATTTACGGTGCTTCTGACCTTTACAGTGCTCGTGACCAAGATAATGAAAGATGGTATCATGAGGTAACAAGACTGTGTTGCCTTACTCATGACTTGAATTCCCTTCCCAATGGAGATCGGACACAAATTGGCAGTGGGGGGCTCAATTTGTCTGGAGGACAAAGGCAGCGGGTAGTGAGTTTCTCGGGACTGCTAGGTATGGACTAGGCTCATAACTGATTGCAGGCACTCGCGCGTGCTTTGTTTGCAAGGCGTGATATACTTCTGCTGGACGACACCTTCAGTGGGCTGGATGGCGAAACGGAGCAAGCCATCTTTGATAATCTATTCGGGGTCACAGGCATAATCCGACGGTTGAGGACCACTGTAGTCCTGGTTTCTAATTCGTGTAAGTTCGCCCTTGCTCGGCCTCGATTTTACAGCCTAACTCCGGGATAGCTCAGTATTTCCAAGCTGCGGATCATATCGTGGTTCTTGGAGACCATCGAATCATAGATCAAGGGAATTGGCAGAACATCAAGATCAAAGCTGCATCCATAGCAAAGTTCTCTTCCAGCCATCACACCAAAGTCAACAACGCCGTCCTCTCTGCGAAGTTTGATGAACTCAGTGCACAACTGCGAGCAAAAGACGAGACCGAAATAGACCTAGCACGACAGACTGGAGATCCCGCTCTATATGGTAACTCGCTATCTCATATTCATGGACACGACTAATATGACCGTAGGGTATTATCTGAGTTTCATTGATTTTGAGAACATTTTTCTCCTTATCACCAGCACTGTATTATATGCTTTCTTCATCACTATCCCCCAGTACTGGGTTCGGTTGTGGACAGAGTTAGGTGGCAGAAGCACCGCTTTCTACGTCAGCGGATTTCTCATTCTATCAACCCTGTCGTGGATCTCAACCAGCGCTCAGATGTGGTAAGTTTCCAAGACTGTCCAGCTGTTCGTTATCATTGAAAATCAAGTAGGTCCATTCTTATCCGACTTGCTCCGCAGTCTGGATCGCGGTTGCATCAACGTCTATTGCACATCGTGATGAAGTATATATGCTCCATATTGCAAACTCTAACACGATGATCTAAAAGATGGCTAATCATACATAGCGCGCCTCTGTCGTACTTTTCTAAAACTGATAACGGTTCAACCCTAAACCGGTAAGGGTCTATGCTCGATGGTTCTGTTAATTCTAATGATTTCTAGATTTAGTCAAGATATCCAGCTTATTGATAAGCAGTTGCCATCAGCTCTTCAAACTGTGTTAACTCGTATGTATTGATTTACCTCTTCCAGAAAGGTCTTTAGGTGACAACGCTGCCAGAAATCTTCAAGCTCCTCATGCAGATCATACTTCTTTGCATGGCCGAAAAATGGCTCACAATGTCGTTACCGGCCTGCATGCTCTTGGTTTATGTCGTGCAAAAGGTTTATCTTCGGACATCGAGACAACTCCGACTTTTGGAGCTTGAGTCCCGCGCAGGGGTCTTCTTAAATTTTTTGGAATGCGTAGGTATCCAAACGTATCTGGTTGTGCCCAACTAATCTTGCTTTGCCAGGTCGAGGGCCTCGAAACCATACGGTCGTTTGGTTGGTCCAGGGCTGCAATACAGGACAACATCCGAAGCGTCGATAACTCCCAACGTCCAGAGTTCCTCCTTCTGTGTCTCCAGAGGTGGCTCAACCTCGTCCTAGATCTCTTGGGGGCAGCTGTTGCAACGAGTGTTGTTGCTATAGCTGTAGCTTTCCGCGGGCATGTCAGCGGTGGACAAGTCGGAATCGCGCTCAACATTATGCTCGTAGCAAACACGACATTACTAAAACTTGTGGAGAATTGGACTACGCTAGAGACTTCTCTGGGTGCAATTGCTCGGTTGAAAACGCTTGAAAAAACGACCGCGGTTGAGGGTGGAAGAGGCTGGGACTCAAAAACCCCCGAAAATTGGCCTTCCAGAGGACATATTGTGTTCAAAAATATCACCGCATCTTACCAGTACGTATCCCGTCAGAATGCGCTCTTCCCGCACAGCTGACAAGTGCAAAATGTAGGTCGGGGGTGATTGCTCTACGGAATCTGAGCCTGAATGTTCCTGCGGGTCAGAAACTCGTCGTGTGCGGGCGCACAGGCAGGTGAGTCACTGCGTAGGATACGGCTTGTATATCCGAAGGCTCGGCTCACTCTACATACTAGCGGTAAAAGCACGTTACTCCTCTCGCTCCTACGGCTTCTGGAGCTACAATCCGGCCAGATCGAGCTCGATGGCGTTGATATCAGGCAGGTGAGGCTAGATATCCTACGACGACGGTGCTTCGTTGCAGTGTCTCAAGACCCTTTGTTGTTGCCGAACGAGACCTTGCGCTTCAACTTAGACCCGGATGCCTCAATATCAGACGACGCCCTCGTTGTTGCATTGAACAAAGTGGGATTGTGGTCCCATTTCTTCGAAGGCCACACGTACTTTGGGGGAGAGCCAGCTACCGTCATCAATATCCCAGGCTCTGGTGAACATCCAATCCTCGACCAGAAGGTCTCAATTTTGCAGGAACTCTCTGTAGGGCAGCGTCAACTATTTGCGCTCTGTCGAGCACTTGTGAAAGTCAGCTCCTTACGACATTCTGGATTGAAGCCTGTGGTCGTCTTGGACGAAGTTACATCCTCCCTAGACCCTGTTACGGAATCCACCATCCATCGTATCATCGACGAAGAGTTCACCGAGAGAGGCCATACTGTCATCATTGTTGCTCATAGACTTGGTGCCTTGGAGGAGCACACGAAAACTGGAAGGGATGCTCTGGCACTGATGGCAGATGGTCAATTACAAGAAGTCATCGAACACCTAGGACCTGTGGTTTTCCAGCGTTTCAGGCAGCTGGAATAGTGGTTACCTGGTGGTTTTTGAAAGGTTCTAGATGGCCTTTAATACGAAAAATATAAGACAACTCGAAACAGACCATTAAACTTATTCGTGGCTTACAATCTACAGAGACTGAGACGCTTCATCAAGACCAAGATTTGGGCGGAGAACCAGTTTGACCGACTGGCACCCCTTCTTTTTGCTTGACTTGCTTCGCGAGATACTGTTCAAGCAATCCTGGTTCTCGGTAGCAATTTTTTACGTAAACAATCTCACTCCAACTCGGCCTAGACAAGGTCATGTTCGATAATGCTTCTCCACATGCATTTCTCCTCAACTTAGTCACTGATTCGGGGAAGGTTTCCGTTGATCGCGAGCAATCTTGAGGTGAGATCAGGATCCGACCCAGGTATATAGAATAGTGCTGTAAGCATACATACAATACGAGGCCATATCGGATAAGCATGCATGCCTCCATCGATGATTACGGCATATTTGTCTCCATGTTACCTTTAGAGTGCGCCAATAGAGATGATTTAAAAGGCTTATATACCGTTGGTTGAATGAAAAGGTGTCTGGCACATGATCCCAATATTACCATAACTTTGTGCTCAACGAGGTGGTTCGGTGATTCCCAAGTGATCCCCAGTTGATTCCGGGGTCTATTGGGTCATGTGGCAAGTTAGCTAGCATAAGACATACAGCAACGCTATAAATTGACGTCCAATGAAGATGCTGCGTTTCCAAGATTGGGTTGGGTGCCTTGGTTGGTTGGACGTTTGGAGGATCTTCAGGCGTTCGGCGGTCGTGGGGTGTACCCTGTCTGCTTGCGGCCCCCACGTTATTAATAGGCGTGTTTACCTCGGTATAATTGTTCCATTCGCACCTGAGATGATATGGTTTTCGCAAATCCCCTATCTCCGTGTCCTTCGGAGATCACAGAATGAGCGGATGGATGCTCGCGCGATCAGGGTTGCTGATGATACCATCGAGGATGGGGATCGGTAAAGATACCGGGCGAATAATCGGGCGTAAATACTGGGGAAGATCCTATTTCGGAAGGCGGCTAGAGCCACCAGACTAGGTAGCCACTGTTGGTGTTTTGGACTGTCTCGGCTAACACACTGCTAAGCTATTGCCATGGCTGCAAAGACGCCATTGTTTCATGTTGTTCTTGCACAGTACAGATAATGTGCGACATACTGGTAATGAAAGACTGGGAGTGCTGTGAGTTCCCAGATAGCATTGAATTAATTATAGGTCCAAGAATGCAACAGCTACTTTAGTATCCACTTGACTGATGGCTACTCAATGGCTGGTGCTTTCCCACATCCCAACACAACCCAAGAAGCCCAGCTTAGCGATAAGACTGACCAAGCCTGAGGGGGCTGTCTCTTGGCGAGTTTAGTAGTTGGATTCGAATCCCAGACCATTATGCTGCAAGACAATACATTAGTTAGTATGATGTACTGGACCATATCATCCTAGACGGCCGCGCCCCAAAATTATTGAAATAGTTCCTATGGTGTACCAAATCTAAATACCTATACTCATCGCGGATACTCACTGCCAAAATCGTACATTTTATAATGTATGAGAGGTCTTTGGGAGTGAAAAGAGCTGTGTCCAAAAGGTATCATATTCTACACTGATATACCCACAGATCCAGGTTAGCTCCCATTGTGCAGCAGATTTAGCCTTGAAGTCCTTCTCCCTAGGTTCCTCTTACAATCAATTTCTGTGGCTAATGAATGGTAGGCACCAGCTGGCGCTCAATATCACGAACTTGGATGCAGACCTTAAGAAGAGGTAGCTCTGTTGAACGCAACCAAGTTGCTGGCCGCTTTCATATTATATCTAGTTGGCTTTGGTCCTCTGTAGCTCATGGCGCCTAAGTCTTCTGATCCCACAGAGGTGAAGGAGCGTCGTCGTGAGCAAAATCGCCTTGCACAGCGCAGGTTTCGACGTTCGTAAGATCCGCTACGTTCGAGAAGTCATATCTGGCGTCAAGAGGCTGACTCTTTTACTGTTGGTATTTAGAGAGATATAGCCAGCAGAAGGCTGTAGTGCCACAGTATCAACTCATTCACAGTCTGAGCTTTGATTCTCAGTCTCATGGAACACAGCCCGGAGATGCAGTATTGCCCGATACTCCAGGATTGTTAAGCATGAATCCCATGGGAGGCCCTCCTGACGGCCATCATCGGAGCGTGTATGAAGTAAATGCGGATCTATTTCTCGACGGTTTCGAGTTCAGTAGCATGAACAGTCTTCCCGCGTCGGACCTGGATATGATTCCTGCAATAAACGGTATGCAGCCCACACCAGCCGCATCTGAACCAGCGATGGAGATTCGCAACCCCTTTACATTCAATGAGTCCTCTATTCCGTCGGAAAACAGCAGCAGTAGCGAAACCACAACATGCAAGCCTGTTAGCAATAACTTTGGCGGGTCTTGGGCCAGTCCGCTCCACAGAGCCGTCCAAATGGGTCACAGCAAGATCGTCCGGCTTTTGCTTGAACACAATGCGGACTGCAACGAAAGGGACAGCGATGGTCTGACGCCATTAATACACGGCATAATCGGAGGATATGAAGACGTGGTAGATATGCTGCTGTCGCACGGTGCCCACATCGGTGGCTTCGACGACGAGCATCGATCGGCTCTCCACTGGGCCGTAATACGCCGCCGGGACCGCTTACTAACAAGGCTTTTGAAGCACTGTGCAGGGAATAGCACCTTGGTGAATCAATGTACCAAAGATGGAAGGACTCCGCTGCTCATTGCTATTGATACTGGCTTTGAAGCAGCTGTAGAGGTATTGCTGGAATCAGGTGCAGACGTGCAATACAGAGCTCCGGCTCATGAAATTCTCCAACAGAGTTGATACAATATAGCAGAATTGACACCTCCATTCAGCAGATTGTTGGGCGGCTTTCTATTAGGAGTATGACAATGGCGCTCTGTAGCGGCGACATGTCCACATACAAAATATCTACGATCCTCGACAACAGAGGCACCCCTCTCTGAGAAAGAACAATTCACTAGCAGCATGATTAAATATATTCACGGCCTTTGGAGGTGTTAGGACGCATCTAATAATCGCTTCGACTAATGGCTTATTGCAAGACTTATATACAAAGAGCATCTCACGCCACTTATACTATGAATAGCACTACCTCCTTATATATCAGAGATACATAAAATATTACTCGAAACATATAGATGCTTTTCTTGAAGATCCTAACCTCGCAAACATTTCTTTGACCGTCTTGACTATGTTTGATAAATGGAACATATATAAAAAAAGATTGAAATCAGTGGCGCTGCCCGGAATCGAACCGGGGCTGGCACGGCCACAACGTGACGTCCTACCACTAGACCACAGCACCGGATTATGAATTTACAAATCGTCTTGCGCTATAAAATCGACCTTTAATCCACAACCAAGTCAAGGATATTAAAATCAGGCCAGTACGTTCCCGGCAGTTTTGTCGCGGGGGAAGTTAGTGTTTCACTGAGGAGGTAATCACAGTAGTGGTTGCCTATGTTGGACGAAGTCCAGATTATCTCCGTTACACAGTGGCAATGTCGGCTGAAACGCATTACGTGACTATCCTCCACATATATATATATATATTCAGTTATATCGTTATATACTGAGAAATTAGACGACAGTGTTATTTTACTTTTTTGTAGACCACATCCGCAGATAGTTAAAGTGAAAGGACTTAACGATCTAATTAATAATATTACTTCAACTTTTATACGGACAACTGGCACCGATCATCCCTTCTCTCTTTGTTGAATTCCTTGCATTGGAATACCAGAACATGGCCGATACAGGAACACTAAGGTAGCGATAACATTCCGTACTGATTAGCTGAGAATACGGCGCCGTGCCGCTTCGAAGGATTGTGCCTTAGTCAAAGTCTGGATTATAGATTAGCACTCTTTAGTGATTCTCCTCAGCGAAGAACATAATACCTGATTCGATTTTCCTGTAGAAGGCGACGGAGCAGGTTGACTCGGAGACCGGGCGGTTAAAGTCGCAGTAGTCTTCGCTTTAGTAGAGAATATGGCTACGTCTCCTCCACTCGCTCCTGGTCTGCGACTCCAGTCTCACTAGTAACGGAAGTTGTTCCAGCGACGGCAGAGTTCACTTCGACAGGATTGGCCTCGAGACCGCAGTCGGTGCCAGCCCTAATCACCGTAGTATTGCCAAATCTCGTATATTAGGGCGCAATCCATGCAATGGTTCAGCTCAGATATGAATGTGTCGGAAGCGCAGCGGCCATTCCTGCGGCTGGCAACGATAGCACCACCTGGGGATACCGGTTAATGAGCGCACCGAAGAAGGTGACCAAGCGTAGAGTTACAAACCACAGCTAGCATGGCAGTCATATTTTTGGAGTCCTTAGATCCTGGCGTCCATGCGACGGGACAGATTCCCGGTTATGAAATGGCTTGGCAACAATCCCAATTGAGAGAGTCGTCCTAATAACGACAAGAGCTTGTTGACTTGAAGTTTCGCCAGTAAGTCTATCACTAGTATACCACTAATGGTAAGGTCTGAACACCAGACGGTTGGTAGAGGCTGCAATGTACCTCATATATACATAAAACCTCCGTGAGTACACCATCTCTCTTCAGCTTGGCACAGGTCATTATATACTGGAGGGGTGGTCCGATTTTCGGCAAGCCTACGAAATCGTCCCAATCTAGCACCACAAGTCATGTGTCACATCGCTGAGCAGTCTGGATTCTCGCCCATTTAGAGGAGGATTATAAAATAATCGTGGATACCTTTTGTTCGACTAGCTCTTGTAGTGGGCACAGAGCACAATAATCGATCGTCAATGATGGGGGTTTGGCCCACTGATTATCTTATCTCAATGATTAATCTTATCTGATCCGAACCCTGGTTTGCCTTCCTAATAAGGGACTACATTGATCACAAGCCCACTCTATTACGGCACTGGCCTTGCCACGCAAATGAGTACTGGTCTTGACGGCATATGGCTTTATAAGAGGTCTATCATCCCACTCCGGAACTACAATCAACCCCTGAGTGGTTTAAGCGTAGTATACGCTAATTTCAGAATTGTGCCGTCCGCTGAACCGAAGGCTTTGTTAGCTACACTCTTGCCTGTACTATAGGTTTAAGAATCGAACGTCAATTGGTGTCCAGAATTTATAGCATCCGTGATACATAATTCGGGATGTCCCGAGGACAGGGTGATATTATGTTTTCTTTGCTCCTCCGTGAGAAACAAATCTTAAGTTTTCTCTCTATGCAGCAATAGTGCTCGGGCATGGCGATGAGCAAGTCGAGGACATGGGCCCCGTCAACCTTCTGGGGCATACCAGATATGCATTGAGGCGCTGCGTACGGTAACACTACACTGCGCAACTCCTCTATCGAACCAGCTACTCAACTGCTTATCCTCTTAGCGAGCCTAATATGAAACTTTCGCGGCTGATATGTCGTGGCAAGTCTATGTCAGTTCCAAAGACGAGTCATGGAATGTATAGGTTGCGGTCTCTCATGAAAATAGTATGCTGCCTCTGAACTGTACAAGCTGTCCGTTTAACTACCAACAATGATGTCTTCAAGTCCTTTATATTTGCCATGCGCATCCCCGCTATTGAGGTCGGACATGAATGCTACCCAGTTCCTAACGTGCCCGCTGGTGTCCAAGCAGGGTCGAACGCAACCTTCCAGATCATGTATAGATCCGATGAACACGGAACCACCGAAGATGAGACATTCTACGCTTGTCCTGATTTTACATATGCGCCGACGAGTCGATTCACCGATCAGGTGCCGAGCTTCAATGTGGCGAAGTTCACTGCAGTCCCGACAGCCGCTTCGGCGGGTTCAATCGCTACAACGGGAGCTGCTACTAGCTCGATGGCCACCGAAAAAAGATGCGAAAAAGCCTATCTCTGGTCTATCTGGTGGTGCCATCGCCGGCATGGTGGTTGGTTCGGTTGCTGCAGTACCAACTGGGGCCATCTTGCTGTTTGGATACAGGAGACTGCTACAGAAGTACAGGTTGATGCGTTAGAACGCGTCGGCCCGTAACGCTAACTAGGATGGGAATAATACATTTCCTAGAGGTGATGATGCCCAGGATGCTACCGGTTTTGTGAACGTAAATAATTGTCATCGCTTGACAGGAGATTAATATCCGGGTCACCAGTCTTTGAGTGACTGGCTAAATTAATATCAATACAATTGTGAACCTTATACCCTAGCTCTTAAAATAACCTTTTGAGTGCCTAGAGCCCTCCAGTGTTGTACATAGTGTCGTCGCATCCTCACGGCGCCTTTTCCGGACCGAAGAACCAAATCAATGAGTCGTAATAGATTGATCAATATTCGCAAGGGCAGTCAGTGTGATCGATTCTGAGGTAAAACGTGCGTGTTAGCTATACTCATCCTAGGGTAGAAGCTCATAAACTCAAGACTCACCGGACACATAGTTGTAACGGAGCTCTTGTGCTTCGTAATGCGCATCAATATTGTCCATTCCCTGGCAGTCATGGGAGGATGTTGGCAAAATAGGTTCGTCGGCCGTGCCTGAACGAAGCATAGTTTGTTAGAGGCAAAGATAGATGTCTTTTAATAATGCAGGCTTTGGTGAGATATACGACTTCTTTTCTTTCTCAAGCACTGCAGTAGGGCTTTGCCTGCTATCAGAAAACCAGGAATACCAAATATGGCCGTCACAACACCCACAGCGACTGTGGCGGTTGTCGATTGATCTGTCATGATGGAGGCTAAGGAGATGGGGATGCGTCTGATATTTTTCATCGATAGGAGATGGATGTGAAAATTTTTTCCTGGAAGAGGGCGGTGCACTTTATATGTCCATGCGCTGTAGAGACACTCGAGGACACAGCATACTCTGATTCCATCACGGCATCACTTTCCCACAGTGAATACCAGTCGTTCCACACAAAAATGTTGCACAGGCTGCATACTTACTTGACCATTCTTCGCTTAATAGAGTTGGAAGTCGCAATCAGGGCTAGTTACACTCTAGTCTGGATAGAATATAGTAGCGCTCAACGGAGCATAATCCGGTCAGATATTTCTGATACATCGCATGGCAGTTGCACGGAACATGGAGTGCTTGCTCTTCCGGGAAGAAATTTGGCTTGTGCAATGACCTCTTGCGAGGCGGATTTCAAGCCAGGGCTCCTTGTCCACACAACCCAAATCAGGAACAGCCCAATGAGTTGCTCCATTTTAGGCTAGTGTTATGGCAACGGGATTTTCTTGAGAAATTAGACGGGCCTAGTTTCTTGCAAAGCATATCAGAAATTTCTTTCCGAATCAGTGACCAGCTCCAATTGCGAGACTTTGCTCGTTTTTACGGTGTTTATTGGTCAATTTCCTCTATTGTGTCTAACTTCAGGATCTCTGGGATGATAACCCTGCTGGATAGTACCGATGTCTACTAAATGTTTATAATTCCTGAGCTCGCATCTATTTCATGAACTGGTGAACGGGCGCATAGGATTGCGTAAAATCTGTTCGTGACTACTGCGACAGCCCTGACTCTTAACCACCATATCACTATCCCGAAACTCAGATACGCTCTCTGGAGTCTGAACCACTTCTCCAGGCTGCAGCCAGTTGGACAAATCATGATTTGCTAGCAACTCCAATTCGGCCGGTGAGGCTGATATGCATGCTTCCCAAAACGTTGGGGACGAACGTGGTAGATGACCTCAAAATATCCGCGAACTCTACCTAGATACTAACCGTAAATGGCGCCTACTACTCCCTTGGAATGATACGTGCGGGTGGCTAGATCAATGCAGATCACTATGAATGAATAAGCCTTGATAGGACTTGATGAGTTGAGGGGAATTGTTGCAAAATGGACAAACAAGCAAAGGGCAAAAAATATGCTTTACATCGGGTCAGGTATGTATCTTAGCATATGATTTAGAATGAAGAGGTTGTATGAAGTCCAAAAAGGAGGTTGTCGTAGCCGAAGGCCGTCTGCTCTACCACTTCAACCTGTCTACTCTGGGCATTTCTATAATCTACAATTCTAGTTTCAGTTTTACAGGTGTACTCCTCTCCATACCCTCTCGGGTGTTCTTTTCTAGTGATATGTCGATCATTATTGCTTTAAAGGAACATCGTCCCGTTCCGTATGCTGTAGTTTCCTTAACTCTATCTACGATTGAAAATCGCCGGATCTTTAATTCGGAGGGAAAAAAAAAAAAAAAAAAAANATATATATATATATATATATATATATTCTTTATAATCTTTTGAGCTTCAGGGTTCTGTCACTAGAACAAAAATAACGTAGTTGTGCTTGATAGGCTGCTACGTCGCACCCAGCAACTTCCTACACCTTCATGAAATCCGTCGGTGAGGCAGATAGCTTTGGTCAGAAATTATCCTGGATCCTTATCGTTGCTCTTGTGTTTTTGCTTAAGACCCAGGAATCTCGTTCGACAGCTGCAAAATTATCTTAATTTACGGCACAGTCCTCGCGTGAACAAAAGTACTGACCAAAGAGAAAAAAAAGGGGGAGCGCTCTGCTATGCTCCAGCCTCAGCCCCTGACAAGAATATCATGAATAATGCTAGGAAGATGAGGCTCTCAAGGCTTCACCGGAAACTAAAGGCCTTCACCGCTTGTTTAAAATGATCAGAGCCAACACTCCGGGTCTCTGCTGAGACATCCGAGCAAATCTCATAAGCTACCAGCCTTCGGCCTAGCCACCCATTGGTCGATAACACCTTCAGCATCCCTTTTGGGCGGTTGTAGAAAATTTGAAAAATCTACTGTTCGTGGCACGAGAACTACTGATCGTCGTAATTAATTTCCACAATGCCCTTAGCGATTAATAGCGCCTTTTCCCCATACTTTGCTATTGCTCAGTAGGCGAATCCAGACCCGTCGACGGAGTGGTAGCCCATTGGATAGACTAGGTCTAATCAGTAATTGACGATCCGTAAAGCCGAAATTGAAGGACACTTGCAGTTATATCTAATTCTTCCCGACCAATCACAATGCACATCGAATTTCTGACTCCAGTGGTGAAGGATTTTATTCATCTGTCTAAGAGCGGCATTTTCCTCGAGCTCAATGCAAAGGGCTATTTTCAGTCTTTTTAGCAATGGAACTCTGATAGTAACCACACCTCATGCCATCTTGAAGACCCCTAAGCGGGTTGTAATCCCTGTTCGTCAGCTTTCCCAGAAGTCCATCCATTAGCACGCGATAGTCTCTTGCTATGCAAAAATCGCTCCAGAGTCTTCATAAGATTGAGTTTATTACGTATAAAATAGCACGGTTTGCTTCAGTCTGCAAGGAAGTGCTTTGAACCTCACTGCTAACTATATGAAACAGAGATTAAATGTCTCTCTTGCACTACTATATCTAACCAGGTCAAACCCGTCCTTTTAAGAGCGCGCTAGGAAAAAAAAAAAAATTCAGCAATGGCATCTTTAACTAGGTAAATAGTGAAAGAATGTCTGTATGTAATAGTCCAAAGTTTATTACAGAACATGATTTCATTCTTCAAGGTCAACAAGGTCACTATTTGGCTGAACTTGCCCAAGGGTTCCTGACCATAGTCGTCATTATATACTCCGCACTCCATATTAAGAGTTGTGGAGGTAGGCTGGCCGCTGGCCCACTTTCGACTACCCGAAACCTTAGTAGAGTGGGATCACCTCTTAAGTTCTGTAATCCGCTGACCATTAAGTTGCATGACCTAGCTTCCTATACAGAAAGGCTGGTTGATTATGTGGGGGCGTATTGATAATTTACAGGAGACAGACATTATTCCCAGCTGGCATTGCATGTTTGATGTAGTCATGATATTTGCAAAGGACGTTATAGCACAAATGGTCAATATCTGGTTCAAACAGTGTAAGCAAGATCCATATGCAGTAATCTGAATCATCGATCCCTAATAAGCGAGGAATGCCGAGATTGACCTGAAGTGTTCTAGTCCCTAGTCTTCCAATATCGCACTGAGGCTGGATTTCTCTGTCCCTGATTAGTTGGTTGGGTTGTTTTGGTTTACTGCCTACGTTCTGCCTTCCTGCTTTCTTATCTATTCATCCGTTCCCGTCACTGCGGGACAGCCTAGGCAGGCCATAGAGCTGCTTACCCTGACCCATAGCAATACCAAGCATGCTGTCAATTATGTTGAGCATGGCCTGGTTAGCACAGTGACTACCCTGGTATGGCCGGTAATTAGATGGACTGGGCCCTCATTGGAGATACTGCAAATATTGAGCTCAACTTAATATATAACTAGTAACTTAAAAGATGTTTACCTTGCTCCTCAAAGCTAGTTCGCCCGCAAACCCCTCTCCAGGAGAAAACTGAAGATGATCCGTGCAGTAGGTAACAAAAAGAGTATACACGCAAGTTAAAGGAAAAAGGGCATACCTCGAGCTGATTCAACTTGGTAGTATCCTAACGCTCTTTTTCGTGAAGGTTGATAGGAGGAAGTCCGGTTATTCTGCCAATTGTGCGTATACATGGTCAGGGCCCGGGTCCATAAGATAAGTGTCATTATATAGATGAGATTTAAGATAAGTGACAGATTAATTAAACGATTAATTGCTGCTTATAGCAGGAACAAAGAGAGCTGTATGAATCCTTCCTACAAGATACAGGTCCGAAATAACCATTTGGGGAGAAGCGCTTGTAAAATTATTATATTAACGCAAAAATGGCTTGTGAAAATACAATTTCTCCCATAGTATTGGTAAATTGAATCCCATGATCTTGGAATCCAACGGGAGCGTTAAAAAGAGGAATAAACATTAAGAATACCAGTACCTAACTTAGCCAGACCCTATTCATAACAATCATCTCATGCCGAATTCCACACCTGGCGCATGGCATCCATAAAGTCGCCTGGGGCAATGGCTCCTCTCCACTGGTTGCCGATATCATGTCCGAGCTTCTGCTTCAGCCGCGCCTTGACCGCGGCAAAATGAGGCGGGTTCCAATGCAGATGAACAACCCAGTAGATCAGCCGCTTGATATCCGCTTTTGCACCCCCAACACACTTCAAGATCTTCTCCGCGTCATGACCAACCGGATCCTTCGCTTTAGACAGCATTGACAGCAACGCATCTTCCATATGGCCCGAGAACTCGGCCTTGAGCACCTTTTCCAGGCTAGTATGATACTTTGCCTCAAAGGCCTGCGCGATCGCAACAAGTTTCGCATCCGACGCAGCCATAAATACCGCAAAGACACCAGTCTCATCCGTCCCCTTGCGCGCCTGTGTCGCCTGGTGGATCTCACGGACATCGGCGTCAACAGAGTGCGCATCGAAATATGTCCCCGGCTCCGGCCTCGTGGCGTTCAGCAACATGACAAAAAACTGCTCCGTCTTGCCGGACAAATCGCTCTTGATGTCCTCGACCAGCGACTTCTGGTACTTGCCGACATACGCGTACTTGATTGCGCGCAGGTCAGCGTTCGACCGGCCAACCAGCACATCCGTGAGGATGTCTTCGTTCGTTCCGATCCCTGCCAACGCATCGCGCAAGGCAGCGACGTCCTGTTCAAGTGGGCCTCTGGCTAAGGAGACGAGAACATCTTCCAGGTCTCCGGAGAGTTCGGACTTGAGGTCTTTTTCGAGGTTGCGCCCGATGCGATCGGTGTAGGTGTGTCTGATGAGTGCCATTTGCAGGGGATCCGGCTTGGTCAGAATATTGATGAGGGCCTTTTCATCCGTGCCGAAGCCTTTCATCGCTTTGCGGAGGGCTTCCGCTTCGCGGGTTGCGTCGCCAGGCGCGCGTTGGTTGGGATCATAGCCTAGGGACGGTGGGGTGGGCATTGGTTGAGGAGCTTGATGAGCTTGATAGCCGGGTTGGCCTTGCGGCGGATATCCTCCTTGGGGAGGATATTGGCCTTGGCTTGGCGGAGGGTATTGGCCATGTGGAGGATATTGGCCCTGCGGAGGGTATTGGCCTGGTGGAGGATAGTGACCCTGCGGGGGGTATTGATTCTGTGGATATGCCCCCTGAGGTGGATACTGCTGCGGTGGTGGATGGCCTCCTTGAGGATATTGTTGCGGTGGTTGACCCGGCCATTGTTGCTGCGGCGGAGGGGCACCATATGGCTGTTGTTGGTACTGAGCAGGAGGAGGATATTGCTGAGGATATTGCTGCGGGGGACCCCCTTGGGGCGGATAGCCACCGGGCTGTTGTGGCGGATAAAAGGGGGCCTGTTGCTGCTGTTGATGCGAGCCAGGCTGAGCATACCCAGCACTGTTGTAGGGCGGTTGCGGGGGTCCGCCGTAGCTATTTTGGGGGTGTGACATGACAGAATTGTGATAGGGAAAAAGGGTAATGACAATAGAAACTTAACAAAGGGAGCGCGTCAGCCTTATATCCCCTCAGTACGGGGTATTAAATACTTATCTAGGCTGTTCTCAGCTCGTATTTTGGCCCGTGCCAACACAGCCACAATCAAGTACCCCTCTATTTCTCCCGCTTATTGGCACCGTCCCAACCAAATTACGAAATGCAGAGCCACTGGACAGACTCAAAATATCAGGAACCAATAGTGATGAGGGCCCTGACTCGCTTTACCTAATAGGGAACTCGTCGAGCCACAGTGCACCGCCATTCTGCCAAGCTTAATTTCCTGATCAGCCCACCGGACCCCTCCGTCTGCCTTTCACACGTGCATGATAGAGCAGAAAGACCCCCTTGTAATTTGGATTTTCCTTTTTCCTTTTTTCTAGAAAAAAGGATTTTGTAATCCTGTATAACATAATAATATTCAACGTCTGAACCAGATTCTCAGTATGGGACCTTCCAATAGCTAGCAGGAGGGATAGCTGAGTACAATACATATGACTCTTATCGTAGAGCTCCCCTGCGTTAGCATGAAGATGCCTTTTAAAAGCACAGGAAGCGCATGGTACACAGTAAGTATCGCGGCCCATTTGGCCTCCTCAAGTGGTTTGAAGAGGCAGTGGGGGAAGCTCGGTGCTTGTTGCCTAAATAAGAAGGATGACGGAGGACCTGCTTAGGGGCTGATACCCACTTAGTTCTGCCTCTCAATTTCTACTTGTGTTCAAAGCTTGATTTTATCCATGGATACAAGCAATATGCATCGGGTAGTATATGCATGCATCTTCAAGCAGTCGGAATCTGAAAGTGTGAAGCGTCACTACAAGCTTCAGGGGGGTGTATACCTTGATTAGCTGCCATAAGAGCTGACTTGTATCTTTCTGTAATTACAATAATGAGGGGAAACGCAGTTTCCGGGAGTGTCAATCTTATGATTATGTCTCCAAGTAGTAAAATGGTGCCACTAAAGCTCTCACAATGTGGTTCTGGCCTAATAGGTACATAAAGAAGACTGCGGATCATGGGAATTTACCTACGGACATCAAATATTTTGAGACAATCAAGCCTCAAGACAAGTGTCGGTAGGAAAGTTGCAGCTATCGCCACTGCCACCGGTAATGCTGACATTCTCAAAGACAAAATTAGAGCAGCTGCCATCACCACAGAGAATGTAGTAGTCCTTGCCATCGCTCATAGTGCCAGTGACATCGACAAAAGTGATGTTCTCGATCTTGACGCCGTTGGTAGGCTTACCGGTAGGGCCGCCGTTCAGGTAATCCTGCTGAATATCGATACCGTAGTCGGTGATGCCGGAGACGGTGATGTTCTCGTAGCGAATGTTGTAGACCTCGCCGGTTGTTCCGGAATTAGATTTGATTCTGCATCCATTCTCGCTATTTATGACCTGCGAGTTGGAGAAGGTCACCCCATCAACGGTGTTATCGCTCTTGCCGCCGATAGAGCCAATGCTCAGTCCGTGGCCGCCGTAGCAGTACATGTTGTCCACGACGATGTCCGTGCCGCTCGTGACGGCGACGCAATCGTCCTGGTTGTGCACCCAGGTGTTCCGGAGGGTGAGGTTAGTGCTGGACTTGATGTCGAAGCCGTCGGAGTTGTGGGCGGCCGCTTTGCCGTCGCTGGCGCTGTTGGGGGCGTCGCCAGCGGAGTTGTTCAGCGTCAGGCCGGAGATGATCAGGTTCTCGGTGTTCTCGATGTCGAAGCAGTGGACGGGCCAGTTCTGGATGTTGAGGTTCTCGATGCGCGAGTCGTACATGTGCTTGACGACGATGAAGTGGTCGGGCTTGGAGGATCCGCCGTTGGAGCCCTGTCCGTCCCAGTAGGCGGCGCCGTTGCCGTCGATGACGTGGCCCTCTGCTCCGGTGATGGTCACATCGGTTCCGGAGATGACGATGGGGTCGAAGTCGTCGTCGGGGGTGTCGCCGAATGTTGTGGTACCGGCGAAGATCACGGCAGCGCCGGTCTGCAGGTTCTGGAGGTCGATTGTGCTGGACGGAGGAGCGTAGACGTCCGACAGGAGGATGTTCGAGCAGGATGCAACGGCCGAGGAGATGGCAGCGTACTCGGTGACAGTGCAGGTGGTGCCGCCGTTACCAGCAAAGGTGGAGCTCTTCGTAGGGGGTGGGGCTTGGGTGGTGGGAGCCACAGCCTTGGTGTTCAGGGTGGTGGGAGCAACCGTGGAAGTGACCTGAGCAATGGCCGTGTTGACCTGCGTCTGTCAGTAGCAGCTCTTTTAGTCATATTTGGATACTGACAGTACTGGTCTGAGTAGGAGCAGCGGCAGTAGCAGGGCCCAGACAGCTACAGGCGCTTGACAGGTGCTTGGTATTGTAGTCGCAGTTTCTGAGAAGTGCGGCAGGCGCGCCAGTAGTTTCAGTCACTGTGCTCGCGGTGAACGTGGCACAGAAGCTGACAGCAGCAGCAGACGAGACCGAGAATACGGAGGCACAGGAATGGTTGGAGTCGCTGGGGTCGACACAGGCAAGGGCCAGGGGAACGAAGGGAACGAGGAGCGCACCGCGCTTCATCTTGGAGAAATGAGGGGCTCTAAACAGACTACAAACACACAAAAATGAAAGGTAGGGGATGGAAATGAATGGATATAGGACCAAGCCTGTGCTGTTCTAGTTCTCGGGATCGAGGGAAATGGCCATTCATATGCCTTTATATTCATTGACCGAGTCAGGAGGAACGATGAATATTTGGGAATGGACCATCTGGCCATGCACACTCTGACTCAGTTACTCCATATAGATATCAAATAGGTGGGTCACGCATGTTATTAGTTTGCAGACCGGCTGTTTCAGATTGCTTTAGGAGCACAAAAGCCACCAAGTCGGAGATCCATTTAATTACAGTTCGTAATGCTTAATATCCATTAGACTGGGGCTTGTCTTTAGCTTGTTAGTCTTGACTCGGTGGCATTATCCTCATTGGCGCTGTCGGCAATTCCAACTCCATCAGCTAAAGAGTTGCACAACTAATTACGGAGCAAGCATGGTTATTGGGGCTTCGGAAATGTTTCATCAGTATTCAATAGGGGCTTGCTTGCTTCGAGTCCGAGGTTCTGCCATTATGCACATTCCGAGTTTATTCGCCTAGTTCGATAGTCCATTCTCCTGCAGGTTCTGGTCAAGCACACTGATGGATTCCATTACAGTCCAATGCGTGCACAAGAACAACATATCTGCTGTTGACGGAATTAAATATTTGATATATATGTGTAGCGTAATGTGTATCGTCATCCGTGCTTCTATACTTGAATCACTTTAATGTAGGCATTGATGGAGATCAGGCCCTCACTGGAATATCGTGCTCATATATCATATACACTCGTAAAAAAGGAATATTGTACAACCTAATAAAACAGGGGTAACAGGGTATCATTCAGCATGACCATTCTCATTCTCAGTTCCATTCCCTCTCACCCCAAGTGTCTCCTGCAGCTCTTTCCATCGCCGCACCACCATGGCGCGTTCATCAGCCGAAGACGCGCACATCTCATCAATCCCCTGCTGTATTCGCGAGGCCAGAATCTCCTTGATTTTGCTTTTCGACAGAGAGTTGCGCAGGCTCTTGTGGAGGCCGTCGAGAGGATACCCTGCTAGACCCCAGAATCCTAATATCGTTAGTACGAAGCAATCGAGAGAGAAAGGATAGTCAAACCTGCTGCGGGCTTGAGGATGGCTCCCCCGAGACCTTTGCCGATGCCTTTCACAAGCCCGACTGGGCCGGATCTCTCCAGACCTTGTGCGGGCTGTACGACGAGTCCGGTGATGCCTTGGTAGAATTCCTGGGTGAATTCCTATTTTCACTATTAGTTTTTAACCAATCTAGTGACCGAAGAGAATAAGGAGGCAGTATCAACCTTTCCAGCGGCTCGAAACCCACTCCGCACGCCCATTACCGTCGGAGTTTTGGCCACCGTCGTGTCGTGGTACAGCTTTGGCGCATTGTGGAACCCCTTGGATAGACTCAGCGTCACATCGGTAGGGACCATAATCGCCCAGTTCAGTAGTCTCTTGCCCAACCGTTTACCGTGATAGCCCGTCTCGCCCAGCACCACATGTATGCCTCCCCGCCTCTCCCTTGACGCCCGTCGGCTGATCGTCTTTTCGAGATCCAATTCACCACCGTCCTCGTCGCTGTCCACATGCGTCTCTGTAGAGCCCGATTGGACCGTGGACTGGTCCGATATTCGACTTCTTGGGTCCGTCCCGCTATCCCCGGATATGCCGTTGGAAGCAGAGACAAAACTCGTACTCTCACGATCAAATTCCTCGCCCTCATCGTCATCCTCATCATGGTCCTCACCTTCGTCATCTTCCTCGTCGGCTTCGCCGGAAGGACTCGATAGTGAATCGGACTGCGATTGCCGCATACTCGCCACACCACCCAGCTGCGACTGCACCCGGTCTTCCGGGGGAATGCCGTCCACTAACTTCGTACTCCTCTCTATACGTGCCCGTACCTCACAGGGGGGAATCCCCTCGCTGTCGTGACTGTGATGCCACCCATGTTTCTTGTGGTGATGGTGGTGGCGAGAGACCGCCTCGACTAGGTCCACCGGCGCGGTTGCGAGAGCCGTCACAAAATCCATCATGATGCCGTAGAGCACCGCGGCCCCCGCGCTGAGGGGACCCGCCGGGTCTCGGTTGGTATCGTAATCTTTCGACCGGTACAGGACGACATCATGCGGCTTGAGGAAGCCCGCCTCGACGAGTACAGCCGCTGCAAATGTGCTCAGCTTGAAGTGCGAGTGGCGCACCCACCATACCGCCGGGCGGTGCGGACAGATCGAGCATCGCAGCGTCTCCAGGTCCAGGTGCCGGTGGAAACTGGCCGTGGCGCACTTGACGCCGTTCTCCTGCCGCATCTTTGCGCCAATCTCGCCCGCTTTCTCCTGCATCTCCGGCCTGAGCGCGTGGTTGATTGCGTCTGCGAGCTTCTCCGCGTTCAGCTGTTTATACGGTATGGGCGCCGGGCCTGCGCCAGCTCGGTACACTATCGAGCCCCAGAAGGGCTGGTCGCCGAAGAACGGGATGATGATTGTCGGTCGGCCGAGCGCGAGCCCCGCTGCTGTGGTTCCGGCTCCGCCGTGATGGACGACGCACGAGACGTGCGTGAACAGCCAGTCGTGCGGAACGCTGCCGACCATGAACACGTTCTTGGGGATTTCGGCTTCCCCGGAGCCGATGTTGCCCCAGCCTTTGTTGACGAGTGCGCGCTGGCCGGTTTTGACGATCGCCTCGAAGACGATCTTGGTCAGTTTGGTCGGGTTATCGACGACGATGGAGCCGAACCCGACATAGATGGGCGGGGGGCCATCTTGCAGGAACTTGACCAGGTCATCGGGTGGCGTGAAGCTGCTTGGAGCGGACAGCATGCTGAAGCCACAGATGTCGACATTATCCATCCAGTCGACCGGCTTGGGGAGCAGTGCCGGTGACCTGCTAGTGTCAGTATTCGAAACCCAAACAAATCGAGGATTACTAACCAGAGATAAGTGAAGGGAATGCGAAGTCTATGAACGATACCCGGCCCGCGAAAGGCGTCCAACGGGTCGAGCCCCAACTCTCGCTTGCGGAATTTATTCAGCAGATCTCCCAACCCCTCATAGAGCATCATCTCGACAATCGCATACGAGGCGAAATTCGCGACGGATCGCTTCGTACGTGTCGGACGCACATTGGCCAGCGGATGCGGAAAGGCCTGAGTTGCCGTCCAGGGCATCGTGAACATGAGAGTCAGTGGCACGCCCAATTTTTCGGCGCAGCTGAGATGCGCAAAACTCGGCGGGTTGGCAATGATCGCGTCCGCCACGAACGGCTGCTCCCGGTAGTCCACCGTCTCGCTCCACGGATCCTCGGGGATGTGGTGCAGCCCTGTTCCATCGCCCATCTCGAAACATGACCGCCAACACCCGGAGAATATCGCTGCCATTTCCCTCCGCCGGCGCCGGATCGCTCCGCTGCGCAGCGTTTTCATCCCCGGCAGTAGACCGGGGTTCTTCACCATGAACGCCATGAGCTCGGCGGGGTCGCCGCCAATATTAAAGAATTCGAGACCGTGGTCCTGGACGAAGTCGCGGAAGGCCAGGTGCGTGGCGAGTCGGACGCGATGGCCCCGTTCCTTTAGGGCCATACCGAGTGCGACAAAAGGCTGTACGTCGCCGCGCGATCCGACAACATGGATGACGATGTTGAGACGGAGCGGGAAGGGCTGGGGTTTCTCGATGGGAGGCTGGGGAAGGGATGCCCTTCGAACCTCTTCCGGCGTTCGTTTGACGGGCTTTTCTATGTGCCTGAGGAGGTTCGTGAGGCTAGATTTTCGGCCGCGGAACTTGATCTCGAGTCGTCCGTCGTCTGCAGCAACAATCACATCAGCTTCGCAATCTATCCGCTGAGACAGCACTCATACCCAACACCCGTACACCCGTGTACATCCCATGGTCCAGCAGGGGCGTGGCAGGACGGTCCGCCGAGAACGGGTCGCTGAGCATCTCCTGGGGCCAGTCGGCCGTCGTGATGCCACCTGTGGAGTGTAGCAGAGGCATCGTGTCCTGGATGGAATCAAGATCCTAGTTTAAGGACTAATAGATTGAGAATCTTCATGAAAAAGTAAGGCGCAACGCGTGTCGTCTTGCATATATTTGGTGAGTGTCGCGATGGGGTGGCCTTACCCGGTGATGTCATGGTGCGTTAAACTTTGCTGGTGGGTCGAGAGACATACCTCGGCATCGCGATCTTCTTCATACACAGTAAATTATTTCAACGTTGATCAACTCAATCAGCACGGTAGATGACCTAAAATAAGCTATGACGATCCTGTCCTTCCGCCATAACCGGTTCGGCCTCGGGATGGCGACCTATGGCCGATGATGTACATCGATCCCGTGGTGTCGATCATTTCCAATTTAAAACCTATATAAAACATTTAAATACCCCGGACCCTTGAGTTCCTTGTTCTAAATATCCACGAGTAAGAAGATCCTGACAGCTTCCATGGTCGGGGATATTCATGTTTGGCGAGCGGAACGGTGGCCTGCTGTGTCTTGAGGACTGACGGACATTCCCTTCAATTCGTATTTTTGTATATGTTCAGATCCCCCGGAGATGGCGGATTGCTGCGATTTGGGGAAGAGCTTGTAGCCTGTGCTCTGCGATAGAGGGATGGACTGTTATAGAATTTTTAAATTCAGCAGGCGATATTTTTCGTGTGATTGTAGGGCTAACAATATCCAGGTGGTTGTGACAAACCAATGAGAGAAGCCATGGCGGCGAGTTAGCGAGTAGATCGCGAAGCCTATTGACATAGTATCTGAGTCTCTGGTGTACCCAGATAGGAAACTACTACAGACAATCAAAATTCTACAGGTATGCTGAGACGGTCTGTTTAATTGCCCGGTGGGATCGATTTATTCCAGATATTGTATTATTCCAGAAGCGGGCACATGATTAATAGACAACGTACAAGATACAGGCAACATCGGAAGGAGCAGATGAGAAAAGTGGAGAAAACGGGCAAAAAGATCAGACAAATCAGACAAGAAAGGGATCAAGGCAAAGGAGTCAACAGTGTTGACTGCTCTGCCTGCTGCATTAGTCTAACTAAGCAGCCAATCCACGTGTTTCCACCAGGGTAAGTGGAGACCCTCCTTAGGTTGGAACAGGACGACGAGCAATGTGCAGAAGTAGGAAAAATGGAGAAGTGGGAGATGGAAAAGGGAGGTAAACTATTCCACTTGTGTACTAGACAGCTTCAATGATCGGTCAACGTGGCTGGGGGCGGCACGCTCGTGGTCTCGCCCTACTTATGTATGCACGCGCCTGATCAAGTGACTAGTGGCTGACGCTAAACCAAACGCGGAGATTTCATTCCCATATGGGACTGTTTTTTCCACATTTAGTTTAGCGCTATATGCTGTTCCCCATGGTGCCCGCACCTCTGATCTAGTAAATAGGTACTACCTACCAAAGGGAAAGAAACCGCCTAACGCCTCTAGATCCAACCCTGCCGCTGTTACTGCTTATTCCTTGTCAGGGTTGGGCGGTCGGGACTCAGTCACTCCCTTAGGTTCGTTCGGTCTTTCGAGTTCTCTGCTTCGTACCTCTTGAGATTAGAATCCTTGAGTTGTTGTTCACTCGAGGCTCAAGGCTCAAGCTATCCAAAATTATTTAAATAGCTAATTCATCTCTCTGGAGTGCTCAGTATGCTATTTCTCCCTATAGACCATCAATTCTACTTGTATTTTGAGGAGATTATAATTCTTGTTTCTGTTCTCAGCCACTAGATGTCGAGTCCTGTCCCTTTCTTCTGCGGAGACCCACCCCTTGATGTATATTCTTTCAACGTTGACACCCACTTGGGTTCTTTCAGTCAGACTGGAAACTCCACTCTCCATTACCCTGTCCGGGAGCAATCACTGGCCTTTATAAGTGATCCAACAGCTACTACATATCCATTGCAAGACGTTCCTCCTAGTACAGCTTCGCAATCTGATTGGCATATGCCAGTATCTGCAATATCTCAACCAGCATTTACTCCGGAGTTACTTTCCCTTAATCCCGGAACAGAGGCATTTCTCAACCAGCGATGGGACAATCAGCTTTCTGTGGACAGATGTTCTCGACAATCACAAGGTTATACCATTGAGAACAGCGAGCAGGGAGACTTGGTTCCACCTTTAATAAGTCAGTTTCATCCTCTCCAGTCTCTGAACGAGGACGGAGTCTGCCAGACTACCTGCAAAACGTATGTCCCCCGGGCTGTCGCAGATACTGCTACTGATGGCTTCCATTCATAGGATACCAGCTGAAAACGCTCACCTTGTCTGCAAGTGGGAGGGATGTACCTACAAAAAACCATTCAATAGAAAGGCAGACCTATCTCGTCATGTCGAGTCAATGCATATTGCGCCACGCTCATACTGCTGTCTCGTTGAGGGTTGCCCTAGACTGTTCAGCAGGAAGGACAGACGCGATGCGCATATGCTGCAACGACATTTGATCTCGAGGTCACAAAGGCAGGCTGGGTGTAGCGACTAGCATGAACATCTATTTGATCCTTTGCTTGCAAGCATTTTTGTGTGTATGATTCGACTGTTGGTAACTGCCTTTTATTCTTTTCTTTTCTTATTTCATCTTTTATGGTGATATGCAAGCTAGTTATATCAATTGATTTATCTCCTCTAACCGTAAACCATCGTTGTGGTGCTGCAAAAGGATCCTTGATGCAGCGGGCTTAGAGAAAAGGTACCAATTAGATGACGAGCACATTTCATCAAAGAGTTCTAGAAATGCACTCGGCACTGGAGAGGAGGGTGATTGGTCCAGTGGTGATTGCACGCCATTCGGTGTATATGAATCTGTTTCGGGCGACCTTAACTGGCGACTGTACGGACCTAGACAGACGACAGGATACAGTCGAGTTCAACTATTCAGCTAGACGCAGGCTGCAGTCCGAAAAAATGCGGGCAAAAGCTGGTGACTTGGATCCTGTAGTACCCGGCATCGAAATGGACAGGTGAAAAAATGGATTACCATGCGCTGGCTATCTATTTGATGCCAGATGGCTTTGTACGACATTAAAACTTGTATATCACTACTCTGATAGCATCTTTCCTATTGAAGGCTATTATATCGACATGGCATGATGAGCTGAAAGCAGAACACCTGCCCACTCTGTTCCTAGCAAATGACAGAATACATTGCATTGAACTGTGTCGGGAACAACTCAATCAGATGATCCCGATTTTAATAGTCAAGAACGCTCCTGACAGACAACTAAATCTTACTACGTGGCGTAGATGGGCACCGGGCAACAGAGTCGAATGTTAGTGTGAATACTACCGCTGTGGATAAGAATATGCAGTTGGAGATGGAGCGTGTGGACTCAAAAGCAGGGCTTGGATCTACCGACGATCTATCGTTAGAATACTGATCCACGAATAGGCATCCCAGACAATCTTAAGCTAAGATGTCTAGGTGAGCTAGAAAACTGGAAGACTCATGTCAAGCTTCGACTCCGCAGCGTGGCTTTTCGGGAAGTGGCGAGACTTGTCTCGATTTCGGGGGAATAATGGCCGAGGCTGTCACCTGCTGTTGTATAACTACCCAACGGTTTCGCGTAGAACGTTGGGCAGGAATTCTTGATTAAAGGAAGAGTATTTTGCATCTCAGTGGGTAGCCCGGAGAAATGTACGTACCTACAGGAGAGATTTGAAGTCGCTTGAAGGGCGGCAACTGAAGTTCATATCTATATCTCATTCTATAAGCAGACTTTTATGTACGATTCATCTATATCCAGGTCATTTCTCAAAACCTCATAATCCTTTGCAGCGGAAGACATGCCTAGCCCAGCCACGGCATGCCCCACACAATATCACCACAGTCCACACAACCAGACGGTAGCCATTACCGTTAGTGCAAGTATGCGATGTACTGCGTATGGTGTTGACACACAGGTACCACAGGCCCTCAATCCCGTTTCAAGCCAACCTTACCCGCCTTCCGCAGCCCAAAGTACCCGAGGAGAGTACAAAGAACCATAAACCCAAACATCGTCCAGAAACTAGCGCGGTATCCAGCCATCAGCGCAGCGGTCTCGTCAGCACCAGACTCTTCCGTCACAATAGTCGAGATGACCTGCAAGATCGCGAGGCCCAGGGCACTCCCAAACTGCGCGGCCGTGTTGAAGACGGCACCCGCAAGCGCCTGCGTGTCATCCGGGAAACTGTTCGTGATGATGATTAAGCCGATAGTGTACAGCGCGTTGAAGCTGACGGCCTGCAGAAGCTGCGCGACGAAAGCGTTTCCCCAGTAAGTCCAGGAGGGCTGGATGACGGCCATGAGTAAGGGGGACCCGGCGCAGAGGAGAGACGTCACCGTGGCGATCCAGAAGGCGGGGACTTTGTGCACGAAGATGCCGATAACGAGGTTCATCAGGGAGCCGACGATGAGGCTGGGGAGGATGCGAACGGAGGCGTCCAGCGCCGAAAGGCCTTGGACTTCTTGGAAACTGGGTCGGGTTAATGAGTGGCCATAGGGGAGATGGAGGGAAGGCTTACAATAAGCTGGCAAAGAGCTCCATTGAATTGACGACTGTTGTTGAGATGGCGAGGGTAGCGCAGACGCTTGAAAAGGCTATGTTCTTCCACAGTGCATTGGGAATGAGAGCTGGCTTGTTCCTCTTGACTTGGTAATGGACCCAGCCGATAAACGACGGAAGTGCAAGGGCAGCCAGGCACAGCATGACGATGCTATCGGCAGATTTGATCCGTGATGGGTTCGCGCTCACAATACTGTACTTCTGGTTAGCCTTCGAACAATGCCATGGCAGGGATGACCTACGCCAGGAGATAACAGAGCAATGCCATGAATGCGGAGGCCAGTCCAGCGCCAACCCAATCGATCTTAGTCCTAATGTTGTGAAGAAGATCCGAGTACTGTATGCTCTTACTCTGAGGCAAAGCCCAGAGTCCGGCAATCGAGAATACCAGCGTGATACCGCCAGAAAGAAACCACCCCGATCTCCAACCGATAGTGTCGACCAGCACGCCCCCGACAACCAGGCCCAAAGAAAATCCAAGGGGTTGGCTGACCCCCAAGCACGAGAACGCGACATTGCGGCTTCTTCCTGGAGGCAGAAGTTGCGTCACGATGGAGATGGAAGAGGCCAAGTGCATCGCGAGGCCGACACCTTGGAGAGCCCTCAAAACCACCAACTCCTGCCCGGTGCGAGCCACACCTTGACCGATCATCAATGCGCCGCTGGCAAAGGAGCCGACAAGTTCGACCCATCGTGGACCAACCGTGTCTGCCAGGGACCCCGCCAAGAGAAGGGTCGAGGCGGTCGCCAGGCTATTCACCGATGAAGGCCAGAAGGATAGAGAAGGGGGAAGTTGAAGATCCTTCGTGATAGTTGGCAGACCGACGATCACCAGCCCATTGATCACGCTGGCCGTTAGAGTTACAGCGAAAAGCTGGCTGAGTACCACGACCTTTCGCAACTGCGATTCTCCGGGCGCTGGCCGTGCATTTTCTGTGGACCGGAGATTCGTCGCTTCCAATACGAGAGAGTTGACGGGTGTAATCGTCGCAGTCGTGGTGGTAGACATGTTGCCGACTGCAAAAGTATAGCTGCAGCTCGGAATTGTTTTGGGCCTTTTATTTAGATGGGAGCGAGTTAATATGGCTCAGGGCATATATGACTCAGAAGACTAGACTACGCCCTGGGAAGTACATTTTTTCCTTCAGTGGAGAAGCGAGACTAGGAGACATGCCACGCGACGCTAGGGCACGCTAAAGTCAAAAACTGGGGACATTAGGCAATAGAAACGTACTTGTCTGGTGTCGCCCACTCCGGCTTCATGGTTCATGCGCCCGAGCTCGGAGATTCGCTGTGATAGCCGAGCCTGGCCCACTCAGCGGACTATAGACTAGTGCCCGCTGGAATATCTGCTTGCCTTGTTTACCGTGTAGAATTCCGAGGTTTCCGATAGTATTAAGAGTCAACGCGTGGTCTAGACCAAGCTTCTTCTCGTACCTGACTATCGCCTGCAAGTATATCTGCTCTGCGTCGTTGTGCTGACCTTGGACACAATATAAGGTTACCGACAGTTTGGAGAAGTCAGCGCGTGATCTTGTCTAAACTCCTCGTACCTAGCTAGCACCCGCTACAACATCTTCTCTGCCTTAGCGAGCTTGCCTTCTTTTAAAATAGATCCCCCATTTCTTCATTGGTTATTAAGATCGAGCTCCTTCTTTTCGATGATGTTTTTAAGCTTAACGGTTTTTTGCGCATTTGTAGACTAAATCGCACTATAGTTGAAAATGAGTTGTATGTCTTCAGTGATTAATCCTTTGAGCTCTTCATCTTGTTTCCTTTGCCAAGTCTGCAGAGGACATTCAAGTATTTTAAGGCTTCAACTACTGCTTATGTCGGGTTCAGGAGCGCAGTTGCTGGTCGCCAATACAGAGTTCAGTGCGTTTTCAAGAAGGGGCCGGTCACAACTTGGTAGTAACTATAGGAAGAAAGAACGCTGAGAACCATGCATAGGATCACTTCTCACCCGGTCCTTCCTAAAATAGTGAACGTCTGACCGAATACTGTTCCCCCAACCGACATCAGCATCTATTGCATCTCCATCCCCACGCTCCATTTCCGTGCTGCCTATGCCTTTTGCAAAACAGATAGGTTGTCGCTTGAGATATTATCACTCAAATCTTCGCTTCGAGTCATTGTCGCTGTACATGATGTCCGACAATAACACCTCAAACAAGACGTGTCACCCGTCGCCCTCCGCTGCCAACGAGAGCACCCTCCAGCCACCAGGTGGTATGCTGAATGTTTCTACTTCCCATGGATACTCGAAGGTAAACACACTGATAACATCAGATGTCCGTCCGTGTCAACGTTGCCCCAATCAAACCTGTCACTCGACCGACCGTTGTCCGTTGCGACCTTTGCCAACTGCCGTGAGAAACACTACTAGCGTTACTACTCGACCTGGCCTTGTGGGCACCACAAAACCCGCCCTTGTTATTTCTGTCGGAGTAAATCATATCTCGCACTACAGCAGCCCCACTGGTACGGTTCCCACGGTTGTGATTGAGACGCCCACGGTTGCGGTCCAAATTCGCGACAAGCCGAAACGTAGACGCAGGAAGAGACCAAATAAGGCGGCCAGGAGGGCTCGATTGGCTGCTGAGCGGATAAATTCTCAGGATGCTACCCCAGCAGCGATGAAACCGGAGGACAGTGATGACAAGGTGGCCCAGTGAGGCACCGTATTCTTTGCGCTGAGACTTATTCCATGTTCAACTGTGGTCTGTCCACTAGGCAATAAAGTTGGAGAGCTAAGATCACGCGGCTTCATGTTCGAATACAGTTCCTGTCCTAGAAAGAAGGCAAGAGGGTAGATTGAGGAGGAGATTTTGACAGATGGATTCCACGCATGTGCTTAACTACAAGAGAAAGAAAGGGAGTGCTCACCCGCCCTGAGCCATACTCCGCCTGTTGAACAATTATAGCCTACTTCGATAGTAACATGCCATGTCAGCTAAGCTTGTAACCAAGGCCAGGAACACATTGGGGACAGTAAACAGGGACTACTGGATACTCTTATACCTGGTCCAATGTGGAACATCTCGCCGTTGAACTTCGTGTGTAGCAATGCTCGGCAGATCCTTGTCTAGTGCTTCAATGAAAACCCTCGAACTTACATGTATCCTCAAACCACAATATACAGTCATTATTGACGACTACTGTCAGTCAATGAACTTGGATGGTCCTTCCAAATACAACCTGACGAGATTAGACGTGTCTTTCTAGGATTCCGTGGATTGAGTGGAGGGTCTATTCTCCCCAAAAAGTTATAATACTCGGTAATGTCGAATCCACCAGTCTTCTCGAGGTTTTCAAGAGCAATCTTCTTCACTTCATCCGGTACCGAGACACATAGCTCGATGTAAGCCATGTTGACACCTCCCCCATCGTAAGGCACCCCCATCTCAATGTCCGCTACGGTTCGTCGGGCACATTGTCAAGGACAAGGGTGGAGGTATGCTCGAATATAAACTTCTGTGATAAACATTAATACGTAAAATCGCGTCCAAAGCCGCGGTAACCACGCCCCAAAATCCTTGCTTCCAGATCACAGAGATACTTCGGGTTGGGACTCTCGCGAGCATCCTCCATCGGATTAACGTCTGGGTCAGCGTCAAGCTCATCCCAGTAGTCGCCGTAATTGTGCAAAATGCAGATGCTCGCCACAGCCAGTTTCATAAACGGCACGCGCCGAAGTAGCTCTTTGTAAGTCGCGACGTGAGGAACGGATGGATACCAGATGCAGTATGGAAACTCGTCTAGGTCGCTCATCTCAGGAATCCTATTGCTCACGATATCTCCGGCGTTCAGTGCACGGGTGAATTTGGGCAACAATTTCCAAAAGTCCAGTTGCAAAGCCTGGATGGTATCGAATTCCTCGCACGACACATAGTTGATTGATTTCTTCTCCCAAGGTTCTTGGGATTCGCTGACCCCTCAGTTTCGTTATGGCGTTCATGTTCGACATTGTATACTGTACAAACAACGGGACTCCACGCTATAATATCATGTCATGTAATTTCTATGCATAGCTGGATATAAACTAAGCATATCTGGGGCATTGAGGTCAAAGCCAGACTCAACGTTTCACCTGTACAATTATAAATCAATTAGATTGACAATCCTTGCTTTGACTTCTATTCCAGCCAGGCCTCTACAGCCTCCTTGAGATGACTCGACAACCACTCCTCCTCAAGCGGCGCTTCGACATCAAACCCATGATCTCCTTCTCGCCGCGTCAAAACAATCTTATCTCCACCAGGTTTCCCCTTCATGACCTCCCGCGCCTTCTCAGCAAACTTCTCACTCTGCTCCACCGGCACAACCGCATCCTGCAACCCATGCAGAATCGCAATACCTCCACGCGGGATTTTCACATCAGGCCGATCAAGCCACTCAAGCGGATAGCGCAGTTCCCGCGGCTCGCCCTCCGCGCCGTCTTCGTAGAATTGTCCCAGAGCACCATAGTATATAGCCGCTACCATCAGATCGAACCGATCCGGTAGAAAGGCCGATGATCGGATCGCGCTTCTGTCCATTTGAGCTAGGTAATCCTCCACCGTGGACGCAGGCACATCCGGTAGGGGTTCAGAGCTCGTAGCTGTGCGGAAGTACTCCGACGCCATGTCGACCATGGGATAACTAGCTGCCGTCGCGCGGACCTCGTCCGCGTGCGCCAATCCAACGCAGATACTCAGTAAGCCGCCAGCGGAGTCTCCAGCCGTTAGGATCCGGTCCAGATCAAGCTGTGTTGGTGCGGAAGATGTTGCGAGCAGCTCCGTGACGGCAGATGAATGCAGCCAGGCCCAGAAATCTTCAATGTCCGAGAATATCTCCGGGCTGGTTGATTCGGGGAGGAGCCGGTAATTTGGGCTTACGATGACTGCGTCGTGCTTTTTGGCGAGCTGCAGGAGCCAGATGGGGAGCCATTCCATGAGAAGGGAGTCGCCGGTTATCTGGTCGTGTTAGCCGTGCAATCGATCCAACAAGGGGTGGATGTCTTACCAGGCCTCCGCCGTGGAAGCGGACGATTACTGGGCGTTTGCCGGTGAATGTAGACTTGGGGATAATAAAGTCGGCGCGGATGGCGTGGTCTCCAATCTGTTTATAGTGCGTCTGGATCAAGTTGAAGCCAGCGAGTTTTTCGTTAGTTTCGACGGAGCCCATTTTCGATGATATGTGTGACAGGTTTTGAAGGATTTTTCTGTCGTCTGGAAGTTATCTCCATTTTGGTGTCTACCAAGGCTATATATAAGCCTCTCGCGGATTAATAATGTACATACAATCAACATGGCTAAGGTTATGGAGATATCTCCGGGGGCCGTGCACTATCTCCACCGACCAATAAAGATCATGAACGTAATGTTGGAACACACCTGGCCTCCTCAAGGATTGTTTTCATCTTTTGCATGTTTTGCAGACCGTTTTAGACAGACCAATTATAGCGTAGATCTATATTAACTACGCTGACAGGACAGCGACGATGGCAGGGTAGTCTATGTACGCAGCCGCTTATGTTTCAATAAATTCACTTATCTCTACCCAAGTGTTGGTAATGCTGGACATCCAAGTGACTCATCTTGTATTAGCAAATAGCCTTTCACATGACGAAGCAAGACAAAATACGCAGATGTTGCCAATATCAAGACAGACAACCACAGCGGCAATTCAGAAAAAAGTGGGATCGAGCCAGCAGCGGTCCACCATAGGAACCCCCTGGAGCTCAAGGAGTATGTCCTCGTTCCATCCCGCTTTGCTAGTTTCAATGAACTCCCGACTCCAACCCCAACGTCTGGCATCAGCTCGATGGGCACTGTCGGGATTCGTCGATTCTCTGATCCTGTCCCGGACGGTGTGAAACACCATGCTTCGCCAGAAGGCATTGTTCGGTTTGCAGAGTGTATCGCAGTAAAGGACCCACAACCATGGCAGTATCAGAACGTTCTGCAAGTGATAATCGAGGATTGCTTGCCTGAGAGGCCGCTCTTTGAACACAGCATCGCTTCCTCCCTTCGTTGGATCTCGCAGTTGACTCACAGTGCTGTGAACCTGCTTCCACAGCGCGAGTGCTCTTGCAGGAGGCTGCGCATCTTCCTCGACGCATGTCTCCAAGCTTGCAGCCTGAGCTTGCTGGGCGCGCGGGTATTGCGTCGCGAGTTGCATGATCTGGAGGTCTTTGATTCCGTTCAGGCGGATTCCGTAGTGATTGAAAAGGGCGGCAGATGCGTTACTGACGTCGAAAAGGATCTTGGGCACGGCAGGAGATTCAAGCAGGAGTTTGAGCGAGTTGTCAGCGAGACTGGTAGTCGCAAACACGTGGTCGCCTAGTGTGAGCACGTCAATCAGGAAGACCTTTTTGATTGGTCGGACGAACAGGGAGATGTCTGAGATTGAGCCATCTTGTTCTGGATTTGTGGTTTGGACGTCGAGGAACAGAGCTGCGGGTCTATGCAATAGGTGATCGAGCTCGTTGAGTAATTTCTCCAGAGCACCGGTGGAGTCGATCATCTGCATAGCGGGAGTCGCGGTTTGCAATGCCATAATGAATGTAGCCATACGGCTCCGGCGACAACGATTTGCTTGATGGGTAGTTCAGAAAAGATAAAACCACTCTCTGACTGATTCTCGTAGACTTGTATGTTTGTAGTTCGAGGATGTAGGACGCACCACTACGTCACCTCTATGGAATAAAGGTACCGAGTTGTTGAGAACCACGGCTTGCAACCGAAGTTGGACCTGGGTTCTGGATACAGCCATCAGATAATAACAGAGGAGGCAAAGATCGTGAATGTGAGCTCATCTTTCGGGATGTTCCGTAAGTGTACAGTCTATATTTCTGAGATTTGTTAATTCAGTAGCATTAAGTGAATAGTAAGTTGGGAATTCCTCACGCAAGGTCACAGTAATCATTGATAACAAACTGATGCAAAGTCTTGTTCGCATATTATGATCATATTTTGCCTTTGTAGATGCCAGCAATTAGGGATAATGGCAGCTATAAAGCCAGCCGGATCTGGAGTTTGTCTACTTCCCACATCGAAAGCATTGGATGTTGATTTGAGTACTCTCCAGCCAACTCCATAGAGTTCTTCTTGTACTGGACTGGGTTCTATCATTACGTCCAGTAGATTAACAAGTGTTTCCTATCAACGTTCAACTACACTGTAGTCAGAAATTGACTGAGACGCAGTTGTCACGACTCTAGGAAATAATGAAATAGGGTGTATTGCCAGTTATCACAAGACAACTAGATCTAGGATTTAGTAGCTTGTATACTCAGTCAAGTGATAAATGACCGTTTCTAAACTCCAACTGGAAATTAACAGCATATGGGCAGACATTTCCGATCGATCCGAGATAAAGATAGGAAGTCGAGGTCTGGTGGAGAATCCTCGATATGAAGCCTTCTACTCTGTACCGCCTAGTCTAGACCCTTGCGCTTAATTCGGCTTCATTTAGGCTATTCGGATAATTATCGTATCAGGGTAAGACATAAGGGTTTCGGACTGATCCCGAAGTCTTTCGTATAAGTCGAGGATTTTGCCCTTAGTGTGTAGGTAAAACCGTTCTGAAACGCCGGCGGCGGCTACGGGGCAGCTGCACTATATACCACGGTTAAAGACATGAACGGACGAAATCTTGCAGTAATTTGCAAAGTTAGACGCACCCTACATTGTGGAATACTTTTACTTTCGTTTCGGATAACAATATAAACTCTCAATTGATGCCAGCGCCTGCGCACAATATCTCTAGCTAGAATCGCTGACGACTCCGTCAATTGTCGGGAGCATATTAAATACAGGATATGACAGGTAGAGGGTCAGACTCAATGCAACTCGATATTAAATGCTTAAGCCTTGACGCACTGGTGGTAGTAAGGGTTCCACTGGTGGCAGACGAGACCAGCCTCACAGCCTGTGGCACCGGAGTAGTTCTGGCCACCGCACTGGGCGTAGAGCTTGCCCGCGCCGGCGGCGCTTCCGGATCCAGAAGAGCTGGAGCCAGAGCCGGAGCAGGAGCTGGAGCCGGAGCCAGTGTTAGAGCCAGAGCTGGAACCAGTGTTGGAGCCAGTGTTGGAGCCGGAGCTGGAGCCAGAGCTGGCGGGAGGAGCAGCAGTGGTGGTGGGCTTGGCGGCGGTAACCAAGGTGGTGGGAGCGGCTGTTGTGGCGCCCTGCTGCTTGGTGGGAGCGGCGGTCACGGCTGGAGCGGGGGCAGTAGTAGCAGCGCCAGAGGAGCCAGAGGAGCCGGAGGAGCCGGAAGAGCCGGAGGAAGAGCCGTCCCAGACAGCAGGGCCAGGAATGGGGTAGCTGGTGAAGGAGTTGTAAATGTCGAAGAGAACACCCTTGTCGGTGGCCTTGTAGGCACCGGGGATGGAAACACCCGCAGGAAGGGCCTTGGTGCCGGCAGAGGTGACCTTGACCTGGACACACTCCATGTAGAACTGGGCGCCATTCTGGCGGTTACCCTCGTGCAGGGCGATGATCTCAGGACGCAACAGGTACTCGCCGGCGGGGACGTCGGGAACGGTGATCGAGTGCTTGCCCTTGTTGGCGATCAGATTGTCAACTGCCCATTTGCCGTTCGAGTAGCCCTCCTCAGCGATCTTGACCCAGCCGTTGCCAGCAGTGCCCTTCTCGGTGGGAGCCATGTAGACCATGACGGGGCCATGATGGGAGGAAGCGATGATGTCGTCACCGGCAGTACGAGAGTCGTGGTGCCACTCGAAGGTGACCTTGTCACCGGCCTTGACGGAGAGGGTCTTGGCGGCAGCCTTCTTGCCGTTGACGTTGCAGGTCATGTCGGCCGAGGTGACATCGGTGAGAGGGCTGTTGTTGGGGGGAGAGCGAATGTATCCGTCAGCGGAGTTTCCCGCACCCTGGTCCACGTCGTTGATCCAGACGGCGTGGACGGTGGCGTGGGCGCTGACGAGTTTAGCTGCTGCTGCCAGAGCAAGCAATCCGAAGGTCGACTTCATTTTGAAAGAGTGTAGAAATGTAAAGAATGACTAAAATGAAGGAGAGAAAGAGAAGAACGAAAGAGCGCAGATAATCAAGGAGAGATGAATGCTGAGTAGTCCTGACTTAGGGAATCATGATGAACGGGGGGGAAGAAGGGCTTATATAGCAATGGTGATTAGAGGATGGAGTAATGGCGGCAGCATCAACAGTCTAGTTGGAGCGATGGGGCCACAGGAGATGAACGAGACCCTGCCAAGACATAGGGGCCGCTTGGCTTCCCTGTCACTAACGGTGCCAAGAAGGGGTTTCATCTATATGTTTCAATGTCTGACTCGCACTTTTGATCTATCCTGTTTGCCACTGGCCAGTGCGGTGTCTTGTCGGCTAAATGAACCGGATGTGCTCCGAATAGGCAACGGGGTTTGTAGTCATGTACCAATAAGCCGTATCCTAGTTGATGGTAAAGTACGAGATCCATTTTAGCCGCCCAATAGCGGCCATTTTCTCACCGTGGACCAGAACTTCTGCTTGGTCCTGTAGAAGAAATATATTAACTTATACTACTTTGTCTCACTGTGGTGTCGTCACTATACGTTTCCGGGATATCCTCCGATGCTAACAATCTTCCGCAAGCTTCTAGCTGGAGCAGTCTCACTTTTTCTCCTAGTTCTAGGAATTAAGGGGCCTTCTTCTACTAATTCTGGGCTCCTTCATTTGATCGATCCAGCGTCGCTACAGCCTGAGCTACCTCCCTACCCGTGGCCCAGAATTGGAACGGAGGAATGGGCCATGAAAGATGAAACAGACGCTGCATAGGCGTCCTAATAGAAATTATCCGTAACAAATCCCCGAAAGATACTCGTCAGTAATCTGTATAGCTCTCTGCTCTATACGAATTCGTTGAACGAGCTCAGGGGAGACCGTCTTATGGGCATAATAAGCGCCACTCGGCGACTCATATTTCCAGAATATGACTCCTGAATCTTGATGTTCCCAGGACCACAGTCCCTTCAATTCTAATAGCCCGGGTTGCCTCGGCTTTTTTTTTTATCATTCGACGGTATATATGGATCACCGAGTCACTATAGTATTTCAACAGGGGAAATTAGGCGCCATCGGTCGTGACGTAGGAACATACACCATATTTCTGGCAGGTTAGGGATACGTATTAACCTTGTCTGAATGCGACCAGGTGTCAACCTCGCGGTGAAAGCAGTATCCAGGAATGGGTGCCTGTCGGTTTGTTAGTGGTGTGATCCATCCAGAATATACATGTTGACTTCGTTGAAGATGGCGCAGAGATCATGGACGAATACGAGCTGGATATATTGGTCTATATCGTAGTCGATTCTTCAATAATTTATTACAGTGTAGAACACTTGCTTTTTCTTTCCTTTTTTATTGCCAGTGCTGTTAATTCATTTATCGTACAAATTAGGGTGATTTATATCGGTAAATTTATTATGCTGGCTAATAAGTTAAAATGCAAATCTTGAACTTCAACAACAAGCATGTTAGCTCAGGGGAAGAGCGCCGGGCTCATAACCCGGAGGTCCCTGGATCGAAACCAGGACATGCTATCTGAGATTTCCTTTTTTATTTTGGTTGGTTTTTGATTAAACTGGATCTCGTTTTGTCTTGTCTGGACTACTGCACAATGATTGGTGCCTTTCCCGTGCCAAGTCCGGCCAACCTACTCTCATCGACCCGTCCATATTAACTACTCAGGCGACCAGGAGGAAGCTAGCACCGTCAGAGGGGCTTTGGGCCTTTCATAAAAGACGCATTTATCTCGGATAATGAAAGATGAAAGTAATTCACAAAGAAGATAACCAACCTTGACTCTGATTCATAATCAAAAATGGCGAGATCACGTAATTAATCGGTCCCATGCACGTGCTTGTCGCAGTTCGACTGCCATATTGGGATAACATCCAGACGCCGAGAATGTGCAAGCTTTGCTCCACTTATACCATGATTGGTACTCCGCACCTAGATCATAACGGTCGGAAGAGAATATTATAATATAATGTCATCAATCTCTCTGCCGAGGGAAATATTGCGAGTCTTCTACGACAACTCGGCATTGGCTTACTCATAATCCTCAGAGCCCTGCCAACCGTCGGTCTCACCTCCCTACACACAAGACAGACAATATGGATCCGCAGCTCTTGGGTCTCCCAGATAGCTCCTGATCATCCCTTTGGATTGACGCGGCTTCGATGCAGACAGCTATCTAACGGAAGTCTCTTTGATCGCTGGTGCTTATCGTGAAGGAGGGACAGCCCGAGTCTTGCCGAGTGTGAGACAAGTAAGCCACCTTCTCTTGGATTGAATATGTGCATGGGGATCGAGAGCAACAGAAAAAAAAATTGTGTCGCTCGCTCCGATCAGAAACATTCTTTCGCAAACACCGAGCTCCTCGCGCACGGCAGAGGCCCCGCTAACGTATCCCTTTCGATTGACTGTGTTGAGGCAACTCAGACCCCTCTAAAGGTTGAATTTATTGATCACACTCCTTTCACGGAACGGCCGATCGTCCAGGGCCTACATGGCCACGACGAAGGCAATTATGTCACGGTTTTACTGCTGGTATGGGTCTATATACTGTCTGTTCGGTGGACTGAGCTCCTGAGTCGCTCTTCCGATCATCAATGTACGGGTGAGTATCAAATGAACGGGATGATTGCAAAATAGCACGGGAAATACGATGTGGAGGTCGCGATTGGTGATGATATTGAAGAAAGTGAAGCTCGTTGGTGGAAGGCTACCTTGGTTGGTCATAAGGGCTGAAGGATAACTACAGATTATAAGGACAAGACCTATATATCACCATGGTGTGTATCGATCCTAAACGGGACTCTCAGCCATGCAAGACCGATTATGTGCAATAATAATCTTGCACCACCCTCATCGGAAACTCCTCTCAAATATCTGGCGAAGTTCTGCGTGCATCACCGACTATATGGCCGATGTTCGGATGCTCTGGCTGCTGATACCCGGTTGGTCCCTTCCTCTCGTCCTCCAGAGTGGTCTATATTGGACAAGATTGCGAGACACAGAAGGAAGAGATGGAGATATGATCCGGACTCGGGAAACTGGGGAGAATCCAATCCAATTCATATTCTTTAACCTGATCAAGCCAGCTACTTAGATGCTAGCTATGCAGGTGCTTCACCGCCTGAAGCAAAAATATGACCCGGAACGCCAATATGATTCCTTAATCCGAAGCAAAACTCGCGATACTATGAAGCAACGCAGGGCCCCGTACGTAGGAAATGTTGACGCAGTAAAAACATACATCTAAATAAGAAATAAACGTAAATGAGTGTTGCAACTGATCAGCCAGTCTCCTGGGTTTATTCAATCCCATGCAGATATTAATGTCAGGAATATACTTTCCAAGACCAGTCTACACCTATGTTATGTACACTAATGTGGTTATTCCCTAACGAAAGCCACCTACTGCAACACCAACTGGCCTGGGCCCCACAGGGTATATAGATTGCGGCTGGATGCTCCCTGATCCAGTCCTAAGCAAGACGCTCACTGTATCGTCAGCTGTATTGGGAGCCATAATATTGAGATGGTGGCAATGACACCACGGGGAATGTGGCCTGCGCCTGGAAGTTCGTGCATTTGCAGGCGCCTAATGAGCAAGTAGATCCAGCAGGGCACTATAGAAGCGTGTTTATTACGTTAGAAATATGAATATCGACATAATAGCAAACCACTTAGAAGTATGAAGGTTAGGCCCAACTCACAGTGTTCCCAAAACTGAGTTGTTTAGATTGTTGTTGAGGTTGTTGCAAGCTCCACTGCAACAGATCAGGCCGGACGTGCACTACCAAGCACCACTTAGTCGTTGTCACAAAATGTACAGTCTGAATCTCATTTCCACTCACATCCCCATCCCCAATCCCACCCGGGCCACTCTGGTGACGCCAACCCCGCTTTTCAAGAGCATCTTCTCTGGGAAGGGCAGTGGCAGAGGCACAGAATAAAAAAACAAGAAAAGCGAAAAGCATTTTGGCAGAGTAATTAATAAAAGTTAGTAAGAAAAGAGTATCTTTTTCAATCCATCATACTGCTAGAAAACGGAAAATAGTAATGGTGGACGGCGAATCTCGGTACGTGGGTTTGATAATTCCTTGGTCATCTCAGAAATTATCCAGTACGTTTGACTGAGGGCATCTGACCCGTAAATCGGCGTCGTTCTGGTTCTTCGAATTCCATCAAACATAGTTATAAACGAGGGAAATGGCGGTCTTAGACGCTCATACCAGGGATTATAATCTATTACACACGTCACAAAGGCGAACTTTTGGTGAAAGTAGAAGTAGGCATCATACTGTAGGTAATCCTAGTCAGTGATGTATATGTCAGGTATATATCCAGCTGGGAAGTGGATAGAGGTTAAGCATCTGACAGACAAGTCTTGGCGGAAAATCCAATCGTCAATAAAACAGCTCTAAAATCCAAAATACTTTAGTAAGAAGATTTACCAGAAGCGAAGATGTGAAGCAAAGCTAGATTAAGACGAGCCAGCCTCTCTTTCCCAGCATTACCTCGCTCTCATAGGTAGTTGCTTCAGGGCACGGGGAGGTGCGACAGCGACATGCGTCCACATCATTAGGCATGGTCAATTGGCCGAGTAATAAGTCGAAACTACCTTCTCGGCGAAACCTGTGTATATGATCTTTAAAAAAAACTAGGAGCCTGTTCAGTACTACCACGATGGCTGTTTTATATATAAAAGGTGGTCTGGATACGAGCCTCTGTATTCGCATTGTAGTATAGGGAAACCTAACTGAATAGGGGAAACCTATACTAAGGCAGGTAAAAAATCAAAAATTTGCCCCGGAGAGACAATTGTCAGGAGAATAAAGAACCACTGCTCTTCGTAAGTCACTGCTAGGACATCTAAATCATGAGTAGGTATCCTCCTACGTGACGATGAGTCAAGGCGTAGGAGCGATAGGAAGGGTGCTCGCAAGCGAAACTGGAGCTTTCTTTGGCGTTACCGGCGGTGCTCCTCCTTCCTTTGGAAGCTTCTCTGTAAGGCGGAAACCAATATATGGTTGAAAGTTGCTGGGAAGCGCGTTCCAGCCAGTGTGACCACCCCAAGGGTACTTGACTCTGAACGAGTAGTGATATGTAGCCACTCCTGCCTTGACACCGAGACCACCCATATTCCATTCACCTTCTTGGCCAGACTTGATAACATTTTCCAAGAGTTGGATCACCTGTTTGACAATATCACTGTCTATGTCACCCAGAGACTGCCCAAACTTGGCGAGTTGAACAGAAATTTGCCACTCAACCCATGCCGCAAGAGAGACACCACCTGAGATAACGGTCGACAGAAGACCGATAGCAACTTCCCAAAGTTCAACAGTGTCTCCGTAATAGACATCCCACCCGCCCTGTGCAAGCTCGTCTTTAACTTTCTGCCGATCGTTGTCATACTCAATACTCCCTCCTCCCCGTGGAAGGTTTGGAACTTCGTCCCGATCATTATCATATTTGATGATCATGATGGATTTTCGGAATGAGATCCGGAAGAATGAAATTATTTGGTGAAGTGCTTAGTGACCTGGGTATGATACTAATACGTACTGATTGTCCAACGCAGAAAACACAAGGACCGACGCAGGTACTTATAGATATTGAAGCCAGTAATCCGAGGAGAGGGCTCAGCTGGAATGCTGCATCATGTCTAAGTTCCCATGTTCTAGTTTGACGTCATTTGCATTCTAGCCAGACAGGAGCGGATCGTACGAGCAGATCATACGTGCCAGCTTATACTGGGTCAGAGTTACCGAGGCTCCCGATCTGGAGCCAAGATGACGAGTCTACGGAGTTAGATCCTTCCGTATGGCAAGCATTGCCTCGTGCCGTACTTACCAAACTGGTTCCACTTTTGGACACGGGAAGGCCGCACCTAGACAAGCGATGATATGATACGTAATGTCATGCAACTAGTTCAGATTCAGTAGCGGGTACGAAATAGGTGTGCTACAGTATCGATGGACTTGAAATGCTATTGGCTCATTTATTATACTCTCAGCCGTATTCTACGCACACTGTGATTCAAGACTGCCGCAAACAGCGAGCTGTGAATATTACATTGCGTTTAACATTTAAAATCTAATACAGTGAGGTCTGATAGTAACAGTAAAGTTAAACCTTAAATTAGAAATGAACCAACTACCAAAAAAATTCCAACGAAATCTGACAGAAGAGGTTCTTGGACAGGGAATCTAGAACCCTCTATCAGCCACCTTATGTCAAGGTCCATTTGTAAGGCTACTCTAGGCTTCTGATGATTTCGCTATTAATATTGAACAGACGAATGCTGCCTGCAAGTTACCATCCTTTTATCTTCCTTATTAGCCACCTCCTGCTTCCTACATATCTGTTCTGACTGGGATTGCGTAGCCTTCCCCGGTGACTCAAACGGGGCGTGACTGGGGCTTCTACCTAATGTCTTCAGCGTCTACCCCCATGGCCCGGAGGCCTACGTGTTCCTGGCCTAAATCAGGATCTGGCTCAAGTTCAAATTTGACCTGGCTAACCTGCCTGAGCAAGCCTGCTTGCAGCAAGAATTCACCAATATAGCAGATTGCCTGCGGGTCTGATATCGTTATATTATAGTCCGTTAGCTTATCCTCTTTACTGGATCCACGTGCAGCAATATTGTTAGCATCTGCCTGCGCAGCAGCTGCTTGAGGTGGGAGCACTCAAGCATGAATATGTTTAGAAATCTGGAACTCCTCTCTACAGTTATACTGATTACTGTCTTTAGCCTTAATCTTATAGGCAAAGTGGGCCAGCCTAGTCCACTATATATACAGCTGTATAATAATAGGTATGCACACCTTAGTAAGGCTGTTGTAAAGCTTCAAGATCTTCCTCATTAAAGCCTTGATTATGCGTATGGTCAGCGCAGCCGTGCGGCCAATCTTCCACTGCTTAGCCCACTGTTCCTGGAACTTGCTGCGAACAGTCCTCTTGGCAACGAATGCTAGCCGGGGTCGGCCGGTGTTGAGTATATCACGCATGGGCGGCTGGTTGCGAGGCAGCAGCGTCATTGTTACTGTAAAACTCCATGACCGACACTGGGATTGAGTCTGACTCTGTTGAGGACGATGCGCCTGCGGAAAACGGTCGCGTGGTTGAAGGTAATGTTGACGTTGATCCCAATGGTTCGAGCACGTCGGGAGGTTCGACCTGACCAAAGAGGTGACGCGGATTAGGAAAGCGCCCCGGACGAGGACGTGTCCTTGCTGGTCGGACCGTGACCGGAGGAGTTGGCTCCGGCGTGTCTTCCTGATTCGGGGTCGCTGGCGTAGCCATTGAGTCTGAGGTGTTCACTCGAGGAGAAAGGTAAGCACCAGGTATGTGGGCGTTCAAGGGGAAAGTAGCTTCAAAAGCGGGGTTCTGAGCCGTGTTTGAAGCAGCCGTGGACACGCTTGAGTTGCATGGACGTGATCGCGAGCGTCCAAGTGGTTTCTCTAAAATCGGCAACGCGCCCGCTGGCTGGTCGCTGATCCACTGCTGGTATTCGTCTGTAGCGACGATCCAGCCATAAAGACGTGAAAAAAAAGGGAGCGGCTCTGTTGAGAACGCTTCTGTCGATGTCCCAGCCTGAGGGGTCGTTCTGCTGCAGACGTGAAGGAGAAGGAAGTACCTTTAGCTGATTGACAACGTAGTCGATACGATAAACGTATCCTGATCGAGCTGACTGGTGTCTGGCGAATCCGAGAGGACGCGATACTATGTGATCTGGTGAGCTAGTTCGGCTGAACGAAGGTCGTTTGCGTGTCATTGGATTAACGGAGAAGGGGCTTAGACGAGGGGAAAGGCATGAACGCGTTACGCGTCTACCGGCAATCTACCGGCAACGTTCGTGTAAAACGATGCTGGATGCCAACGGTCACCCATGGTTCAGCGTTCAGGTGGACGAACGGAACGAAAACGCGAGAAACAACGAAAAGGGGTGAAAACGAGGGAACAAGATGAGATGCCGAGTACCCTAGGATGATGGACATACTAACAGATTGTTGCATTCTACAGGGTGAATATGATGAGAATGTGATGATGATGATTTTGTCGGCATCTACCGGTCAAAGGGAGCCTTGGCAGAAATTGACTTAGATGCTACGACACCTGCCAGGGTGAGCAGGGGGATGACCATTCGATAAACAGATCCTGCCGACCTAAACGGGAAGAAGTGAAGCTGTAGAAAGGTATAAGTACCCCTCTAGATGCCCTGGATCGATGTAGCTAGCAAGATAAGAAATTCAATGACTCGAATCTGATTAGTCATTCCTGTCCTGAAGCTATTTGTATCTACAGTATGGTAGCTCTTCAATAGCGAGATTCCTGCTGGCTGGCTAACTGCGAATATATAGTTATTCAAAAGGTGAGGAGGTGGGATAAGCAGGCGGATTATGGAACGAACATAATACCTTTCACAAATTAAGGCGGTAAGATGGCCGAGTGGTTAAGGCGAGCGGTTTAAGTTTATGCTTAAAATCCCGCTTGACGAGAGTCTCGTGGGTTCGAACCCCACTCTTACCAGTATTCTTTTTCTTTTTTTGCGAGCCGCTACAACAGCAACAAACAGTCGCCCATAGCATTCTGCAGAATTGAAGACATTACTGATCTTCCAGCATCCAATGCCTGCGTCAGATATCAATGCAACGGCTAACAAATTCCGCGTGAGGGCATCACCGGTTCACCTCCCTGATTGACCTGGGGACATCAAGGCCATGCCTTCCTTCCTCGCCACTGTGGCCGAAGCGAACGACATCATTGTCCTCCATGCATGAGCGCGCAATCCTACCGGCACAGACCTTACAGAATTCCACTGGGTCGAGGTAGCGGACCTAGTCAAGGAGAAGAACGTCGTCCCCATCTTCGAGAGTGGCTACCAAGAATTCTCGACGGGGGACGTTCAGGACGTTGGGCCATTCGGTACTTCACCGAGTGGATGCTCTCCGACTGACTCGAAACTCCCGGGAGTATGTGTCGCGCAATCCTTCTCGAAGAACGTTGGCTGTATGGTCACGGCGTCGGTGCTTTGCAGTTGGTTGTTCCCGGGCGAGTCCACTGAAGAAGCTAAATCAAGGTTAAGTGCAGAGGACTCGAGTTCGGTCAACTTCGGCGAGTCTTATTGAGACAGTCCCTGGAGATTCGAACTGAATGCCCAGTGGGAGGGAGATCTGGCTACGATGAAATCCAGGGTCAAGACCACGAGGTCGGGCTATGTGGCAAGCTGGAGAGTATGGGGCCTGTGGTGATTGGTCATTTATTGGGAGCCTGGTTGGGATGCTTTGCTACGCGGAGCTGAGTTAGGACAATGTAGCAGTTACGGGAGGAAAATCATTCTTATCTGCCGCCATCAGGCAGTGTGAGTATTTTTGGCTGACAGAAGGCAACGTGGACTACGGTATTTGAGCAATCTGCGATGTCACTGGTCTCGGCTTGGCGGTATTTCGGACATATCAGTCGGTCTTCGAGGTGGATACAACCATGCAACTCGCCGGTAGATTATTGTCCATTTGTCATCCAATTTCCATGTCCTTTAGCAAATGCCGGAAAAGCCGGCAAAAATTACATCAAAATTCTAGGGAATCAACACCCTTTATCTCCGGATTAAACCCGGTTGTATGACCTTCCGGTATATAAACCACCCACCACGACTCATTAACAATCAGGTACCTTGTTCTTAGTACTAATAAAGACAAAATGCCCTCCATCAAGAACTCCACGATCGTCATCTTCGGCGGCAGCACCGGCATCGGCTACGGCGTTGCCGACAAATGTCTCTCGGAAGGCGCCATCGTGCACATCTCCTCCTCCAACCCCTCCCGCATCACCCAGGCCGTCTCTTCCCTGAAAGAAAAGTACCCGACTGGGCAAGTAACGGGCCACACCTGCGATCTCTCCCTCCCGGATGTCGAGCAACGCCTCGTCAAACTCTTCGAGGAGATCGGCTCTTGTGATCACATCGTTTATACCGCCGGGGACGCCTTGGCCGTCAAACCGCTCAAGGACGTCGATCTCCAGTTTATCCAGAAGGCTGGACACATCCGCTTCCATGTCCCGTTGCTCGTCGCGAAACTTGCCCTGCGCGTGTTGAAGCCGGGGTATACCTCGTCGCTGATCCTGACGGGGGGTGCGGTCGGGGATCGGCCGCAGCCGGACTGGGCTGTTATCGCGGGGTATTCGGCCGGGCTTTATGGGATGGTGCCCGGTCTGGCGTTGGATATGAAGCCACTGCGGGTGAATTTCGTTAGTCCTGGTCCAGTGAAGACGGGGTTGTTTTCGGATGAGGTGGCGGAGATGTTGGCGAAGAGGACCACACTGGGGAAGGTGGGGAGTGTGGAGGAGGTGGCGGAGGCATATGTTTATTTGATGAAGGATACGAATGCCACGGGGAGCTGTGTGAGCTCAAATGCAGGGTCTTTGTTGGTTTGAGCATTTAGTATCATGCAGGGAGTATGCGTAAGGCTGAGGGTTATTACAGTTTATTCCCGCATTTTGTTCGCAAATTCAATGAAAAAGAGTTATCCGGTTTAGTACCAAGGTGTGATCATCATGTTTGTGCACACGAATCATAATTTGTTCAGGCTGTGAAATATCAGTAAATGGCCTTAATAGGATAGATAATATGTTGATAGGCAGTGGCTGTCTTATCTCTATAGTGGAGATAAGGACGGACATGCCCTAACAGGATAATCCAATAACCTGGTGGCCATCGAATATACTATGGATACTATCTTGATATGCCGCTTCATCATGCCTGATTTCGTTAGCTAATGGATACAACTCTGCTGGTGCTGACCTAATGAGCTGCAGACAACAACCCCGCATCCAAGTGTCCTCGCTCTTGTTCATCTTGACTCATTTCTGACCTGGAACAGTAACATCAAGGATATTCCGCTACAGTAGCAGTCAAATGGATCCAGAAATACAGTACGTCCTCGGGCTGAAAGCTGTCCGTGAACGAGCCCATCGAGTCCTGCAACTCGCAGAGGGGAATCGCTTGAACCACTTCCAGTACCATCCTGACCGCCTGCAGGATGCAGTACAATACGTGATAAGCATCATCAAAGTTCGTTTATTCAGACCTGAACAGGAAAGATACTGACAGCTTTTAGCGCGATTTTGGGCCAGACAAGTACCACCTCATCCCGCCTCATGGCCGCTGGCAACACTTTGAAACCGGGGGTATCAATCGCCCTGAGAATCTACTGCAGCATTGGAAGAGAAACGGGGTAGACCCGTTCGAACAGACGCGTAGTTTACTGGACTTATTCTTCGTCTCGGTGCTGCTTGACGCGGGAGCAGGTGACAAATGGCGGTTCACCGAGCCAGGGACAAATATCGTCGTTGGCCGTAGCGAGGGGACCGCATTAGCTTCGTACAATATGTTCGTGAATGGCGACTTTGCGACTGCTGACAATGAGAGACGGGATATCGTTCTGGGTTGGTACAATCCCTCTTCTAGTGAGAGCAGGGCTAACCATCAACAGGGCAAGCCCTCAAAGTCTTTGACGCTGCAACTCTGCAACGCGGCTTCCAGATAGACGAGAAGACGAATCCCCTCGTCGGAGCGTCTTCGCGCGTCGAGCTACTCCGAGCCCTGGGCCGGTCACTCCTCAACCTCCCAGAGATATTCGGTCCGGCGGGCCGCCCAGGAAACCTAGTCGGTACGTTCTCGTGTGCTTATCAACAGACGCAGTCTAACGATAGCAGACTACCTGCTTTCCAAATCCCCAACGCCAACAGAAATCAACTATGAAACCCTCTGGACCACACTACAAACTGTTCTCCTGCCCGTTTGGCCCTCATCCCGAACCCACATCGACGGCCACCCCCTGGGCGACGCATGGCCCCTCCAAGTCCTCGAAAACGACGCTGAGCGAACCGCTCACAAGTCCAAATGCGCACACATCCAGCCGTTTCACAAACTCACGCAGTGGCTCGCGTACTCCCTGACCGTCCCGTTCGAGCGCCTCCTCGGCGTGAATTGGGCAAATATGAATCTCGGCACCGGCCTCCCCGAGTACCGCAATGGGGGCCTGTTCGTTGACCTTGGTGTTCTAGCCCTCAAGCCTGATGCTCAAGAACGGGGACTGCAGAATTCTGGATCGAGACTTCCCGCGTTTGAGGCGACGGCGGATGAGATTGTAGAGTGGCGGGCGATGACGGTTGCCCTCTTGGATAAGCTTCATGCGCGGATTATGGACAACGAGGAGTTTACTGGAGTGAGGTTGGGTCTTGCGCAAGTTTTGGAAGCTGGGAGCTGGAAGGCTGGACGTGAATTGGCGGCTGAGAAGAGGCCGGAGACCAGATCGAGTCCGATTTTGATACTGGGTGATGGGACGCTATTTTAGCGTAGCGATTCTTACATCGAGTGTTGAAGGTGGGAGTATTCCTAGAGGTGTCTTCACTGTCTTGCAGTATTTGGTATGCATAGGCTAAATAACTGTGGAAACTGGCGCGACAACTGCGGTAAGATGGGGCTAGGAACCCAAGTGTATTATGTCGAGTTATCTGTATTCGATTACCCATGGACATAACGAATAAAGTCAATACCCGGATGCAGAATGTCTCCTCTGCAGCTCATTCTCGGATTAAGCAGTACTCAAGAGAAACCCAAGATGAAGCCGCATTGTCAGGATATGAATAGATAAATATAACAAGGAAACCCCACTGAGAACGACAGGACCGACTACAAGATCTACAGATTGTACCGGTTCTTCAGATGACGCCACCAGTCACGGACCATCCAGATATCGAACTCGGTAATCTGTGTTGCACTACCTGCCAGCATGATGAAGTTCGTCTGGCCGGTGGGAGTCCAGTCGTAGAAGTCTTATATGGAGTGTTAGCACATACTTATCCAAGGAAACAAGGGTCCGACTAACCATCCAAGGCAAACGTATGTCCAAGCTCATGCAGATAAATGTGGATATTCTCCGAGTTGACATTCTGCATGAAATACTCCTGGCCTACGCGCTGACCCCAGTCGCCGCCCGCGCCGCCCTGGAAACCATCCGTGAGCCATAGGCTTTGGTCTACGATCGTTAGCCAGTGTAGTTACTCTAGAGAGAACGCGCATACCGTAGTGACGCCCAGCACCGGCCGGACAACGACTATAATCACCGTCCTGGTGGAAGAACCGTCCACACGCCGGATCGCACTCGGGAATCCCGCCTTCATCCTTGTTGGTGTAGATGTCCAGTCCCGAGGTGTCGCCTTCCAGGAGGGACCGATCGCGCACGGCGTATCCGACGACCTTGACGTCGACGGTTTTATACGGCCAGCCCTCGAAACCGGCGAGCCCCGCGATCCACTTATTGACGGAGCGGTTCACCGCCGCGGCGATCTGCTTGCGTTGTTCGGCGGTCACCTTCTTGCTTGAGTCCCAGCGCACGCAGTAGTTGATTTTACCGCGGGTCGCCATGACTTGGTCGAAGCCGTAGTTTTTGAATCCCATAGGGTTGCTGTACGTGGACATTTCGTGCTCCCAGACCTGAATGTGTGCAGAGGGTTAGCTGGTGGGCTTCGAGGCTAGAGGTGGGATGGGATGCGCACCTCGTTGAGAGGCTTGACGAGATTAGAGGGGGGATTCCAGGTCGAAGTGCTCTGACGTTTCTCAGCCCAAGCGCTGCCAGAGCGGGCGTCGAGATCCCCTGGGATCTGGCTGTCATGCAGCGGAAGAGCGCAAACGGAGCTGGCCAGCAGCTGGATTGCGGCGAGATAGAAAGTAGCCTTCATTATACACAAGTAAATGCAATATAGAGATAAAGAGAGGTTAATTAAAGAGAGAAGTAGCTAGTCAATAGCTATGGAAGGGATAGTGAAGGCATCCAACATGGGTTCATGGAGAACTATATATGCCCGCGATATGGCGGAAGAGAACGCCAAGAATCGGGGTTTGTAGTTCTGGTCTAACGGTAAGACATTCCCTCGTAATTTTTTCCCTCTTTGGTCATTCTTCAGGGTCATCCCCGGCAATGGAATCGTGTCTCTGTATGTCAAAAGGAGCGCCAAGTGTTTGGTGCGGAGGGCAGACTCGATGGCGCTCAATTATTCATGGACGAAACAATCTCCAAACAGCGGAAGAGGCATGCCAAGCATCCGTCAATCTATTAAAAACAGCCCCTGACTCTAATAGGCGCATGACTCGGAGTCGCATGACTCGTAGAAGATGGAATTTTTGCCGTCAATAGGGACAGAACAATCTATTTCAGGAATGTGGTTCTGCTAGCTTCCATGAGATTTACATGTCTTCAGTCAGGATGTCCGCTTCCTCTTCAGTCAAGATGCCCGCTTCCTCAACCCACGCAACCGCCCTTGCATCATTGGCCTCATCTCGGTAGATGGCTCGAATGCGGATCATGCCGCTTGTATCATACACTTCATCCCATTTGAGGGACGCTTTCTTCGGTCCCAGCTCCTCACGGATGCACCTCCGAGCCTCCCTGTTCGCTTGCTCGATTGTGGCCTTCGTGTCCCACTCAGCTGGGTAACAATCCGCCATCATGGGATTGACAGAAAAATGCTCTTCAATCTGCATCTTGACTTTGTACACCCTTTTATACTCAGGGGTTTCTAGCTTTCCGTGAAGGAACAGTATGACCGTTGACATGGGACCCGTACTTTGGTCCGTCAACCATTCTGCAAAGATTGATTCAATATATTCTGTAAAGGCCCACCATTCTGGCGAGACCATTTGGCGGTAGCTCCGTTCCATGGTGATAGGGTCGTCGACTGGAGGGCGCTCGGCATCTTGATCAACCCAACTAATAGATACCTCATTCAGGGAGTCTTGTAGGTTTTTTTTCTCGGCTGGACTTACGCCTGGCATATCAATCCACCGATAAAAGGCATCTTCCAAGACCAGTACCCGAGCATAATGATCAATGGCGTCTAGATTCTGAGAGAACGACAGCATGTCCTGTAAGTCTGCCACCGTCCAGCGGGGTTGGTCGTCTAGGACTTCAGTCTGGGTCAAAACAGCCAGCCACCAGGTCAAAGGGTTGGTGTGAGGAGTGGCCGTAGCGTCCTTGATCACCTTCACAAAAAAGGTAGTGACCATCTCGCCGAGAACTTTCAGCGACCGTCCTGACTTGGCATAGTACCGAATGGCGTCAATGTCGTCTTTGAGAGTCCAGGATAGGTTCAATCCCATAGACTCCAGGGCACCATCTGCACCATATGACTTCCAGTTAAAGACAAGAAATGCCAGCAACGATGTCCATACAGAGACGGCCTGCTTCCGCTTCTCCAGATCCCGCGGTCGTGCCCAAGTCTGAAACTCTTTGGCAGGCTGGGCAGGAAATCGAGAGAACTGGTTCATGAGCTTGCGGATTTGTGAGGGCCATCGTTCAACCATTGCATTGCTGCCAGTGAAAGTCTGTATGACTGCGACCGCAATCCTGTGGATGATAAGTTTCGTGGTCGGGCCGTTAGCAGCGTGGAAGCGCTGCCGGGCTGCGGCAATTGCCTGCTGCTGAGCATCCGTGAAACCAGCGGAGCGATACCATTAGTCAAGGATAGAATCCATTTCGAACTTTGATGCTGGTTAAGAGGTTTCTGACGGTAGCCTGTTTATACGAGCTGATGGTTGCCAAGGACCAAGTCGACGCGCGGGAACACAACGCGTGGGGAGAATTAGCCAAGTTGATTACCCCTCCATCATCCATGCATCCTGCAGGGTGAATCTATCAACAAACATTCAGAGGACAAGATTGGCGCATGTTGTGGCTCTGGATGCTTGATCGCGTCAAATCTTCTCGCATGAGCATATCATTAATTCAAACCAAGGATTCAGTGCCGACGACCCTTGGCATCGGCTAGAGTTTACCGATGGCAGGCCAAAAGCGCAAACATGCGACACCATCATCAAAGAAACCATCTAAAATGCCCCGAAGAGCTCCAAACAAAATGAGCAAGACAGACAGCACCTCCGATACCCATCCCTGCAATCAACATGCGTCTGTCTTCTTCCGCCTCCCACGCGAAATCCGCGACATTATCTATCGAGAAATCTTCGTCTTCCCCGTAACCGTCCACCTCGCCTACCTGGGAACCACCCGAACACGCAAATTCCGTAGCTTTCTCTGCGAGTTATCCGAAGATGAGCAGCCCGAGAAGCGCCCGCAGCCGCTCTGTCCACGATGTCGAGTCAACCACCACCGCTGCTCGCCACGGAAGGGGACGTCTGACGATGTCGTGGAGCGTCCTTCGTCCGAGGCTCGAACCCAAGCTCGGGTCCTGGCGTTGCTGCAGAGCTGTAGAAGGGTGTATGTTATGCCTAATCCTCTGTTGCTGAATGACCATTGTTGAGAAAGGTAGGTACGACGAGACGGTTGATATGCTCTATGGCGAAAATACATTCTACATTGAGAATCCGCGCACCCTACTGGAACTCCCGTCCGCTTTATCCCCCGCGCGACTCAGTTCGTTCCGGCATCTGTATCTGGAATCGGCCCGGTATGGCGAGAATACCCCGGCTGACCGTTTGGAGAAATGGGCAGCGGTTGTTGGTGTGCTGGAACAGCTTGACAGACTTGAAACCCTGGTCGTTATTCTACGACCGATGTTCGGATTGGTTTGGGAGGATGAGGAGCTGATGAAGCCGCTCGAGGCGGCTAGGCTTCCGGCGTTGAGGGTAGTGAGAGATCCCATAATATACATGGCTCCTGCTAGTTCAACGCCTCGTTGTAATCTTCACGCGCTGAGATGAGAAGTTTTACATGATGGTGCTCAGGCGGTGATCATGCAGATTCTGGAAGCGGTTAGGCGATTTGATCAGTCAGCGCATGCTTCTAGCTCATATGAATCTTCTTGGATACCATTCTAGCTTGTAATTGAATATCTAGAAGCATAGATACGACACACGTTATTTAATCAGAGAGGTGTAGAGCTTTACTGGACAAATACATCTGCATCGGAAAAATAAGACAGCCTAGTATTAAATTCGAACGCAGTAACCCCATACATCCAATCAGAACATCAAGATTAAGTGAGTGAATGATGGTCTGCGATGTAGGAGTCTAATCCAAGCCTAGAAGTATCCAGCGTCAAGAAATCAAGATTCGGGCACCCTCCTTGTACTACGTGGAGACTAACCAATCTATGATGCAAACACTTGCACATATCGAATAAAGAATGTAGTGTTGAACCTTGCCGGAGATATGCTCGCAGTCATTGGTGTTGGGTTGGCCATGTTCCATTCCAGTCTCCACTGCGGATGCCCGCGGAAGCATCCTCCATCATCCCATTCCCCCATTGCATTTCCCCCTGGTAGTGATCTGGTTTATCTGGGGCGTTCCAGGTTCCTGATTCATGAATTCTGTTAGAGCAAGAGACGTATTGAGACAGAGGTGGACATCACGATGTCAGGGTTGAGCGAATAGGAGGATTCATGTCGACTCCCCGAGTCAGTCTGTGTTGGAATTCAATGCTTAGGCCTGGCTTGAGAGGGAGGAATTGACTTTTTACCGGAGTGTATCCTGCGCCCCTTCTAAACCTTATAGGCTACGTAGCTACAGAGGTACTGATGTTCACATGTGCCTTTATGATTGAATGCAACCGCAGTGGACCAGCCTAGTGCCAACCATGATAACCAGGTTTTCAGGACTGCGAGGCTGTAAGTGGGTGTTGGACGTCATGATCTTCTAATCGTCTTAATTTTTGGAGGATACCCAAATCGATGATTAAGAATGAGGATTAGAGGAATAAATCATTTATTAAGGACAGTACTGGTTTCACTAGAAACTATCGTTTTGATCGCTTGAATTTATCTGTAGATACGGTATTCTCCCCACGCCATGAGGTCAGGATCCGCCCGAAAACGCCCCTCAGACGCCGACGATCACTGCCCAGCGACCCATGGGGCGCGGAGACGGATCAGCAGGGCCTGCGACCGGTGCCGTGCGCAGAAGGCCAGAGTAAGTCATTCGTTCTTGTAAGTGATAACAACAGAGCTGACTTTTCAGTGCGATGGTGGAAAACCGTGCATTCGCTGCGGGGACAATGTCCCTTGCATCTATCAGGAGAAGAAGCCGCTGCGACGGAAGTATCCCGCTGGGTAAGTCCTCTCCCTCGTTGTTAGATGAAACTGACAATTGAAGATATGTGGATATGCTAGAGGAACACCAGGCATATCTGATCACCGGGTTGAGGAAGTTATATGGATGCATTCAGCAGGATGCCAAACTCCCAGAGGTCGATCGCGATGGCAATAACCGACCGATTGTCCACGAACTGCTCGATAAACTGGGTATTTTTGAGGAACCAGTGAAGGAGCATAGGTCCTCAATGACTGAAAGCAAAGCGGACGCAGACCCGTTTCTGGGATCTCTGAATAAAAACGGTATCCTGGGCGGAGCGACAACTAGGTTGCCAGAGTCATCTAGAGCCTTCTTATCCACTCAGGAGGTTAAACCCCCTCTTGCCTCAAATCCGAACTCCACAGTAAACGTCCCCCGCGCCTTGAGACTACCAAACCATATCCCTCTCAATACGGGGATGGCACAACAGCGGTGTGCGCGCTCGCGCCACGGTCAAGCCGGTGCGGCGGGTGTCAATCGCCGTCAACCACCAGTCGATCTCAGCAACGGATTCTGGAGGTGGTCGTTTGACTTTTCCGACTTTCTGGCTGTCTCGAGTCGAGACGAACTGTGATGATCCTGCTTGTTTGGTGGGGTGAGAACGCTGCGATCATCAAAGCGTAGCTTGTTTCTAGTGTCACGAAGGCAGAAGGCTCTACAGCCTGATGGTTCGGCTCGAAAGTATCGGATACGAAGTTATCCAACATACATGTGAGTGAAAGCTCGAATAAATTGATCATGAATACTGATCCAGGTAAGGTTCTAACGAAACAATTGACGCGTCTAAAGACTATCCACATGCACAGAGTGCAACATATCCAACCGTCTACAGCTGCAACCAAACTTACATCGCTCTGCTCACGGCCAAGGAAAGACAGGTTTACGACTCCGTCAGAGCCTCATTCCCCTCGTAAAACTTTGGCAACGGCTCGAGCTTCTGCCGAAGAATCCAAACCCGAAAATGCCAGACGGCGTTCCTGATCTGATACGCCGCGTGCTTCCTCGTCGGAACAGAAAAGACCTGGTCCAGTTCCTCCAGCGTAAGAGCTGCGACCGTTAGTATCAGCACCCATACGAATGACTTATGACACAAAAACTCACCCTTCGTCTCGGGAACAAAAAGCAAGATCAACACCCAGCCGATCAGACACCACGCCGCATACCACCCAAAGGCACCCTGCGGCTTGAACGCATCCAGCAGCATCGGCCACGTAAACGAGAGGATGAAGTTGAAGCACCACGTTGTCGCAGTCGCCCACGACATCCCCACCTCACGCACGTGCAGCGGGAATGCTTCCGCCGAGTACGTGAACGGCACGGGACCCTCGCCCGGCGAGTAGAAGACCTCGAACAGATACATCCCTGTCGTGACCATCGCGACGCGCTTCCTACTGAAGGGATTGTCCGGTTCGATCCAGAAGGAGAAGCCGGACCAGAGGAGGCAGATGGCGAGCAGGGGGAAGGTGAAGAGGAGGAGGTTGCGCCGGCCCCAGGTGTCGATTGTGAAGAAGGCGGGCAGAGCGAAGACCCAGTTGAGGATGCCGGTGCCCATGGATGCGAGGAGGGCTTCTTGGATGCTGTAGCCGGAATCGACGAAGATGGTGGTTGAATAATAGGCGATTACATTGACGCCGCAGAACTGTTGGAATTAGTCAGTTAACTGGACTGTGGTAGAAATGGTGCAAAGATGGATGTAAATTTTTTCAAAGATGAAATACTGGAAGTCTTACCTGCTGCATGAACATGACGATCCAACTAGCTAGAGTAGCCCGACGATTGCGGGGAATCGTGAACAATTCGATAAACATGGTGAAAAAGTTCTTGCCCTTGTTCACCTTCCTCTCCAGCTCCACTCCGACATATGCGTAATACAGATCTCGGGCGGCCTGCAGGTCGGTCGGCCGGAGGATCCGAAACGCGGCAAACGCCTTGTCGATCTTGTTGTGCTCGATCAACCATCGGGGAGACTCGGGACAGAAGTAGACTTGTGCACAGACGATCAGCGGGAGGACAACGGTCGAGCCCAGCATCAGACGCCAGGAGAGGTCGTCAGACAACCCCATGAATGCGACGCCCATGATGTTCCCCAGCATGATACCGAACGCAGTCCACATCTGCCACATCATGACCAAGGCGCCTCGGATGGGGGCTGGTGAGCATTCTGCTGCGTAGACCGGTACTGTCGATGACTTGGAACCGATCCCGAGACCGAGCACGAAGCGAGCGATGAAGAGATTGACCCAGGAGTTGGCGACTCCCTCCCAGATCGAGGCGACGGCGGCGATGAAGCAGGAGAGGAAGATTGTACCTCGTCGGGCGAAATAGCGATTCAGAGGTTCGGTGAGCCAGCATCCGAGAATGGCGCAGGCCAGATACGGTGCACCGACGATGAGGCCGGTGAGATATCTCTGCATGGACTCCGAAAATCTCGAGTTTTCTGGGTGATCGGGGTCCGTGATGTTGAACTGCTTCAGATAGATGGCTTGCGCGCCATTGTTGACCGTTTCATCCATGCCCTGGACTGCTGCGGCCAGCGAGCACATGGCTGTCGTAGGTCAGCTCTGCCTTGAGTACTCTGCTGTCCTTTGGGGTATACCTACAAGCCATGAAATAAAGTTGCCACGGCTGGGACCATTTGTGTGTATGCTCCCGGCGAAGAATGGCTTTCTCGTCCTCGTGAAGCTCCGGCAAGTCCAGGGCACCAGTTGGATTCTGCGAGATGAGGGCTCCTTTGCGAAATACATCGATGTGGTCCATCAAACCATATTTGTGACAGAATTCTTCCACATTTTGCAGCAGTTTATCCCGAGGAACGTTGGCGAGGGGGTTCTCAAATACCGCGTTCAGCCTGCTAGGCGATCGGCCTTCGAGATCGAAAATGTCCTTTCGCTGAGTGGTATCCTCGTCATGTTGAAAAGCCGAAGGCTTCTCTCCTCTGGGACCGACTATCTCATCCGAGGGAGAGGAAGGCGAGTCACCTTCTTTCATGGTGTTGGTAGTAATTTCCAAGATAATAAACTAGTCGAGAGATTGTAAAGAGTCTGCAGCGTTCTCCCCAAGCCGTATTCGTACAAGGGATATAACCTGGGGCGATGCGGGGGCACAATGTCTCCACTGGACGAGTTGTGGGGATAGTTCCAGTCTTATATTCTCTGGGGAAGATTGCTTGGAAAACGGGAGATGTCTCCATGAGGGCTGATTGACCCGCTGGTGGAGACGCACATTGGACGCGCAGTCGACTAATGAGGCATTTTCCACTACAGTTCCTATACTAGAGGAGATATGAGACAGCCTATTGGCAGACCATTGCTATGATATAGACAATCCCGGAAATATAGTCGACCTTGGTCTCTGACTGGGCTATCCCGGCCGCAGAAACCCGGGTATACTGTCATACTTCCAGGGATCCTTGTTCTCTTAGCCGGTTTGCTTTGAGTTCAGTCGACCAAGGACGAAGGATAGCCGAGTAGCCGAGCGCAGCAAATCGGGGATGGCATCTTCGAGGGGTGGGATGAGATCAGTGGCTGCATGGATATTCACTTGTCTATCACTTGACACTCGTCTCCGCCAATCATTGCAACAGTCGGTTCTGTGGGAGAGTTTTGCGCCCATGCGGGGGCCTGAAGCCACCCGTCATTAGCATTTGGGCTTAATGTTAGTGGCTACTGGTTACTAGGTAAAGAGGTACTGTGGAGGTACTTGAGTGGATCCTATCGCGGCCCAAACGCCTCCCGTGCGCCTGTCCGGCTCAAGCATAACCAAGCAGCCTCATAGAGTCTTGACTGCCTTGTCATGCATTGGCATCACAGCAGCTGTAGATTATATGTAGAACACACTTTCTAAGTTGATATTAGTCATACATTGTGCTGGTTGTCTGACAGTGCTAGCTGCACAACACAAGCCATTTCGTTATGCCAAGAAGCTATGATGCCATCGCCTAAGGTGCAATGACATGTGCAATCTGCATGCAGTCACTGTTCTGAGTCAGGCATGTCTCAGTTTGTAGTGGGCTACTCCTCATACAGCGGGATTAGAATTATGGAAAATGATAACAATATAACATCTCAGCCTCGTCCGTCCATACATATCCGTCCATGAATTTGGTGGTCAGCATTGACCCTGTCAATGAATGAGGCCCCCACGACACCACAGCTATTCGAGGACAAAGGAGTCAGGCTTAATCGCCGTATTTGGTATTATCTTTAAGAACATGACCGATAACATCCTATTTCGATTGGCGTCCCAGACCTGGTGTCGCTAGATCGCAAACTGTGTTAGGTAGCGGAATATATACGGACGAGTGAACGTCAAAGCCTTCCCACTCAGAATCAGCAGCAGGCAAGGGAGAACAGTAACAGGCGATTACGGTCGATCTGGAGAGAAATAAATCACCATACAGCCCAACGAAAAATTGCTTCTTTCCTCTTTTCTTCCCAGAACGCCCAAAAAGTACCTAGGAGCGAGTGGTCACGTGGTATACGAGTTGGCCCACTGAATAGTCACGTGACACATAATTCAAAGAAGTCAAAGGTCATGTGATATAAACGCTGGTAGAATCAACAGATCCGTCCTTCCCTTGTTGTCGCACAATCATCCGCGTTCCATGCAAGCATGCTGTTTCCTGCAAGTTAATTCTATTGCAGAGGTGTTTCTTGCGTCAAGGGTGACCGCAGTTCTGCTACCATGGAAGCTCAACCCATCATGTTGCGCGCAGTACACCATGACGCGCAGGAAATTTCATTGGCTCGACGAAGAGGGACAAGGCTGAAATGATGCTCTGACACTGTAACTGATGCCAAGCCTAGCCTCGCATCGTCAAAGCTGACTTACCCCTCTTCAACACCCCGTTGCACCGATTCAGCGGGTTTGAAAAATGAGTTTGGAGCACAGATATCACTTTCAGATTCCTTGTAATCATGCATGCATCGCGATCGCACTATGTTTATACCGTGGCATGGATCAGCGCGCTGCCGCTGGAGATGGCCGCCGCGAGACAGATGTTCGACCAATTCCAAGACAGACTATCCCAGCCATTGACAGATACAAACACCTACACACTGGGCAGTATGTGCGGTCACAATGTGGTTCTGGCATGTCTTCCGTCCGGTGTCTATGGTACCACCTCGGCTGCTACAGTCGTCGCTCAAATGCGCTCTACCTTCCCTAGGCTCCAATATGGGTTGCTGGTGGGCATCGGGGGAGGCGCGCCCAGCTAGAAAGATGATATACGGCTAGGCGATGTGGTAGTTAGCAAGCCCATACGCACCTACGGCGGAGTAGTGCAATACAACCACGGCAAAACTCTAGCTGGTCAGCGGTTTGAGAAGGCCCTTATATTTCCCCTTTTTGATAATATGGGCTTTTTCGCCTCACGATATTCGGTTTCACTTGGGAAGTAGAGATCAAGACATCACGGGAGGGTGTCGGCAGCAGCTGATTCTACTATGCTGTCTGGACATTGCTGACCATTATATTGTTGTCTTTATGCATTATAGTTTGCCAGAAGAGCAGGTTTCGGGCCACACATAGGGACAGAGATAACCAGGAGGAAATTTACGCACCACAGAGTTACCCGATGATGGTGCAGTCTGTGGATCCCGCTATCATGAAATCGATGATATTGATATGAAATACAGTATAGAGGACAATCGATCATATACTGTAATCTAGCTGGAATAATGGTTATATCTCATTAAGTGCCTTCCATAAATATCATTGGTCAGAACACCAAGGCTTCCATGCTACCTGGTTTCATTTGAGGTGAGGAGAAACGCTGTGGTTCGTTTCGACGCTTTCTCTATTGAACCCTCGGGCAAACCATGAGTCTCTGATTCAATACTTAGTAATTCTGTTAAACACCTGTGTTCTGGACATGACATCGACGCTAACATCAGCAGATTGGATTGGTCTTAAGGCATGATCACCATCGGTGATGGCCTCAGATTGGCCTCTGTTGGAAATAGTCTGCGCCTTCGTGATGTGCTCAATCGAATATCGCAGTGGGCTTCCGTATATCAGCCTCTTTTCAGGGACTTTGCGGCGAAGCCGAGCTCAGCCACCAATGGAATAGTTACACGCGTCACCCGACCGGCTCTCTTCCCAGCTGCTTCGCCACGATGTCGTACCACGCAACTAGATATATTAGGTCCTCTTTCTTGAGGCAAAAGAACGTATTGTAGCGCTGTTCCCTCATATTTAGGGCATGTTCCGCACACAGAAGCGTTAAGCCATTTCAGACCTGGGGTTCCTCGAACGCTTTCGCATTTCTCTTTGCATACATCCAGTCGACCATGGACAATTATACCTCGTCTCGAGGACGCGAGGATGAAAATGAGCGGAGCAGGAAATCTGTAGGTACCGAAGAGCTCTACAACCGAGAGGAGTTCTAATATATTTGCCATCCCAAGTCGCCGCCCAAATCGAATGACAAGTCAGCCGCTAGCCACGCATTTACCCAAAAGCCTATATATCGTGGAAATCGATCGACCGAAGGAATGCCGAAAGCATCTCCAAAGGATTATGAGGAGGTAGGAGTCGAAACAATGCCTCATCTTCGGCAGCAAGCGAATAATTGTTAAGCAGGACGGAGTTCTTCGTCGCGGCCGTTTGCAAGGATCACTGCGCGATGCCGAAGATCTTGTTGCTGCATGTTTGAGTGGCAATAAAGACCAAATAAAGAGCATACTGGATAGTGGCGTAGATGTGAACCAGCGGCTAATTCGTCATGGACACTATGAAAGTGCCCTTGCTGCTGCTGCTTCCAAGAGCAATATAGAGATTGTGAAACTACTTTTGGAGGCTGGAGCAGATGTCAATCAGCAGCTTACATGTGGAGTCTACGGAAGTGCCCTTGCTGCTGCTGCTTCCGAGAGCAATACGGAGAT